>NC_133770.1:171661304-171981752 GCF_003597395.2 Chelonoidis abingdonii | reverse complement strand
CCCCCCCATTCACTCCTCTCTGCCCCCCTTTCCACCCTTTGCTCACCCTTGCGTCTATAAAAAGTAGGAGGGTATAGCTACAGGGGCATAGCTATGACCCCCCTGCCCACCCCCAGTTCCAGCACCCCTGACTACAGTAGGGCATTCTGGCTTTGTGTTCCCTCTGCATCTCCCTGTCTTTTTCAATACTGTCTTTTGCCATGGCTGTCCCTGGCAATTGCTGTGCTGTCCTTGGCCGTTCTCATGATCTCTCTAGAGACCTCCATTTCTTTTTCCTCTCTGTCCTCAAGTACAGCCTCCACCTCTCTGCTATTTTCATTTGTCACTGGGACTCTGCAATGAGGTCTGCAAATATTTCATCCTGAATTTTCCATTTTCTTCCCCTCAGGTTACCCAGCTGCTCAGCTGTTGATAAAGGCCCTGTCCTTGAGGGTCTGGCTGTGGGAGTAGGAAAAAAACAAGAGCAGTAGCAAAGAGTCATTGCGTGTACTCCAGAAAGACTATGATAGCATTCTTTAAATATGCATTTCTGACTTTCTCTCCCTGAGATTCTTCGCAGTTTTGGGGGAACCTTAGAGATAAAAAGTGCATGAGGAGGGCTACATTGGCATTATATTGGCAGTATATGCTGTTTGGCTTTGCCGTTGTATCTTGGAGGCCACGGAGAGGTGGGGGTGAGAATTATGTTTCCAGTTTTGATGTACAATTTTGTTGTGCCTTGGAGATGCTTTTATGGTGTCAGAGGATTAACTTTGTAGATCCCCTTTAGGCTGGCAAAGGGCAGATCAATGAGATGTTGTGAAGTAATTCACTAAGATACCGCTCCTGCAGAAGTGGTGCAGGAGTAGAAGGCAGTTGTGAGCTATATCAGGGGATGACTGTGTAGCTATCCCCCATAACATCTGGACAAGAATTGAGCAAGTTCTAAGTCTTAGATTCAACTTTCTCTCTCCTGGAGACATGGCAAAAATGCCGAGAAACATAGAGTGGGTTCTGCAATGACTGTGAGAAACATATCACTGTTATTAGTCTTGCTCTATGTAAGCCTGTGAAAAGCCATTCAGACATTTGCTGTCCCTAAGGTAAAGCTCTTTTCCTGTGAGCATGTGTACTATAGTGCAGCTACACCTCCGTGGGGAGCTGTGGTCTTTGTACCTTTACAGGTGAGCGATGTCGATGTCTACCTCATGTAAGCTGAGAATACTAAACAAACTCCCTGTAACCTCTGTCTCAATAAACTTTGAATTTCTCACAAGTGAATTAAGTATTGGGGGTAGCCATGTTAGTCTGTATCCACACAAAAAATGAGGAGTCAGATGGCACCTTTAAGACTAACAGATTTATTTGGGCATAAACTTTTGTGGGTAAAAAACCCACTTCTTCAGATGAAGACTAACAGATTTATTTGGGTATAAGTCTTTATGGTGCCACCAGACTCCTCATTGTTTTCACAAGTGAATGTTTTCTTTATCCAAATCAGTCACTGAAGGGGTGTCTGTTGGTGGTCTGAGACTGCACCATCCTATTGGAACTCAAATGTAAAATTGCAGGACTACTAACTGTGGTTTGTAACATATCATTTAAATCAGCTTCTGTACCAAATGACTGGAGGATAGCTAATATGATGCCAATTTTTAAAAAGGGCTCCAGAGGTGACCCCAGCAATTACAGGCCAGTAAGTCTGACTTCAGTACTGGGCAAACTGGTTGAAACTATAGTAAAGAAAAAAATTTTCAGACACATAGAAGAACATAAATTGTTGGGTAAAAGTCAATATGGTTTCTGTAAAGGGAAATCATGTGTTACTAATCTATTAGAGTTCTTTGAAGGGGTCAACAAGCATGTGGACAAAGGGGATCCAGTGGATATACTGTATTTAGATTTTCAGAAAGCCTTTGACAAGGTCCCTCACCAAAGGCTCGTAAGCAAAGTAAGCAGTCATGGGAGAAGAGGAAAAGTTCTCGCATGGATTAGTAACTGGTTAAAAGATCAGAAAAAAAGGAATAAATGGTCATTTTTCAAAATGGAGAGAGGTAAATAGTTGTGTCCCCCAGGGGTCTGTACGGGGGCCAGTCCTATTTAATATATTCATAAATTATCTGGAAAAGGGGGTTAACACTGAGGTGGCAAAATTTGCAGATGATACAAAACTACTCAAGATAGTGAAGTGCCAGGCAGACTGCGAAGAACTACAAAAGGATCTCAATAACTGGGTGACTGGGCAACAAAATGGCAGATGAAATTTAATCCTAACTATACATATACAATGATGGGGACTAAATTAGCTGTTATGACTCAAGAAAGAGGTCTTGGAGTCATTGTGGATAGTTCTCTGAAATCATCCACTCAATGTACAACAGCAGTCAAAAAGGTGAACAGAATGTTGGGAATTATCAAGAAAGGAATAGATAATAAGACAGAAAATAACATATTGCCTCTATATAAATCCATGGTACACCCATATCTTGAATATTGCATGCAGATGTGGTCGCCCTGTCTCAAAAAAAGATATATTGGAATTGGAAAAGGTTCAGAAAAAGGCAAGAAAATTTCTTAGGGATATAGAATGGCTTCTGTATGAGGAGAGATTAATAAGACTGGGACTTTTCAGCTTGGAAAGAGGCGCCCAAGGGGGGATATGATAGAGGTCTATAAAATCATGAGTGGTACAGAGATAGTAAATAAGGAAATGTTATTTACTCCTTCTCGTAATACAAGAAGAAGGGGCCACCAAATGAAATTAATAGATAGTAGGTTTAAAACAAACAGAAGAAAGTATTTTTTTCATGCAACGCACTGTCAACCTCTGGAACTCCTTGCCAGAGGGTGTTGTGATGGCCAATACTATAACAGGGTTCAAAAGGCAGCTAGATAGATTCATGGAAGATAGGTCCATCAGCACTATTAGCCAGGATAGGTAGGAATGGTGTCCCTAGCTTCTGGTTCCCAGAAGCTGGGATTGAGTGACAGGGGATGGATCACTTGATGATAACCTGTCTGTTCATTCCCTTTGGGGCACCTGCCATTGGCCACTGTCAGAGGACATGATACTGGGCTTGATAGACCTTTGGTCTGACTCAGTATGGCCATTCTTATGGTCACTGTTTTAAGATGGCAAGCAGTGCTGACAGGGGTGGGGAGTCTTTGCCGGGCATGTCAGATAAAGGAAGGGGAAAGGAAAAAAAGATGGATGAGTATGTGTCCTCCATGCAGTAGACTTAAAACAGTCAATAGTTGGGTTTTTAGCATGAGACCGAGGCTGATTGCATGGCTGGGGCAGTCTCTATTTTGAAAACTTCTCAAGGCCTGCTGAATGGACAGCCTGGATTGAGGGAGGGAGCTTGACACTTGAAAAGGCTCCTAGCTCACATCCACCTAAAATGGCTGCAACCTTGGGGCACCTTGAGCAGAAACTAATACAGCAGTACAGCACAATAATAGTATTAAGAGTAATACATTGTAAAGATAGATACTTACATGCTAAAATTCCCTCAGGAGGATCTGCCTCTTGAGTCCCAGCCTGTGTTTCTGGGCTTGGCTGTTGCATGAAAGGAATCTTTCTCGCTTGCTGCACAACAGAAATCAGGTTCGCCTTTTACCTGGCTGATGTCATGATACTGAGTCCCAAAGAGATGCTTGCTTTCCATGGTGGGCTCTCCCTTGTCTCCTCATGTTCATCCTCCGATTACTCTTGCTGGTCAACTTTGGGGGATATATCGATAAAAGAGTGAAGAGCAGTGCTGAGTTGGACTATGCAAAATCCTATCCAGCTCCTAAAAGAATGATCAAGTGACATTTCCAGACCTTTTCTCAGCATCCTTGGTGTCAATGTAAGTTCTCCTGAGATGTTTGCTTTTTATCCTGCACTGTTTGGTTTCTCAGCTGTGGCCGCTTGTGGTTATCTGCTTAGCAAACTCCACAGAAACACTTTTAATTTGGTGACTTGCCACAAGCACTTTGTGTACCAATGCGTCTCCTCAGATGGCGATGAGATCCAGGCGCTCAGCATGGCTCCAAGCAGCTGTGCAAGGCACTCTGCAGGGTTTCTGGAGTAATATTGCACCAATGCTGATATACTCAAATCCAAGAGCAAATGGGCAAATTCTGACTCTGCAGTGTTTTTTAAATAGGGGAGGGAACAACTAGTCAGCTTGACACCAAAGCGGGTGAGAACACACAGCTAAACAGACAGGTCAGTAACAGTCACCTGTAAAACAGTGTGGGATAGCCATTGTGTGCACCTGAAAAATAGACCAAACAACCTCAATTTGCATCACACTTAGTTAACTTTGAATGAGGATTTCAGAGTTCGCAATAAATGCAGAGTTAATGAATTGTGTCAGGTGTACACCAGTGTTTTAAAACCAGATTAACTCAACATAATCCAGTTTAATCCCCACTCAGATGGAATGTAAGAGACTCAAGCCCCTGGTCTGCCTGATTTTACCTTTCTTGGAGTTGTTCCACTTTGCATAAATAATTTAATATTTGTTGGGACAGAGAGAGAGTGACTCCATAGCTCAGGCAGTAGGGCACTCCCCTATTGTGGAAGTAACAGTTTAAATACCTGTGCTGAATCAGATAGTGTAGGGAGTTGAACCTGGCTGTTTGGCATACTAGATAAGTACCCTATCCACCAGCCTACTGGCTCTTCCGGGGGTGGGGTATGGGGGGAGATCTCTCTCTGGTTTTAATTAGAAATTCCATCCTGGACCAAAGCATCCTTCTTGATGAAACTAGTACATTTTCATGAAAAGTTGCAGTTTTGACAAATTGGCATTTTCTGATAAAAAATATTTCTCGAAATATTTCCAACCAGCTCTACTTACTAGTTTGCGGCCTCACTGTAGTCCAAGGTAGTAAGCACTGCACATAATAGGATGTACAGTTCTTGCAGAATCAGGTCCTTGCTTTGTGTGACATCCCTCGTGGTTCAGCCTGAACCACTGAACTGCTGAGTCACCTTAATTCTCCAGACCAGAGTGTCTCTTCACTGCTCTGGCAATTGATCTTGGATTATCAGCAGGTAAGTATGCCCAGTGGTCTGTGATGGGATGTTATATGGGATGGGATCTGAGTTACTGCAGAGAATTCTTTCCTGGGTGCTGGCTGGTGAGTCTTGCCCACATGCTCAGGGTTTAGCTGATAGCCATATTTGGGGTCAGGAAGGAATTTTCCTCCGGGGCAGATTGGCAGAGGCCCTGGAGGTTTTTCGCCTTCCTCTGCGGCGTGGGGCATGGGGTCACTTGCTGGAGGATTCTCTGCAGCTTGAGGTCTTCAAACCATAATTTGAAGACTTCAATAACTCAGACGTAGGATGGGTTATTGAAGTAACATCAGTGGATGGGTAGGATTCTGTGGCCTGCTTTGTGCAGGATGTCAGACTAGATGATCATAATGGTCCCTTCTGACCTTAAAGTCTATGAGTCTAAACACAGCCATTAGCATGTAAAGGCACACCCAGCAAAGTTATATGTATGCTCTTCTAGCCATTCATGAACAGATAACAACACCAGCATATCCCTCAGTCCCTGGTTTGTGCCCAGAAATGTGCATTTTACACTCTTCAAAGCCCCCCCCCCACAGTGTAAACTCATTAAAAGTTCGTCATTTCATCAAAGGGTAATGAATATGCAGTAGCTTTTGTTGATCTGAGTAGAGATTCCCCAGACACTTCAACCAAAAGCACATGGGTTTAAATAAACAATGAAACAAGATTAGTACCTAGAGAAAGATAGATTATAAGTGATAAGGCATGAAGGTCAGAATTGGTTAAAAATATTATAAATAATGCATTCTAATTCCTAAACTTTTACCAAGGTAAGTAAGATTTGAAAGCAAAAGTCATTTCTCACCCAAAATCTTTCAACAGTTCATACTGTCTGGAAATCATCTAGCCAGGACTGCCCCTAACAGTTCAAAGATGCCCCCTTTTGTCTTTCGAGCAGTCTTGCTGCTGCGTGTAGAGGTGGGGGAGGAAAGGCAATGAGGAAGCCATTGTCCCTTATTTTATACCCTCCTCCTCTCTTTGAAGAATACTTTCCTTCCACGCTATCCCCCGCTGGTGTGCAGCCAATACATCTGTGGTGTATGTGAGATTTGAAGCATCTCTCAGGTGAACTGTAAACTTCTTGCTCACACCTGCTGTGTACGTGACTTTTGAGGTGACATGCAAGCCTTGTTTACAGCCCTTTGTTATCTCTGAGGAGCTTGTCTATGGATGGTCCCCAGAACCACAACATGTTTCAATAACAAACATATAGCAAAATCTAATAACTCCATAGACACAGTTGATACAAACATTTTAACAATACAATGATGTTTAGTAGACTATGACGTTTCAAATGACATCTCACAAGGCATATTTTGTACAATTTATGACCATATAAGAGTGGTGAATATGAGGTTGCAGGATGTTACATAGGATACAGTGTGTCATACTCTGGTAATACATACATAAAAGAATGGCCAATGTGCTGTAATTATCAAATCTACAATCAGTGTCTGTGATATTATTCCTGAAATAAATAAAAGCAAGCTCTAAAGTCAATAGACTGATCTGAGAGGCCTACACAGAGGTATGTACACTGACATGGTACTAATAGGTCTAACTAAGGCTCATGGAAGGCTTGGGGATCTCCCCTCTTGTAGACCTCAGGATGTCCTTCCCTAAGCCTCATGCTCTCCCCTCTAGTTGCAGAGTTTCCTTCTTGTAGGTTCTGGGAGGTGTGCAGTGGCAGTGGGCCTGGCCTTGTGTGGATGAGACCAGAACCAGGGTATAAAATATCTGCCCTGCATAGTCCCTGGGAGGATAATCCATAACAACAGACCTATTCAAAATGGTAATAGCTTTTGAAGAGTGATTGCTATGTCACTTTGGTGCTGTGCATTAGCTCGTAACCAGAAAAGTCAGTACATTGTCTTGTCTTCTTCTTCTTTCTGCAGTGTGCTTATTATCTTCTGCTTTGGGGCAGGGCTATGAAGTGGCAAGAAAGTTCAGGTTTTATGAACTCCGGTGAACATTATTTTAGAGTGTCCTAATTCATGAATTCCTTGTTTTTATCATGGCAAATTTTACCTCAGCCAGAGAAATAACCTACAGATTGTTGAGTCTGATGAGAAAGAGAAAGAGAGTGTAGAATTTAGAGTTAGGAATAAGAGCCATATTTGTTGTTATAATAGAAATCTCAGTTGCAACCTTAATGATAGAGAATTGCCATCTGCTCCATACTATACCTTTTCCTGTATCTCTCTCCCAAGATGGACATATATGTTACAAATATGATCTTTTTAGTGGTTGGTCATTTAGAGAGCCTTTGGTCCAAATCCTTAGCTGATGTAAATGGCTGTAGCTCCATAAACAGCAATAGAGCCTCATTGATTCATACCATCTGAAGATTTAGTGTTGTGTATGCAGGTTTTTTTGTTGTTGTCTGCACTGTGTCCTGAAGAATATGGTCATAGCATCCCTCTGCTCCTGTCACTACTCCATAATCTCTCCATTTATTGTAACATGCCCATCATCATGGGATCTGAGAGCAGAGCACATTTAAAGAAAGCAGACTATTGCATTCTCCTGGATTTTTCCATTTTCTTTGTGTAAACCCACAAGGTTTGATAGCAATGTATTTGTTGTATTATCTATCAAAGCACAGTTATTGGGAGAAAGCTAATGTAGAGAGGTAGGTCTTAATTTATCATGTAGCTTTCTATATTTTTAGAAAATAATGTCTTTTTTGCTGGGTTATATCCATTTTGTTTTAATTCTATGCTTTGCATTGCTTCACTCCACATGTCATTCTTGTGTATGTTATGTATCACTTTAACAGACAGGGTTTTATAAAGGAGGTGCATAGTTCACTGCTTGGTCATTGTATTCTTGGGAATTTTCAGATATAATTATCAAATCTAAATATAATCACTTTCTATTTTTTCTGTTCAAGGTACCACACATTATTATTTTAATGTAGGGAATTGCACTGGTTTATTACAATGCCATATATATATATTGTTTGAGACCTGGAATTAGTTATTTTTCTAATAAAATATTATACAGTCTTTGCAGCCACAGTGTTCTCAGCTTTAGTACTGAATGAAAAATACAATCAGGGAAAGGAATGTTTCAATATATCAAACTCATTCCACTTATTATCGGAATATGGTGAGATGGGGAAGGACAATTTCACCCTGGAGAAATCACTGTAACCTATACCTTGAATAGAATTAAGCAATAAAGAATAAGTGGATGTATATGATATTTGATTTCTAGGTAGATGGGTGAGTGTATTCATTTCTCCCATCTGTCTAGAAATGAAATGCTGTAACAAATGACTGGTGGTTTACTGCTATTCCAATATAGCTCTTCTGTATGATTCCTTATTCACATAAAATAAATGTCTTTATGAAATTTAAAACTTTTTTCAGCTTTAATGAGATCTCTATTTGGGGGAGGGGGGCGGGATAAGGCAGCTGATTGTTCTTCATTAAGGATTTAAGCTGGGGTTTTCAAAGGATCCCAATGGATTTGGGCACCCAAACTGTATTGAAATTCAGTGGCAGTTAGGCATTTAATGCCCTTAGGTTCCTTTGTAAATATGAGCTTCTGTCATTGTTGTGCTCCCAGTGAGAATTATTATAACTCCATGACTACGCAGTCATTACTCACAGATTAAATACTTTGTTGGAACTGCTTTCATAAAGGAAGTAAAGGCTGTAGAATAGAGTTCATAGAGATTATAGTTCATCTGTTCTAAGCTTCATGTACAGGCCTATATATATACTTGCAGTGTAGACGTACCTAGTCAACCAGTCCATATGTTGGAATGTCATGGCCATGAATTGAAACCAATCATTACAGCATGCAGGGATTAGAGGAGTCTTAAAACTGTGTGTTTCAGCTATACCCCAGTTTAAAAAAGTGTCTGATTTTATCGTGCCATACTAGCTTCACCATTAAACAGATGGAGAAGGGTTTGGTTTCTGTTTTGCAAAGATCCCTTCTCCTGTGAACTGCCTATACCTAAAGTGCTTGGATAATCATTGTCTTATTTAAGTTTCTTTATTATTCACTTGTCAGGGATGTGCCTAGTTCCTTAAATGGCATAGTAAAAAGACTGAATTAACAGGAAGCCTTTTCCAAAGGTTAATTATTTTATGAGAAAAGAAATTACTCCTATATTGCCTGTTAACCTTTGTTTTTCAGTTTTAAATTTATTTCCTGCAGTTATGCGACTTCTCAGGAGTCACAAGAACTTTTTTTCCACTTTCTACTTTAGCTTCTCTCTTAAAATATTTTTTCAGATCTGAATCTTATCTTGTTAATCTTGTTTGTTCTAGAGAGAATAGATTAAATTCTTAACTGTCCACTTTATTAAATTCCTGTTAAACCAATAAATTATAACAAAATCAGGCAAGTAGGAAATTTAATTGCTGGAAAGAGTATAACCCATTGCTACCACAGACTCTTTTCTAAATGCATGTTACTATTTGGAAAGATAATTTAAATGATTTTTTTTCTTTTAATTAGCATTTCATTATGACTATTTTTAACTGCAAAAACAATTACGTTTTCTAATGATACATCTTTCTATATTTTTATTTAAAAAATGCTGTTTATCTAAGATACTTATCTGGCCTCCATTACCATACTGTCACACAATCTTTAATGTATTAATCCTCACAACACCCTAGTAAGGTAGAGAAGTTCTACTATCCCCATTTTACAGATGGGAAACAGAGGGTAAGTGACTTGCCAAAGGCCACACAGGATGTTTGTGGTATAACGGGGACTTGAGCCCAGGTGTCTTAAATGCTATGCTAGTGCCCTAACCACCTGACCATCCTTCCTCTTCCGGAACATATTAGAGAGTCTTCTTGAACAGATCTACTTTGTGCAAATTTAAGTCTTCAGTCCTGCAGTGAATTCCATGTAGACACAAGAGTCCACCCACACACAGCTTCACTGGGATTCTGCTAGTACACCGGGGTCTACTGGAACACTATTCATTGCAGGTTTGGACCCTAAGTTTTTATCAGCCCCATTGCTGTGGCACCACACTAAAAGGTTTGTTCAGAACCTTTCACTTCTTGGTTATTGTGGGTTGTTGAGAGTATTAGTCATGCCTATTGTAATGTCCTGGGAAGATCCCCTCCAGATTCCTGACCAGGACTTTGAAGGCAGTCATTTTGGCTGTTCCAAAAAAATCTATCCCAGGTTTTACCTGAAGCACAGATTTAGGAGTTTACTTAGTACTCCCTAGATGACAATACAGGGCAGAGAGTATTAATAAAAGTGATAGTATGAACCTCAATACCGAGTGGCAGTGCTTTGATTAAAGGAGATCCCAATAACTGGAGACATTCACCTCTACACTGCCCTTTCTAACCCAAATATTTTACCTTCCAGATTCCACCTTCTCCAATGATATTAGACACAGGTTCTTTTTTACAGTGCTGTTGCCAAGGACAATAAGTTAGTAGCTGACTTCTGGATGAATATATTATAAATATAATGGATTAGATCACCAGCTGATGTAAACTGATGCAGCTCAATTGAAAACCCAATATTTCAGGAGAAAACTGACATTAGAGTTCCATCTAGGCATTATGTCTTTTGCTATGAAAAAATTCCGTTCTGTATTATTTTATTGATTTTTATTTTATTTTTCCTACTGCATATGAAAGTGACTGTTGTTAGTATCATTTCTGTATGCCTCACAGAACCTGAATAATAAAGACCACATTTTGTGTTCAGCTACTTGGCTGTTGTCAGCAATGATGCAAGAAGGAAAAAAAAAAAGACTTGATTTCATAGCTGGTAAAACTCTGGAGAGCTAAGAAATGTGAAAAAAAAAAAAAAAAATTCACTGCCCTGCAAAATACACTGACCAAAAGAGAGACAAAAATTAAACCGAGCATGTAAGCATTTCCCAGAGATCACTTAAACAATGTGCTATTATGAGTTAAATACCATACCATTAGCTTGCTATTGCTAATGATTAAGCAATGATTATTGTGGGTCTTAGTTTTATACTGCATAAGGCTGAAGGATGAGTGACTTTAATCACCCAGGAAATAATCTTTCTGAATTGCATTTTCTGGCAAATATTAAGGTGAAATTCACCAGGTCTTTTGGCAACAAAACCTTCATATGTCTTGACCCTAGGGATGAAGAAGTGATGGGGTCCCAACTATTTATTAGGGTCCGACTCCCTGGGCCATGTCCTCGCCTTTTCCCCGTCTCTCCCATCACATTCCAGCTGATTTACTCCTTGTATTGGAGGCATCAAGGACTGAGCAGACCTTGCTTACATGGATTGCTATTGTAATCTGCCCTTGTGCAGTCTATGGGTGCTATGGAGACCCACCGTGCAAGCACAGACAACAAACTAGCTCAAAGAGATCACATTCTTTTTGAGAAAAGCTAATTGTTTGTTAGTGATTTTTTCAAGACATATTGCCTGATCAGCCTTTTAGAACAGATGGACCCTTGTGCCCCCCACTCACTCCGCAACCTCAGATTTTGTGCTCAGATAGTAAGGTTTTAATCTAACTGCCTGAGACAAAACAGTATCTTCTGAAGAATCAAATTCTCATACAACTATAGTAACAGCTGTCACAGAATGAGTTTGCAGATAGAATAGTGTGTAGTTTAGTGCTTAATTAGCGACGTATGCCCCATTTGAATAATAGACACAACTAAAACAGATTCCTATGTTTTGAAAGGGGCTTCAACCCAGCTTGTAATTTAGTGCTTACAATTGGTGGGTACTGTCATTTTGCCCAGGAAACTCCTTTGCCCCAAAAAGTGTACATGCAACTTGCAACTATCAAATTTCTTGAGCAAACCCTCTTTGCATGCTCATATTCTATCTTCTGTAATGGCTCTGAGACTGGGAGGAAGATAGTGCAGGTGCAAATAGAGTCAGTTATTTTAATTTGACCCAGACAATTTCCTAACCCTCAAGTGACTGCATTATATTTAAAGAGAGTTGGTATTGCAGACTTTGCTTCTTTTAATCTGATTTTCAGAGGGGCTGAGCATCCACAAATGACAACAAAAGTCAATGGGGGGCTGTGGGTGCTCAGCACCTTTTGAAATCACTATGAAATTCACTACATGAAAGCTCTGTTTCGTGCCAAGCCATAGCAAAATTGTTATTTTTAATACTTCACTATGTAATCCAAGGCACAGAGCCTGTATAACATTTTGTACAAAAGAATGTGTCCCCTATTTTTGTCTGCCTGTCTGACCCCTGAAAAAGAGCTCCGTGGAGCTCGAAAGCTTGTTGCTTTCACCAACAAAGTTGGGCCAATAAAGAATATTACCACACCCACTCTGTCTACCTCAGGCCAATCAAAGCAGTTTATCAGCTTCTGACTCTGCATGAATGGGTCATGCAGGGATGATTACAACTAAATGGAAGCATTTTATGAATGGAGCCACAAGTCTCACAGACGTACTTTCTTCCCCTTCTACCTTGCCTAATATTAGGGCTGTCACCTCATATGCAGGCTAGTGGAGAAATCTCCAGAAGCTACCTTTATATAGTCCACAAATCTCACATTTTTAGTTGCAGACTGATTCATGGGGCTGCAACAACCACAATAACAACAAAAAGGTCAGAGTTCCAGAAAGCAGAAAGGTTGTTGCACAAAACCTCAGCTGGAGGCTGACCGCAGACTTTTTCTGAAAGATAAGAATAGGGTGATTATTTTTCTCTGTTTTAACTAAGCCTAGTAAATTGAATGACCTGAAATGTATAATGTTTGCTGTCTCTCAGTTATGTACTTATAGATTTTATTACATTTGGTTTCCTTTGTTCTGTGATAACTGTCTACAGCTTTATGGATGCAATCACGTGGTGGCCCGATAGGTCAGAATGAAGCATTGAAAGAAGGTACTTAGGGCCAAATTCACCTCTGACCTATGCCCTCATGCACCTTGTAACGGGGTGGGACTCACTACTCTGGCGCCTCCTGTCAGCTGTCATGGAAATTAGCTCTGCATGCTAGTGCGCCCTCTTTGAGTGGTGCCTCATTGCCATCACTCCTGCTCTATGACCCACATCTCTTCAAGGACCACAGCATCTTCTTCAGAGACACAGCCCTCTGGCCATGCCACACCCCTCTGGGGAACCTGCAGTCTGCTGTTCAGCCACGTCTCTTAGTGGCTACTGCAGCAAATTTTCAGACCACTTCCTCGTGGTCCCAGCATCCTCTTTGCCCTTACCTCAGGGCCTCAGCTGGCAAACCTCAGCAGCCATCCAGGATCTGTCTCTCGCTCCCCCGTCCCTGCTGGCAGCAGTGCTCTGCCCAGGATGCTAGCAGTTCTCTCAGGCCTCCAGAGACACAGTCCTTCCTCCCTGGGTTCCCAGCAGAGAACTGCCCGCCTCTGCCCTGCAGCTTCCTTTTTTATATGGCCCTGCTTGGCTTCTCTCCTCAGCCCTTCTCTGATTGGCTGCCTCCTGTGCAGCCTCTCTAGGGCTCTATTAGAGCACTTAGAGCCCAGTGTGGGACAGGCACCCCAACACACACCTCCACTGAACTCAGTAGGAGTGCATGAGGTGTCAGTCAGTGGAAAAGATGTCTCTTATTGATATTCATCCACTCCAACCTAGTCTGATCTTTGCTAAATCCTTTTTTCACAAATACGCTTTTTTCATCCAAGTCTCTGCAGCAGCCTCTTTTCAGTGTATTTATGGTTCTGCTAGGCTCTGTGGTGCTTGTGCAGTGTTATCCTTGGCTTACTGCAAAGATTTTCCAATATTTACTAGGTATTAGATGGCTAGGAGTTACACATAAGTTCTCAGCACTCTATTCAACTGACATTGCTTATAAGTGAAGGGCTGACTGAGGAGACCTGCTGCTCCAATCACTTGGAACTGTAACAGCTTGAATACACGCTCCTGTGTTGCTGCGGTTAGAAAGTATTATTCTATTTTATTTCTCTGTCACCACAGAATTGCAAAGCATGTTACATATAGGTATTACTATATCCATTCCTCAACCTATGAACCTTACATTAGTTAGAAGACTGGAAATGATGGTAGGGTTGGGAAAGATGGCACTAGGTCACTACTGTTCTTCCTCCCAATCTCAGAGCCATTACAGTAGCCCTACATTTCTGGAAGATCCTCACACAATTTGAGGGAATCCTTCAGAGACAGGGTGGGGTTGAGTGAAGGGATTGGGAGCTGATAAAGTAGGTTTAAATCTGCTTGATCAGGTACAGAATTGGTTCAAAACAAACAAACAAAAACCCTGGCTACTATCTGTAACTGTTGTTTTTTGGGATGTGATGCAGATGTCTATTTTACTTTGCAGTGGGTGCACCCACTGCATCAGAGCTAGAGAACTTTGCCTAGCAACACCAGAAGGGGGAGCACTCATGCAGAGATACAGACTCAAGTGCAGCTAGGATGGAGTGTGGGTCATGGAATATGTGTCTGCATCACATCTTGAAGAACAACAGTTAGAGGTAGGTAACTGTTTGTTTTTTTTTCTTCTTCAGGTAGATGTAGTTTTGTATTTTAGTTAGGTGATTCACATGGAATACTCACAGAGGGTGGGGCTCAGAGTCTGTTTAAAGAAGGACTGTAGGATTGCCTTCCCAAAGTTTGTATCTGACCTGGGCACAGCAATAATAGCAGAGTGGTTTGTACAATGTTGCATAGAAGACCAAGGGCTAGTCCTGCGACTGCCCAGTATAGAAATGCCACTTAGAAATGCAGTCGAGGTTGCCTGGGCTCTCATGGAATGAACTTTCACCCTTTGAGGCATAGCCTGGGTTACTTCATATGCTAGGAAGTTATCCACCTGCAGATCATGTGTAAAGAGACTACTTCACCATTCATTCAAAACAAACAAACAGGAGGAGGAGTGGAAAGGTTTGATTATGTCCAGATAAAAACCTGAACCTTACCTGATATGCAATGCATGAAGATATTGTTCCTGTGGGGTTGAATGCAGCTTAGGGAAGAACACAGGTAAATATATAACATGGATCAAGTAAAACTGGGAAACCACTTTGGATAAAAACTTAGGATGCAACTTGGGCACACCTGGGCTGTGGTTAAAGGTTGAGACTGCAACTCCAGACGTAGTTGGTGAATTGCCTGGAATTGCTCTGTATGTAGAAATACTCTCAAACTCATAGACACTAGCAGGGGCCCAATTAACTCATTTTTTTAAATTGGAATCAACGTTGACTTCCTGCTCTTTAGGGTGAGACCTAGATGACTGAGTAGGCGTAGTGTGAAGTAAACATGACAGAGGACTTCCTCGCTGGACTTGCCCCTCAAAAACCAATCATCCAGATACAGAAACAAATTCCCCTCCTTTTGAGTTGTGCTTTTACCACAATCATACACTTAGTAAAAACCCAAGGAATGGAAGACAGGCCAAATGGCAGCTCAGTGTACTGGTAGTGCCTGCCAACCACCACAAACCTGAGGAACCTCCTGTGACTCGGAAGAATTGCTATGTGGAAATAACTATCCTGAAGGTCCAGGGTGGCAAACCAATAGTTTTGATTTAAGTCTGGGAGGATAATTGCTAGGGTGACCATAAGGAATGTCAAGTATTTGATGTATTTGTTGAGGTCGTGGAGGTCAGTGATAGGTCTCATCCTTCCCTTGGGCTTGGAGATCAAGAAAAAGTGGGATGAGAATACCTGCCCACAATGCTGTAAGGGGACCTCTCAGAGACAGTAGAGACTGAACCTGCTCGAGGAGCAGTGTCTCGTGAGTTGTGTCCCTGAAGAGGTATGAGGTAAAGGGGTAGAGAGGACGGATGAAGAGGAACAATCAGTTGTACACATACAAAATGGGAAATGCCTGCCTAGGAAGGAGTACTGCAGAAAGGGATCTGGGAGTCATAGTGGATCACAAGCTAAATATGAGTCAACAATGTAATGCTGTTGTAAAAAAAGCATCATTCTGGAATGTATTAGCAGGAGTATTGTAAGGAAGACATGAGAAGTAATTCTTCCGCTCTACTATGGACTGATTAGGCCTCAATTGGAGTATCCTGTTCAGTTCTGGGCACTACATTTCAGGAAAGATATGGACAAACTGGAGAAAGTCCAGAGAAGCACAACAAAAATGATTAAAGGTCTAGAAAACATGACCTAAGAAGAAAGATTGAAAAAAATGGGTTCATTTAGTCTGGAGAAGAGAAGACTGGGCGGAGACATAACAGTTTTCAAGTACATAAAAGGTTGTTACAAGGAGGAGGGAGAAAAGTTGTTCTTCTTAACCTTTGAGGATAGGACAAGAAGCAATGAGCTAAAATTGCTGCAAGGGAGGTTTAGGTTGGACTTTAGGAAAAACTTCCTACTGTTAGACTGGTTAAGCACTGGAATAAATTGCCTAGGAAGGCTGCAGAATCTCCATCACTGGGGATTTCTAAGAGCAGGTTGGACAAACACCTGTTAGGGGTGTTTTAGCTAATACTTAGTCTTGCCTTGAGTGCAGGGGACTGGACTAGATAACCTCTCGAGATCCTTTCCAGTTTTATTATTCTATCTATGATTTCTATTTGGCATAACCTGATCTGATGGTGCTTAGAACCCAGTTGTCCCTGGTAACTGAGTCTCAATCACTGTAAAAATAGCCTGACTGTCCTGAAGAGAAGATATGGAGAAGGAGAGGTCACAAAAAGATCACTGCCCTGGACAGGAGTCAAAATGTGTACTGGCTAGATGCTGGTGTGGAGAAGGAGGTGGCTGGTTAAACCCAGAACCAGAGGATCTTGAATCTGTAGCCCTTCCAGGAGTAGTCCTGCTGCTGTATAGGAAAGGGGGGGCTATCCAGAGAAACACTGGGAGTGGAATTGCTGCTGCTGCTGCTGACCGTTGGAATGGCAGCACTTCATGGCAGGAGTATATGCTCCCAAAGAATGCAGAGTTGCTTGGGAGCCTTTAAAAAAGTGCATTGTTTCTTCTTTTTTTTTCTGAAAACAAAACACAGCTATCTAAAGGTAAGTCCTTAACGTTCTGGTGAACCTCAGGTCTAATGCCTGAATTCTTCAGCCATGAGGCTCTCCTCATGGTTGCAGTTGATCCCATAATTCTGATTGTGGCATCCGACTCCATTCCTGTGAGTTATAAGGTATTACATGCCATCCCGCCACATGGAAGTAACAGATCACATGATGTACTGTGTAATGGAAAACGCTTCAGAATAAGCTAATGAAAGGAGAACTTTTTTCCATGCTAATAAACTTCAGACTCTGCTTGTTTCTAGCAAAAAATTCAGGCTTTGAACTGCTGAGATCACATAAATTCAGGTTATCCACATAGCTGTGCAGGAAATCTCCAAGATGAGTTTTTTATTAATAGCAGGAATGAGTCAGCTAGCTTAATGATCTGACCCATAATTTGAATTCATTGAAAGTTCTCAGTAAGCACCTTTGAGAGCAGAGATCAAGCATGACCTTGACTTATGGTAGCTTGAATTAAATCCTTATGTAATATTTCTGGTGCTAGCTTTGTTGTCAGAAAAACAACTCGAACTACCACATAGCACAATTGTAATTCTGTAGTATGCTTTTGCTTCCTTTCAACTTGCATAGTATTTCATTTCTTTTGAAGGGTGCTTTTAGGGTTGTTTTATTTACCTGTAATGAAACACGTAGATGACCATCTTAAATATGCAAAAGATCACAAAGACAGATTTGAAAGAATCATGCATGGTGTTTTGTATACCGGCTTTCCTATTTGTTCTTTATTATGCTATTGATCTCAGGCAGCAATGGAAAATATGGAGCTTTGTCAATCCCCTACCACAGTGCTGACATATTGAGAAAACACTTTACCTTGACTTCTTCACCACAATGAGGCAGTTTTGTTTTTTATTCTCTGTCTCTACTGTGGACATTTTTGTGTGTGATACCTTGCTTTCTAGGGCTATTTTGTTTAAATTCAACAGATATATATATTAAAAAATATCTCCTTGATTTAAATTCTTTGGTTCTTGACATTTCTTGCTTGCTTACTGTCTGCACAGAATTTAGGTTTCAATACAGCATGGCCTTTCTGGCTGTCAGTCTGATATCACTTAGCATTTGGAGTGAAGAAGTGGAAAAAAAAATACCAAGAGTAAAACAAAACACACCCTTAATGAATTAAGGGGAGATCAGTCCCTTAAGACACCAGGGCAGGGAATTAGGAAGGAGACATCTCATCTTTTGTTACATGGTACTCCCGTTTGGCTTTTTTGTGTTTAGTTGCTTGTTTGCTATCTTGCTCAGTTTGAAAGGAGATCTCTGATCTCTGAGATGTTCATTTCTAAAACAGATGCATTGCAGAAGGTTATATTTTGCATTGCATCAGAAGCCAGTGTAAACTAAGGAGTCACAATTTAAAGGGACTTAAGTCAGGAAAAATAAGATGCTGTATTGAAAAACTGTTTAAAGTGATCAGGAGAGCTGCCTATATACCGAAAGCATGTAATTTTAATTAGCTTTTATTCCTTACAATCTGCAAACACTGCATTACCAACACATTTCCACTGATACTTTTAGCTGGCTCTACACTGCACACAGAGGTTTAATGTTATTGAAGTGTGTCAGATTTTTCTAACTAACTAGCTAACCAGCTAACTAATTTACAGACATCTAGGAACACTGGGGTTGATCCTCTGTTTAAATCAGTTTAGCTCCATTGAAGGGATCAATTTTTTTGTTACTGTTCAAGAATACTGTAGCATACCTGGTGTCTAGTTTTTATTACTATTGGGTCCTCACTTTGTGGAACTATATTACGTTACCTACGCTTGTATGCATGCGCGTGCGCGCACACACACACACACACACACACACACACGAGTGCTACGGTATAGGTGTGTGTAATGTGTCTGTGTAAATGTGTACAGATACATCGTAGATACAGCTGTTTGAAACAGTGTGAATCAGATCTATTTAAAAAAAGGGAAATTGTAGTTAATGGCATATCTGCTGAAAGCAGGTAATTTTAATTATCTCAGATAGTTAGAAGCAA
Source organism: Chelonoidis abingdonii (assembly GCF_003597395.2). Taxonomy (NCBI): domain Eukaryota; kingdom Metazoa; phylum Chordata; order Testudines; family Testudinidae; genus Chelonoidis; species Chelonoidis abingdonii. The sequence goes on along the minus strand of NC_133770.1, from coordinate 171,962,752 downwards.
TGAATAATTTATTACCCAAGAACTCCTGCTTTTTTTCCCCCCCCTTCTTCTTCAGTCTTCTAATCCTGGTGAGGCTCTGATATTCAGATCATGGTCCCCAATGCTTCTTTGTTTGAACTGTGACTCTGGAGGCACTGGTGGAAAACTATATGTTTCCCTGTAGCTAGTCAGCACAGATTGAGTTGTTTTGACAGCCCAGTATGAGACTCTAGTAGTCCAGCTAAAGAACTGAATAATATAGCATACAAAGTGGAAAGTTAAAGAGCTCTTTGGACAGTGGAAGTAATACAGTATTGTACAATACATTGCAGTATAGACAGAAGCATTTAATCTTTTATATGTGGTTATGGAGGCAAATAATTGTTTGCATACATTAATAATAGTAATGAATAACACTGGCATATATCACAGGTACAGGGCTACCTACATCTCTGTCCCCTTTCTAGTATCTCTGAGTGTACCCCCTTGGGTGTTGGGGTCTTACCCATACCTATTTTAGGGTATAATCTTGTGATTCCTCATACTCTTTAACTGGGACCTTCCCCATGTATATACAGAAGACTCTCTCTTGTGTTCTCAGTGCTTTTTCTGCTGGCACCCAGGTAGTGTGAAAGAAGAAGCCACCTGACTGAAATACAGAAGGGACAAAGGCCAGATCCTGGGTGGGAGAGGAAGGCAACAGTGGGAATAAATTGGGGCAAGGAGTCAGGATAGGGGGTGAGAGGAGAAGAGTGGAACTGGAAACTAGTGAAGGGGGCTAAGGGAAACATGGAGCTGCAGGTGGTGAAGAGTGGGACAGGAAACAGAGGGGTGGGTGGGTGAGTGGGGCTGAGGGGGGCAAGGGGAGGTTGTGAACCAGTCGATGAGGCCTTCACTATGAAGATAGAAAATGAAAAAGATCTTCGGAAGAGGGGGACTAGAACTGACTGGAAGGGAAGACTGAGATTTGATCATGCCTAGGGAAGTGGAGATTGGGACTGGCTGGGCAATGAGACTAGGAGGGCTCCTGTGAAAAAATACTATGTGATCATGTAATTAAGGTCCATATCATAAGGTATGCATCCAAAGGAGCCAAATTAGGTTGCACATGCAACCTTATTTCTTGCATTTCCTGACTTCTGAGGGCTTGACTTTGTAACCGTAATATTCTTTTTTGTGTGTAATGTATAATAGTTTTAAACTTTGGTATTTAACAGTAAGATTGTGTTTCTTTACAATTTATTACATAATATTATATACATTTGTGTACATAAAACTTTTATTTTTATATTTAGTTTAGGAGGGGAAACGAGGTAATTAGTGAACAGAAGGAGCAGATAAAGAGTTACTTTAGTGTGCTTAAAAATGGAGCAGGGGATGCCTGGAGACTCTGACATACCTGGTGCACTTATATTTTAAGCTTACAGTTGAGGATGAAGTTAAGAGACCAACTGAACATGCCCAATTTTAAGCGCATGTTTAAATACCTGACCAAATCAAAGCTTATGTTTGTGCACGGGAATGTTGGGGTGAAGTGACGCTCAGGGGTTTAACCCAGATCAGTAAGGGGTTGTATCCCCACCTGCCCCACAACTATGGGTATCTTAAATGCTATGCTGCAGTGGATCATAGCCCTGACACCAACAGCCAGCCTACAAGCATGCAGGTCACACCCTGGCTTCCAACGCTTACTTACTTTTTTCAGGGTGACCCCCTCCAACATCCACCAAACTGTCAGGCCAATGGTGTCCAGACGTCTCATTGAACACTTACAGAAGTTATTAAGTTCTCTGCTCCCTTAAAGAGACAGCACCCAGCAGCTGTTTACCTTAACTGGAGCTAACAAATGGTTTTAATCAAAGCATTTAATTGGTTTATAGTAAAAGTTAAAACTAGTTTATTCAACAAAAGATCAGAGGTTGAAGTGATACCAAATGTAAGGAATAAAAACATAAAGAGTTACAAGAAAACAAAATAAAAATATGCTTCTAAGACTAAAACTTAATTTCAACAAGTTACAATCTTTGTCTAAGCATGTTTCTCACCTATACTCAGTTTCCAGAGACTTTGACCCACCTTGGTTGAAGGATTCAGCAGTCTGTGATGTCAAGAATTCTGGCCCCTTTAGTTCCTCAATCGAGGGATGGCAAAATGGCCTTTTCTCTCTTCTTATATCTTCCCAGAATTCATTGACCCTGCTTTAAGAGGCAGGAAAGCCTCTTGCTGATGTGGTCCCCAGCCCCTCTTGAGTCACCTTTCTCAGTTTGCTCTCCTGATAGCTTTGTTTACTTTGCATGTAAATGTGCTTTTCTTTGTCACACCTCGCTTAATTTATGTTGAAGACATATTACGCAGGTGGAACTGCATTCCTTTGTCTGGAACAGGCATGGTTTAGGGACTGCTTGCCAAATACATTGTTAGAACATATTTGAAGCACATATCTATAAAATCCTTTGTGGGTTTACCATACATGCATCCTGCAAGAATATTAATGATCAGTGAGTTTAGTTTTCCAGTGATGTATTTCATGATTTTTTGGGGGTATATATCAGAACAGTCGGGTGTTCCTAGGGGCACAAGTGGTGGTTCTGTAAACCTGGAGGGTGGGCAAAGGAAGGTAGCATGCTAGGGAGAATGTTCTAGAGGCCAAAAAAGAACTGGCCATCAGGTATGACTGGGTGGAGGACCAAAAACATGAATCAAGAGTTGGAGAGGGACCAACTAAGAGGTGGATTAGATTGAGGGGAAGATGAGATGATGAGAAGGAACTGGACCTGGAGAGAGAATGGGTGATAGATAGGTCTTAGACTAAAGAATAAAGATTGGACAGTTGGGTGGGCTGTATTCAAGCTTAGAGGAATGTAGGAAAGAGACAGCCAAGAAGACAGAGGTGGATGGCAATATCTGGAGGTTGGGCAAGGAAGCAGAAGGCAATTTGCCATATGTTCTATTTTCTGTTCCTACTTTTCCTGCTAAGTATATTCTGTCCCTTGTTAAATATATTATTGCTTGTGCTGTCAAATGGACACTGTACAACAAACTCTTTTTACAAGGTGGCGCAGTTAACATTGCTGCAGGAATATTGAGTACTGAATAGTTTCGCTTTTGCATGGTTAATGTTCAGTTCAATATTGCATTATTGTTAACTCCTGTAGGGCTTGTGTAGGTGTCTGTATAAAAAGACACACAGAGAAGTTTGTATATGTATACACGCGACAATGATAGTGATTTTGCTTAACTTACACTTTTTAATCTAAATTTGGCTCCAGTCTGGGCACCAAAGTATTTTAAATGTAATGGTAGAAGTAAATCTTAAGGTAGGGAGACAGCAGATGGTCTGTTTAGTTGTTGCTGTGGCACCTTATGAATAACTCAGTTGATCTCAATATGCTTCCATTCACTCTTGCTCAGAGCGACACTACCTTAAACACTCAACATACCAGCATCTGATAGCAAATGTTTTATTCATGAAGGAAAACATGTTTCACTGCCCGTTTTCAGTACCAAAAGTTGATGGAGAGCTCAGGTATTAGAGCAACAACAATAATGCTATGGCTTCTCTGAAATGATTAATAGAAAAAGACCTACAAGGGAATTGAAGAGGACCCTGATGGCAAAATCACACAGAAAGAACACACCCCTGTTTTTTTTTTCTTTTTAATATTGTTTTATGGGATGAGTTTTTTTTGTGGAGCCTTTAAGGACAATTCTTCAGTGGTGCAAAATCAGTTAGACTGTTGCATCTTAGATGCTTGAGTGGTAAAACTGACTGCAGATGTCCAACCAATCCTGTGGTTGCGTATTAGGATAGTAAATTGCTTTGAATGTGGGGGAGAAGGTATAAGTGGAAGGCACAAACCAATAACCATTAGAAATGCCATGTAGCACAGCTGAACATCACCCCAGTTACTGCATGCTCAGTCATGCTCATTGGTGAAACACAACACCTTGCCTGTGACATGCAAGACCATACTTATGGATATGATCAAAAAATGTGCCAACATCTGGGGTAAGTGCCTGAGGAAAGTATGCAGTATTGCATGTCCCAGCATCTATCAGCCCATCAGGTGATGAGGAAACATGGTCAGAATAGAAGACTGAAGGTGTGAACAAAGTCACAGTGCAGAAATCACCGAACTCTGTATACAGCAGATGACATAAACAGCAAGTCAGCAAGAAAATCGTATGCTGTTTGTATGAAAATTTAGCAGATATGTAATAGATCAGGGATCAGCAACCTTTGGCATGCGGCCCTTCAGGGAAATCCACTGGTAGGTCAGGATAGTTTGTTTACCTGCAGTGTCTGCAGGTTTGGCCAATCGCAGCTCCCACTGGCCGCGGTTCACCATTCCAGGCCAATGGGGGCTGTGGGAAGCGGTGGCCAGTACATCCCTTGGCCCACGATGCTTCCCGCCCCTCCCATTGGCCTGGAACATATTTGAAAACTGTTATCTTGTCTCCCATAGTCTTCTCTTCTGTAGACTACATGTGCCAAATTCTTTCAACCTTTCCTCAGAGGTACTAGGGGTTTGAGTGTTTTGAGGGCACGGACACATGGAAACTTTGTGGACTATTTTCTTTTACAAAGGCTTGCTGGTTTGCTACTGCTATTTTTGACTTTGCGGTGTCATAGATTTCATTATGCAAGGGTGCCAAGAGCAAGAGAGATACTTTAAAAAAGTATTTTATAAGTGGAAATCAATGCATTTTCTTCAAATGTGCAGTAATAAATGGTGTTTGCACCTATCTAACAAATGGTGTTTGCACCCAGAAATCAGTTAGACAGACACTCAGAGAGGCTAATCCTTAAACCCAATCAGATTAATTGTGCAAGTAAGGCTTACTCCTGAGTAAGGAGTATAGGACCAGATTATAATTTTACATGCACCCATGATGGATTTCATGCAGAAATTTTAGGGAATGTTTTTTGAAATATTGGTTCTTAAACACAATGGGCCAGATTCTCAGCTTATGTAAACTGGCATAGTTGCTTTGATCCAGAATATAAGTAAACCCAGAAATGTCTGCAAGTCTAAATATGAGGCAAACCACAACTGATCAAGAAGGGCTTGACTTAAGAGGCATATTTAACTCCTTTCCTTGTAATATTTTCATATTTAAGCTCTTTATCAATCTTTTTGTTGATAACTATGTGCCAGAACCCATCACCCATTGAAGTAGAAGACAAAACATCATATGACTTCAATTGGGCAGTCAGGTCTAATATTAGTGGCATTTTCTTTGGTTGTTCCATCTAGGTTACTATATGTGGATACATTTTTTCTTATGGTACACTTTGCTTTCCAGAAACCCTTCATATGCAGTCTTCCCTGGTGAATTCATCCACATGATTTACTGTAGTCTCTGGTAAGATTTCCTGTTGCTTAAATGAATTGAGGATATATTTAAAACATTGAATTAACTATGAAAATGTGGTTTTAGGATGAGAATCAATCATGACTAGTTCATTTTAATTACCTTTCAATCTCTTTTAAACAATCTGTTTATTATTATTTTATTTATTTGGATGCAAAGTGGTTGAGCAATGCATTAATGCAAGAATGGCCTGTTACTGCTACATATTGCTTCTCAGCTTGGTTTGTTGATAGATATGAAAGATGACAGATTTTTAGAAGCACTTGTATACATATTTTAATGAGATTTATATATTTTACCTTTTAGTACAGACTTTAATTTTGTTATGTTTTGTGTATTTATGATGTGATTTTTGTTTCATCCAAAATTCTGATACTGGGCTACAACTTGACTATGATTAAAAATATATATATATCTTTTTCCAGAAGAAAATGTTCTCTAGCACCATGAGATGCTAACAGAACAGGAGATAAATTATATCATGGTGTTACAGGGAGAGTGCTCAAGATACATTTTCTTTTATATTAGGAAAAGGTGAATCATTTCAAGTGACAAACTATTAGTATCCTCTCCTCAAATCAAATGTTCTCAAAAATGAACAAAGTAGTGGATTCATTAATAATACTATTAATAAATAATAATGATAATTAGTTCAGAGAATTTTGTGGTTGGCTCTTGAATTCACAAAAAGCTAGGAGCATGATTTTATAACTCTATATCAGGGATTGGCAACCTTTTGCATGTGGCCCATCAGGGAAATCTGTTGTCAGGCCGGGATGGTTTGTTTACCTGCAGCATCCACAGGTTTGGCTGATCACAGCTCCCTCTAGCCACGGTTCACTGTTCCAGACCAATGGGGACTGCGGAAAGTGATGTGCTAGCCACCGCGGCCAGTGGGAGCTGCGATCGACTGAACCTGTGGACGCTGCAGGTAAATAAACTGTCTTGGTCTGCCAGTGGATTTCCCTGATGGGCCGTGTGTCAAAGGTTGCAGATCCCTCTCTATATCATGGTATGGTTGGCTCTGATGTATGGTAAATATATGCGTGAGCATGAGGTAGTTGTATTACCATGCTTAGCATGGGTGTTTGAGTCCCAGTGGTGAAACACTGAAAGGAGAGCAAGTTGTGTCACAGCCCCCATCTCCTCCCCCTTCAATTGTGGCTGTCACAATGAAGGGCACTGAAGTCTTCTTCAAGGCTTCTTAGTAGCCTGTCATGCAGAGGCTGCTTAGATGGGGGTATGCTGAATCAGTATAGCTGCTCTGATCGCACTGCTTCCTGGACAGGCATGGCAATTCACTTCACATCTACGTTAATTACATTGAGATTGGTTTATATGTTGCATTTACATGCAATTTGGACGCCTCAGTGCAGGGAGTTTGCATGTTTATGATTTTCCTTATATAGTTCCTTTGTAGCCCTTGTGTACAGGTAACTTTGCAAGTACTGTTGGGTACTGGTGGGACACAGGATGCCTTATCTGTTGGCATCCCATAACAAACAACAACCATTAAGTCCTAAGTCGCAGATTTTCTTCCCTCACTCTAGCTGCCTATAATTCCAGTTTAATGTCTCATGTCTCTTTGACAGACATGTGCAGAACCAGACCCTTGTCCCTTCAGGACATGGAACCAGAGAATAAAAGTCATTGCCTCCTTTTGACTCCACTCATCTTTTGTGCATCTCTGTATAAGTACACAGATAACCAACTTCTGCATAATTATCTACAGGTAGGTTGGCAATCAGCTTCCATTCTAAAATACTTTTTATCACCACCTATAATTTTGGCTTGGAAAATTGCACCCTAATTTATGAAAGCACTGAAACATGAGCTTAAGTCCAAATCTATGGAGGAAAGCATTCAGACATGTGCTTAAATGTAAGTATCATTAGGTCCATGGGACATAAGCACGTGCTTCAAGTTAAGTGCTTCTTTGAACAGCGGTGCTTAGGTTTCATTGTCAGCCAGGACATGGGAGATAAAAAAAAACATGGGTGATGGAACGTACTGTATTGTCAAACTCCTAAATGGTCGATTTTCAAAAGAGAAAGGAAATTCCAAGAACTAGTAAAAAATAATAATCGTGGCCAGGAAGATACCCCCTTGGCCAATGGGGGGAAATGCACTGGTTCATTTTCCAGACAAAATAACATAATATTTTAAATAATTTGCTCACATCACATAGCAAGTCCATGGCAAACTTCTGGGAAACTATTTTTCACTACTCTGTGCTTGTTGGAGGAATTGAGTGGTGAGGAAGAGAAGGCAAAGATTGCTTTAAGATCTCTGTGTGTTCCCATATTCTGCAGCTGTCTTAGGGCCTTTCTGGCTTCAAGCATAAATTACAACATCTCCATGGCTGCTCTAATATACTTTCTATTCAAAGCAATTCCCTGTGTGGCCTCTGGCAGTCAAGAATGGAGTGCAATATACTCCTGCCACACACCCTTCTGTCCCCAGCATTCCCCCTACAATGGGGACTGGAAATGGAGGCAGTGTAGGGCTGTTGTGAAAGCTCTGCACCTCTGAAGATATTCACTAAGGAACACTTTTATCCCCTTCATACCACGGAGGGGCCACAAAAGAACAAAGATTTCCCCCCATCTGGGGCTATAGGCCAATAATTCAGCTGCCTTGTGCTCCGTCCCATAACTGAACAAGAGGGATACCAATAGTTCCATACTTCAGAGAGAGGCATTGTGAAGTTAAGCTCATTAATGTATGAGGTGCATTCAAACGACTTAATGATGAGTGGCAATGAAAAGTCTATGCCTCAATAAATAGTAGGTTGCAAACTGTTTTACAGTCTCTCACATAGTTTCCACTGTCACAAATTATGTCACTTTTTCTTTTAGAAAGATACCATAGCAGGAGGCTTAGTAATGTCAAATGTAATTAAAAATTTAATTTTCAAAGACATTTCACAGTTTATTCACATGGAGAATGGCTTCCTACCCTATGAATTTTCAGGCTCCTGGGCTGAGCCAAATAGTTAAAAATGTCCTTAAAATCCTTGCTTTCCCTCATGAACATAACAAGGCAGTTGTCAGATTAACAAGTTTGCAGTGAAGGCTAGGCTAATGGTATGGAGCTTGAAAGCATAAAAAGGGCTTGTTCACCAGAGTTTTCTGCTGTATTTTAATACCATAGTCCCTAGTTTCTTCTGCTCCCCCCCTTCTCTGCTGAATCCTCCACTCAATTCTCTTCGTCAACCTTGACTTGCCTCTCTATCCTAATACAAATTCCACCCTATTAACCTTTAGCCCCTGCACTCCCCTAGTCTCTTAATTCCTCCAGTCCTCCTCTATCTAAGGCTATGTCTAACTCGGAGCAACGGTTGTGATTCCCAGCTCATGCTACCTCTCATCGAGCTAGCACAGGCAGCAGCGAGCGGCAGTACAAGCTAGCGCTAGCCATCCTGAGTACATCCCCACAGGTTTGTGCATGGGGTGCTAGGCCATGCCACCGCCTTGCTACTGCAGTGACACTAATCAATGAGAGCTAGCACGAGTATGTCTGCTCCAGCTGGGAATCACACCCCCTACTTCCAAGTGCAGATGTAACCTAACTTACCTATTTTGATGCCTCATAGCATCTGACCACCTCACAAACGTTCATGTATTTATCCTCACAAATGCCAGGGGTATTATCCCCATTGTACAACAGAAAACTAAGTGACTTGTTTCCGATCACACAGGAAGTCTACGGTTGAGAAGAGACATGAAATCAGGTCTCCCAAGTCCTAGGCTAGTGCTCTAGCAAACGTTTACATCACCACTCATCACACACACACATACACCCCCCCAGCGCTATCAAAGATTCCAGCATAATAATGCCATTTGTCCGTGTCTTTCTGTTTAAGAAACTTATATAGCATATAGCCCAATCTGTAATGTATCTAGCTGCATAACACCCCAGTGAGGTCAGGAAGAGCTGTTAGTTCCCCATCGGTGAAATGCAGCTGAGGTAAGGGAGATGCTCAGGGTCACACAGAAAGTCTGCTGTCAAGCAGGGAATTGAACTAGGGTTTCCCAAGTTCCAGATTAGTGCGTTAACCACTGGACCATCATTCCTCCTCTCTGCTGTGTCACAACCCACCTGTGTGCAAGTTCCTTGTTGGTAGTGCCAAATTAGTGAAACTTTAAAAGAGATGTTTTGAGGGATGAAGGTAGGCAGCAGAGACATGCCCACAAAGTGATTATTGCATGATTGGGGCCTAAAAGAAGAAAGTAAAATATTGTCTACTATTTGTAATAATGTTAATTTGTGGTCTTTTCATGCATGCATGTGTGCACACACATGTACTGGGAGAACACAATGCTTGAAATTCACATCAATCACTGATTTTGCAAAGCAATTCAGCTTTGGTGGGTGACTATCAATCATTCTGTAGGTACCTCTGTGCATCAGATCATTTAATTAACTGGCTTGATTCATTAACATATTCTGCTAGTCCATTTAGGGTAAACGGCAGCTACTACATTTTCTGTCATCTCCACAAGGATGAAACCTACCAGATCAGCTATTCTTACTCCTTACTTGGACAAAACGCCGATTGCCCACAGTAGCAGTTTGAAGTGAGGATGAAGGGCTGGGTAGTGTGCTTAGAAACAAAATATCAACCTGATTACATAATGGTGCATTTCTTAAGTACTAACAATAACTAATAATAGTGCTGAGACTGTTACATCATTGCTAAGTGAATGACACAACAGGTCTAAGGGATGGCAGTGGAGGGGGAAGCATGAGGAAAATGTTGCTGTCTATTCAAATTGTTAATACGATTTTAAACAACCTGATTCTGAGCTCACATTACCTTCACATCCATGTAACTCCATTGGATTCAATAGCATTACTCTTCATTTGTGCCAGTTTAACTGAGAACAGAATCAGGCCCAATCATGGCCCTAATGATTGAGAAAATTGGCCCTCTGAGTCTTGGCCCTGCCTCCAGAAATGCCCTATATTGATGCTTCAGAGGTCATAAAATTACACAGCACTCTTTAAAAATTTAGCAAACTCTGTTGACTCAATGACACCCTGGTGGCAGAGAGACAAAGCTGTTATGGAAATATTTTATTACTTCCATCTTTCACCATCCACTTTTCAGAACATGTAATAATGCAGAGGAGGGATGTGACAGTTTTCACTCCCTCTTTTCTTAGTTTTGAGTATCTCAGTCAAGCCTCTCTAAAATGATGCAGGCTAAATAATCCTCTGTCTCATCAGCCATGATTCTAACCATGTCTGTAACTGCCCTCACTAGAACATATTGATAAACCACTCTGCTGTTTCCGCACCAAGTGCATGCCTCATTCACAATGACTCAGACCTCTGCCTAGAACTGCTCAATCTATTTCATGACCCTCTAGCTCAGTGCATTTACTGCTCAGCGGGAGTCCCCTCATTCCAATGCAGCTAGGCCACAATCAGCTTCCATCAGGCGTAAGTAATATGTTGATTTTAAAAAAAACCCAATATTGATCTTTTAAATCTCATAATTACAATGCATTTAGTAGTGTTCGAGCTATGAGACTGAGCAATCAGCTGACCATCCTAAAACCTATATTCTGTACACCCACTGACTGATCCTTCTCTTATTCACATCACAGTGGTGTAAGTCAGGAGCTATTCAACTAAAGTCAGTGGAGTTACACCAGCACAACCCCTGATTCAATTGCAATTGAAGTCAATGAGAGTTCTTCCAATCTCTTATTAAAAAGAGATCAAGTCTAGGGCAGAAATTTCTGCTCTGAATTACAGGGTAGGTAGCCCCAGTTTGTCAAATTCAGTGTAAGCAGGCATTAATGCCAGTGATGTAGTGATTTGGGCCCAACTCTTATTATTCATTTCTATTTATTATTTGTGTTGCTGTAGCACTCAGAGACCCAGTCATGGACCAGAACCCTATTGTGCCAGGCATTGTGCAAACACGGAGCAAAAAAATACAGTCCTTGCCCCAAAGACTTACAATCTAAGTATAAAACAAGAGACAGCAGACGTATGCGGATAGATGGGGGAGCCCAAGGAAATAACAAGACAATATTAGTCAGCATGATAGGCAGTAGTCTCAGCACTCCAGCAGCCTAACTGTTGTCAAGTTTTTTGGAGGCATCATTTTTGTAGGCAGAGAAGGGATTTGAAGGAGAATTATGAGGTACCTTTTCAGAAGTTTGTCAGGAGCTCCTCCCAAGCACGTGGGGCAGTGTGGGAGAAAGCACAAAGGAGCTTGTTAGAATATTTAAGAAATGGGTGATGGAGGCTGGGATCAAGGGCTGCCATCAAGAGTCACCATCTTAATAGTGAATGAGAGATAGTAGCTAGAATGTGGGTATGCTTTGAAGGGCCTTGTAAGTGAAGACAGGATATAATCCAGGCAGAATTGGTCCCAGATTGTTTCACATTGTTGAGCAGTTGAAATAATTTAGTATTTGCCGGAGTGTGGGTGGAATGAAATGAAATGAAATGAAATATACTTGCTTTGTTCTGTTAGTTTGTCAACCCCAACTGGAAGCACACTTGTACAATGCTCCCAGGGAACTTTGTTTTGTAATAGGGGATGTCTCTCTTCACAGCCCGTGCTTATTTTTTATCTCTATGATCCTCCAGTCCAAACTGCTCTTGAGTCCCGATTTAAAATAAAAGACAAGCCCCCTTAGGACCTCCTAGAAACTTGTCAGAATGTACTGCCACTGAAAGGCTTCTATGTTAATCATGCAGTCTTTGTCTTTTGTTCTTTAGTAGTTCTATGTTCATCTGAATCTAAAAATAATGAGAAGGTGAGAGCTGTACTTTTAGTGACCCTTCAATTTTGAAGTAAATTGCAGTCTGCAAGTGTTTTTCCCCCTAGGTCACATTCCTGCTTTCAGAGTGCCTTCATCAATGCCACTTTGGGAAATGTTAGAATGTCTGGGCACTAGAGTGCCTGGCTGGAAAAGATCATTTGCTGATATACATTTGATGACACAGGTGGAGATGTGAGGGGGGAAGGCAAGGGGTTGTTTTGTTCTGAGCTAATACAGAAATTATGGTGATATTTTAGCATATTTGCTTTAAGTCTTGAGTCTAATGTCTAATTTTCTACCCAAAAATGTATATGATTATTTTTACATGCAATATTGCCTTCTGGAGACAGATTGCTGGGAACTGGCCAGTCTAGAAACAAGAATTAGGCCTGGTCTACACTACGATTTTAGACCAAATTTAGCAGCGTGATCTCAATTTAACTCTGGACTCATCCACACAACTAAGCCCTTTTTTTTTTTTTTTTTTTTTGACTTAAAGGGCTCTTTAAACTGATTTCTTTACTCCACCTCTGAAGAGGGGATTAGTGCTGAAATCAGCCTTGCCGGGTCGAATTTGGGGTAGTGTGGACGCAATTTGACGGTATTGGCATCCGGAAACTATGCCAGAGTGATCCATTGTGACCACTCTGGACAGCGCTCTCAACTCAGATGCACTGGCCAAGTAGACAGGAAAAGGCCCCAAACTTTTGAATTTCATTTCTTGTTTGGCCACCATAGTGAGCTGATCAGGACAGGTGACCATGCAGAGCTCATCAGCATGATGTGCACATTGCCAGGGCACATTGCCTGGCCCGTATTTTGTGAGAAGTCTGTGTCCATGTCTATGTCTTCATCACTCTTGTCACCGCTCTGCCATGCCTCCTCGCCTGGTTTTGCTTTTGCAGCTTCTGGTTCTGCACTGAAAAAAGGCGTGAAACAATTGTCTGCCGTTGCTCTGATGGAGGGGGGCTGACTGACAACATGGCTTACAGGGAATTAAAATCAACGAAATGGGTGGCTTTGCATCAAGGAGAAACACAAACAACTGTCACACAGAATGCCCCCCTCAAGGATTGAACTCAAAACCTGAGTTTAGCAGGCTATTCTTTTCACAAAACAAATCGGGTCAATTTCTTGTTTTGATCCACTCCATCTATCTTTTACATCTTAGGCTGACAGCAGATGATGCAGTATGACTGCTAGCCATCATCATTTCCTGGGTGCTCGGCAGAAGATGCTGCATTATGACTGCTAGCCATCGTCATCTCCTGGGTGCTCGGCAGAAAATGGGAATTACCTGGCTGAGTCACTCCCATGTCTGCCCAGGCACCCCGACTGACCTCACCGAGGTCAGCTAAAAGACCACCCAGGAGTACGACAATGATGGCTACCAATCGTAATGCACCATCTGCTGCCAAAAGGCAATGAGCTGCTTCTGTGTAGCAATGCAGTCCCACTTCTGCTAGCACCCAGGAGACGTATGGTGATGGTGAGCTGAGCAGACTCCATGCTTGCCGTGGTATGGTATCTGCTCAGGTAACCCAGGAAAAAAAGTGCGAAACAATTGTCTGCCGTTCCCTTTATGGAGGGAGGGAGGGAAGGAGGGAGAGGGGGGCCTGACGACATGAACTCAGAACCACCCACGACACTGTTTTTGCCCCATCAGGCAATGGGATCTCAACCCAGAATTCCAAAGGCCGGCGGAGACTGCGCGAACTGTGGGATAGCTACCCACAGCCACCCACAGTGCAGCGCTCTGGAAGTCGATGCTAACCTTGGTACTGTGGACGCAGTCTGCTGACTTAATGCACTTAGAGCATTTTGTGTGGGGACACACACAATCAACTTTGTAAAAATGATTTCTAAAAAAATGACTTCTATAAATTCGACCTAATTTTGTAGTGTAGACATACCCTTAGACTCAAGAAAAGAGGGATGAAGGGAAGTTAGCGATGACTAGTATAATGTAAGATAGTTGACTGGCTCTTGTTTCATGTCCACTCCAAAGGTGCGTTCCAGAGTGAATGTTGAAAGTTGCTGCTCAGATGTCAGTCTGGAGATGAGGTGCAGACAAAACCAGTCCTTGCTTCAGCAGGGAGTTAATGGCACTGGCAGGTCATTTTTGACACCCTTCTCTTTCCCCCTGCCCCCCCCCCCGAAATCTGAGAAAGAAGTTCCCATTTATCAAACTTCAGAAGCCCAGACCTCCCTAGAAAAACAGTGAGACCACCGGCGAGCCAGAGGAGCCAGTATACTGGAGCTACGGTACAATCCTTTGCGTTACTTGGGGATTATTTAGTAAGAAACAGTACCCAGTGGAGCTGCCTCCATGATTGCTAGTGATTACCCTTTAGTCTGTCTCTAAACTGGAGAATGCCGTGTTTGCGGTTGAGGCCCCTGTGGTGTTTTCCATTTGTTTGCGAGCCCTGCCAGTATCCCTTCTCTGCTGTCTTCAACTGTAAGGTTCCTATTGAATCCCAGCCAGAAATTAATGCTGGAATCTTTTGATAGACTTCCCAGGAGACAGTGGAACTACTCACCTTCCTCCCTGCATCCAAGTGAGTCATGCCCAAAGGGTCTGCCATAAAGTAATTACTATATAAAGTTATGTTGTTTCTTTGCATCATAGGTTCTTACACTGTGGTCTGTGGAGAGCTCATTGGTGGTCTGTAGATCTTTTGCTGGTTGTGTGAAGAGAGCTGGCAGGTCACAAGGTACTGGCTCTCCTTGTTTCCTGTGCTAAATTACATTAATTTTACAGAGATTAATTTTCCATGAAAGCAATTGCTGGAGTTGCCACAGGTTGTTACTGAGAATGGGAGAAGAGGTGTCTATGAGATCATCACGCCATTAAGATGTGTTCCACACTAGGAAGAGGTTTAATAACCCCTGTTTTCCAGATTTATATGTTACTTTTTAAGGTCCTGCATACAATTGTAAACTGTATTCTTCTTTGGCCATATTTCCTTTTATATATTGTTTTTGCATGTGAAATATTTTGTAGCTGATACATGAATCTCTGATTTGAATAAGCAAGGGCCACTAAATCATGTTCACTTCACTTTAAAATACAGGCACACAAAGTAAAAGACATCCATCTGTCTAGCTTGCTCTGGTAATCTGGCCAGCAAAACTGCCTGGAGTTGTTGTCTGACATTTCCCGGAAAACTTGAGTCTTAAATAGACCTTATGAATTCTGTCACTCATCTGTAGAAGAAGCATAGCCCCACACAAAGACTATACCCATCTCACAGGTAGATCTTTAGTTACATTAGTTTGGAAAACAAACATATCTCTTCTCATAGATCACATTTCCTGGTCAAAACCAGCTCCATTGTACATCAATACCAAGTTTTAGACCTGAATGTATGTATAGGGCCAGATCCTCAGCAGGTGGTGATCAGCATAGCTTAACTGAATTCAAATTAGGTACATTGATTTACATCAGCCGAGGATCTGGCCCATACAACATATTAAAGCCTTCTGACCACAGCTGAGACTACAGTAGAACCTCACCATTATGACTACCTCAGGAATGGAAGTTGTTTGTATCTCTGAAATGTTCATAACTCTGAACAAAACGTTATGGTTGTTCTTTCAAAAGTTTCCAACTGAACACTGACTCAATACAACATTGAAACTTTACTATGCAGAAGAAAAATGCTACTTTAAACCATCATAATTTAAATGAAACAAGCATAGAAACAGTTTCCTTATCTGTCTTTAAAAAAAAAATCCCTTTTTTTTTTTTAGTTTAACACAGTACAGTATTTCTTTTCTTTTCTTTTTTTTGGCGGGGGGGAGGCATGTCTCTGCTGCTGGTGATTTATGTAATTCCAGTTCCAAATTAGGTGTGTGGTTAACTGGCAGGGTCACCCACGTATTCACCCACGAAAGCTCATGCTCCAAAATATCTGTTAGTCTATAAGGTGCCACAGGATTGTTTGCTCTTTTTTTGTTCACCTGAAGGGGGCAGTGGCACAGAGAAGGGAAGCACCCTGCTGGGAGCCGGCTGCACGCTCTGTCTGTCCCAGCTGGTGCTAGGTCTGCAGCAAGTCCGGCAGCCCGCATCCTTCCCTCCTCGCCGACAGGAGCAGCATGGAGCCCTCCCTCCCGGCAGGCGGCGCGGCGGGAGGGGCTGAGCGGTGATCGCCTTGGCTGAAGAAAGCCCTGGCTGCCCCCCCTTTTCCCTCCCCCCCCGCTCCTTCCCCCTCCCCCCTGCACGTCTGCAGCACAGGGAGTCCTGATAGCTGAAAGTTTGCAACCTTGCCTCCGGCCACCCCACAGGTTTTTTTTGTTTTGTTTTGTTTTGTTTTGTTTTTTTGCTTTGGGTGGCCAAAAAGCTAGAGCCGGCTCTGTTAACTGGTCAGTTCATAACTCTGATGTTTGTAACTCTGAGGTTCTACTGTAATTAACAAAATTTACACTGCAACTGTGCTGAGTAGTTAGAGAAAATGTCAGTGCAGGAATTGGAAATGCTCAATAGCTTTCAAAATACAAAACTATAGAGTGCAGTTCCATAATGCAACAGGAGATACTTGAGTGAGGGAAGGTGTTTGGGTGCCATTTTTCATTCTCCTATTTCAGAAACTCTGTTTGGGCGGAAGGGCAGTGCTACTCCCAAATCAGAAGTCTCAGCGTGGGCTCCTTGTCTGTCCAGGAAAATCAGACAACCAGGTCTGGTTCTGGTCCATGCAGGGAGCCTTCAAGAAAGCCTCAGAACAGGAGCACTCATGGTTTTGCTTTCAGTTCTTACCCATCCTCCCCACCACTAGCACTGACCTACTCTCCTCTGTCCCTATAGGATGGCAATAATAATGGCTATTGTAAACTACTCTCCATCATATGAGTGGTATGTACTTGTGTTAATTTGTCAACAATAGAAAATTTATTTTGGGTCATATTGCCTGATATTAACCAACAGGATTTTTGGGAAAAAAATCCAGCTATGAACATCTTTATGTATACTTTATGTATGTATATAGAGGTGTGTGTGTGTGTGTGTGTGTGTGTGTGTGTATACACTTTGTATACACACAGACACACACACACACAATGTTTCGTTCATGTTAGCACTTATGTTCTTTGAAGCAAGAACAAATAAGTAAGGATAAACAAAAAATAATTGTTATGAAGTGCTCTAGAGTCTCTTATTTGTTAAGGGCAAGATCTATTTCTCCCAGAGATCCCAATTGCTCTGGCTCTATGCAGGACATATGTGGGTGGATACGGAGAAGAAATTGGGGTGAGAACACAAGGCTACATCACAGCTTCCCCTGTGGGATGGGATAGTGGCCACAGTTCCTTCACACAACCTGCACAGGTTTTTGCAGCCACTTTCTCTTTGTAAACCTGGATCCTGTGTCTCTTTCTCCTGTCCTACACCATGCCTGGCTTCTGTTGCCACTTTCATGCCCATTTGTGCTTCCCTTCACAGATGTGGTCCTCAGTAGTGCAGGGACCAGCTTTCCACACCACAGATTAATTTCACACAAAGGGCTAAATTATGGCTTTGCCACAGTGTGAAGGTAGCATGTAACGTGCAGCCTCAAGAGCAAACCTGGAACCAGATTGTCATCATCAGGTTCCTGGCTTCCCTCTTGCTCTGGAAAGCTTGAGGGGAAAGTAATCTGTACCAACCCTACAGCTGGTGCACATTGCTCCTCACTCTGGGCCAGCTCAGCTATGCTGGCCCGTGCACTGGGGTGGCAGAGCCAAGGTTCCATCCATTGCCTGCTCACCTGTGCAGGAGGGGCAGGACCAGCCCTATGAGGACTGTTGTCCCCTTGCATTGTGACCCATGATACTGGTAGCCTGGGCAGAGGACTAAGGTAGTGCCTTATTGCCTTACTGCTGACACCACGTAAAGATCGACACATAGGAAGCTATTAACAGTGCACGACAATAAAGTTTTATTGGTCTTCAGCGTTGCCAATTCTGGTGCTTATATTAAGAGTCTTATGATATTTGGTGTTTTTCCTAAAGCCCTGGACTCTGGAGTTGCATGTATAAAAACAAACGAACAAAAACGGGATATTTCTAGCCCTCTTGGTTGCAAAGAAAAGCTTGAAAGTGTGACTCCCTAAAGGTTCAAAGAGCCAGAAGGCAAGTGAACAGAAGTCCAATTTCATAATTTTGGTGGAGGGGGTGGGAGGAAGATAACTCATGACTGGGTTCTACAAACCCTATGAAAAATGTTATGCCCTCTGACTTGTGGTCTACTGCCATCTTATCTACTAACTATTCACATATACACAGGTAGAGAATTCTTATACCAAACTCTTCTGCACAGGCACTTAGGACAGGTCACGATTTGCCCTTAGTGTTTAGCACCTAGCACAGTGGGGCCTGGTCTAGACTGGGACCTCTGGCACTGCTGTAATACCAATAATAAATAATATTGGTAAATGGCTAATTCCTTCATTTCTTAGAATATTATGGATTCACTATTCAGATTAACTCTTTATGCATGACCCAAGATCTGAGACAGTAAAACAATACAAAGCCTGTAAATTCCATTCCACCCCTAAGCCTCCCCCAGGCCCAAGCAATTTACAAAGCCAACAGGTTTGAGACAATGATGATTTTTTTCACCCCCTACTCCATTTTCTAGGACTCCTAATTCTGTGGCCTAAACAACATATAGCCAGCATACTTAAGTCTACCAATCCCCACAGGTAGGGTGACCATATTTTCCTGAAGAGAAAATGGGACACCACACGGGGTTGGCCCAAGGCCCCCCACACCCCATCTTGTGGGCCGGCCCAAGGGCCCCCTGCCTGCCACCTGCCTGCCCTCCCGCCCATGGAGCTGGCTTCAGTCCCCTTGCCTGTTGCCCACCCACGTGCAGGGCTGCCCCCAGCCTCCCTGTTTGCTGCCCGCCTGCATGGGGCTGGCCAGAGCCCTCCTGTCACGTGGGGCTGCCCCCAGCCCCTTGGCCTGCCTGCCACCTGCCTGCACAGTGGTGCTGCAACAGGTTTTGGAGAAGGGGTGCTGAGCTGCATCCCTCTTACCCCTGTCTGCATCTCGCACTGCCCCCTAGAGCTGGGGCTGGGAGCAGGCCTGTGGCCCCAGGAGCAGGGCATGCAGACAGGGATAAGGCGGTGGAAGCTGGGGCCACAGCTAGGGGCGGGTGCGGAGCCCTGGGCATGGGGCTGGGGGCTGGGTGGAACCCTGGGGCTGGTGGCTGAACAGGACCCTGGGCTGGCGGCCGAGCAGGATCCATGGCCGAGCAGGACCTGAGGCTGGCATCGAAGCGGGACCCAGGGCTGGCAGCAGAGCCACCGGGCAGCAGCGGGGCCAGTGGCTGGAATCCTGGGCAGCAGGGGCATGGGGCCAGCAGCCAGAATAGTGGGTACAAAACCTGGGGGTGTTGCAGTACCTCCTGCAACCCTACTTCCCATGTCTATGTGCCTTAACGGGCATGCCCACTTTTTTGGCAAAGCTCTGCCTTTGTCCCATTTGCTTTTGCCAACTGATGTCCAGTTTTGCCCCCAAAATCAGGATGGCCGGGACAGGGTTTAAAAAAGGGACTGTCCCGGCCAAATGGGAGATATGGTCACCCTGCCCACAGGGGGCACTTCTGCAATTAACTTGCTGTCCTAGTGTGCACATGAGTCAAGTGGGAATGGGTGAAAGGTTGAGCTGAATTCTTTGATGCATTAAAAAAATCATAATGAGCATGAAAAAAAAACAAACCACCACTACTAACACTCTTTAAAAAAACAAAGCTGAATTAAAATGTTCAAAGTAAATCTGGGCCAGATCCTCAGTGATGTAAACTACTGTAACTCCACTGACTTCAGTGTCTATTAGGGATCAATTTCTATTAGGGATATTGACGTCACTGGAGCTATGTCGATTTACCCCAGCTAAAAGGCTGCTGTTTACTTTGTGTGAATATACACAAACACATGCACACACTCACAGAAACACACCTCTCTGATATTTTGCTTGCGATTTTTAGGTTACACTAGACAATTTTTATCAGGAGGGTCACTTTAGAAAATGCTAGCACAGCAGCCTAAGATGGGAGAAGGTCACTGTGGTGTTCCCAATTCACATGATCCTGGTTTAGCAGAGGTTGATCTCTTCCCTTCTGCTTTTGCTTCATTTGAGAGTTCCCAGCTGAAGCGAACTTTCAACTCTGATCTAGCTGTGATGGTTCAGCAGCTCTGAAGCTCGAGATGCAGGGTGTGTGTTGCTTTAGATGGCTGCACACTACATCCTAATAGAAATCTCTTGCTCACTCTCTGTCAGGCATATTTAAATGCATCCATCACTGACAGAGCACAAACCAAATCAGATATTTATCAAGGACTCCAATTTTTCTCCTTTCTTTTAATTTGAATGAGCTGTGACTATAGTAACATATTCAACAAGAGAACAATCAGTTTGCATGAAGACAATGCACATGGAAACTACTGAAGACAGTTTCACTATGGGCAGTCTCACAACTTTCACTCTCTCTTTCCCTCTTTCTCTTGTGTTATTTCTGCTACACTGATGCTTAAGGAAGTATAAGTAAATTTTTAACTCTTGTGAGTCCAATGATCCCATGTTATTAATGAAGTATAAAATGTACATTTTAAAAAATGTAGCTACCTAATCAGCTAAGAAGCTAACTGATTTCTTGGAAATTCTTCCAGTCTAACAGGAATCTCTGCAAAGACACAGAGCTGGAGTAGTCAGTACCTAGCACCCAGTGTATGGCACATGGAGTGGGAAAAAGGGATGAGTGGATGGAGTGCAAAAAATGGGAGGACACTGGTCAGGGCATTAGCCTAGGCCAGGGTTTAGGAGACCTCAAGTACTTGCTCTGCCACAGACTTCCTGTGGGACTTTGGCCCAGATCCTCAAAGGTGTTTAGGTGCTTAAATCAATGGGCGGTAATTGCCTAAATATCTTTTGAGGCTCAAGGCCTCAGTTCCTGAGTTCCCCATATGTAAAATGGGGATACTAGCACTTTCCTACCTCCTTCACTTTTTTTGAGGATAAACACAATTAAAGATTGTGAGACGCTTGGAGGATAGAGTAATGGGAATCATATATGTACCTAAAATCTAGCAGTGTTGCACCATTGCAAAGCAGTCACAGTGCACATATATGGACTAGAGTCTGAGCTGGTGCAAATATGCCACAATCTAGCCTGATATTTTTAATGAGCGCTTATTTAAATTATAAGAGTTTCAAGGGAAATTGAATTGGCCAGTTGCAAAACTGTTTTGTGCTTCCCCAATGAGAGAACATAGTTAACTTAAAAAGCAACAAGAACAACAAACGACATGAATGATGGTTAGCTAAGGCTACTGCTGTTTACACACACTATTTTCTTTTTTCATGGTTTTATTCTGTGTCGAAATATGTGTTTACATGACAAATTAGAATGGTGCACAACAAGCTGTTATAACCTGGTGGGTAAATGATTAGCATTAATTAATCTTGTCATTAATTTATAAATACTTACTTACTCCAAAGACTATAATGCCTTTATTTGAGTTTAGCTGCTTTCCATCCCATTTTTGTAACATTTATTAATTCCTTTTATTCCTGATTCAGAAGTATAACATGCCAATTAAAAACAGATTAAAATGTCTGTTTATACCAAGCCATTGCATGTGATTGAGTAGCTAAAACATTCTGTAAAAAAAAAAAAAAAAATCTATGATTAGGTATAGTGTAATATGTGGGTTTATGATTACATATTGCTGCAATTGACCATAATGTTTAGCACATTCTGAGCTAGATTCACTACTCTCACTGATGGCAGGTTGTGTGTTCAAATTACACCTGTTGTGCCAACAGAGATAGCTGTACCAGGTGCTTCCAACACAGACTTCCAGAGCTTTCTGTCAGGGGCGGGAGGGGGCTATAATGTGTAGTTGGGATTCTGTGGGACTCCTGGCTGAGTGTCGCAACAATCGTACTCCTGGGTGCTCTGGCAAGCTACTGTCCTCTCCAGCCCCACCTGCTTTCTCAGGTGTCCCATCCAGCTGAGGGCCTCGTGCCATAGTGAAGGGTGTGGGCTCCTAGCTGAAACCCAGCTCCAGGCATTCCTGTATTGGGTTTCTGCCTCTAGAGAAATTTGGAGGAAAACTAGGGGAGTGAGGGTGAATAGAGCACTGTGCTGTATATAGATTCTCTGGTTTGCCCAAAGTTACTCAGTGCAGGACCAGAGGATGGAGGAGCAAATGTGGCTTTGTATTCTGCTGACCTTGCATCTGGGTAAGAGCTAGCCTCGCCCCTAGCATAAATTAGAGCAATTTATCGGCCATTTTGCTACCAGGGACTGCCAATCTTTAGGCACCTCTTTGTCCCCCGAGGAGTGTGATCTCCATGGGGACCTAAGAAGCTTAGAGTTGTTATGCCACCCAGGAACACTTTACATATTTCCCTAAAAGTAGAAGAGAAAATAATTGAAGCATCTCCGGTAACATGGTGTGGTAATTATTGGTAAATGCAACTTTTCAATGTCAGCAACTGTGTATACCATGCAAAGGAATATACTGTTTTATATGACTCATACTGGAAAAGGCTGAGTGTATATACTTGCAGAACGGGTATAGTTTTCAACAGTAATATTCTCCAGAGAAAGAAAGCAACATGCTTTTTAGGCAAACCCTTCTGATAGCCACTACTGTAATAAACAACAAAGCTGATGTGAAAACTCTATGCCTGTGACCGTAGCTCTCATAGGTTCCTCTCATAACCTCACATGCCCCAGCTAAGCTGTATTCTCTGCTCAGACATGCCACAGGATAGCAACCAAGTGGAAATGTGCATTGTCATGACAATATAGGAATATGAAATCATGTTGGATGCCAGAAGCGGTGGGCAACCCTGTGACCTAAATCAACTCAACCAGAAATCCATTAAATGATTTAATTTTTGTCCATCCAGCTATTGATTGTACTTATAGTGCAGGAGCAGCAGTGGCAGTAGGAATACTGAAAGCCTGAGTGGAATTATTAAAAGAAGCTGCTCTGCAAAGTGAATGGATGTCTGATATGAAGGAACTAAAACAATAAATCTTTGAGAAGAGCTGATTCAGTCTTTGTGCAGTGAGTAACAGATTTGCCAAAGATTTTTAATGTCAAAACATCAGATTATGCAGTTGTCTCAAAATAAGCATGCATTGTAATGCTTTCAGGAGAAAAGAAATGCTTTCGGGTGTTTCATAAGATGATGTATGATATGGAGAAAGGGGATAACACACACTTCTACCTAAAGGAGAATGCAACATGTTCTTAGTGGAAGGGTGATACAGGCACTTTGGGTCTGAAGTGCCACAGAACCCACTTACACGGCCAATTCCTCTCTCTAACCTACGGCCCAAGGAAATGGTACATGGGCATAGTAGCCACTGTGTCTGCTTCATGCATGCACTCACCTCTTTTCAAGAGGGTTGGGGTGAGGGCAGTGGAGCTAGAAAACAAATATATGTAATTGTGGCTACACTGACTTTTCTCCCAGTCTTTCCTGTGCATTAGGGTACAGGAAGGTTAGTTTGATCACAGCCAGGTTTGCCTGTGGCATCTTCTTGTCATTACGGCCCCTGATGCAATGGTTCATTTGCTTATAACTAAGGGCCAGATGGTGGCCTGGCCTGCACAGCTGTGTAGGAGAGTAAGAGATACACCCATGCATGGTTTCGCCAGACGTTGGATCCAGGCACGTAGGAGTAAGTGCGTGCTGCCTGCCTTCTACTTCTCTACCTGAAAAGGTAGGTGGAAAGGGGCAGTGAATGGGTGGAACCTAGCATCTGCCCACAGTCATTGTGTTGACATGGGTTTACAGGCAGGGAATTGGAATCCACTGCCAGTAAGGGCCAGTAGCATATTACCCTTGGAGAAAGGGGCACGCAGGGTAAGAGTCATTTCTTCCCTATGCTACTTATGGAGCAACTCAGTTGTGCACTGCCTCACACACAGGGCAGATTGTGCTTTTACAGTCTAGCCCTAAAACTGTAAATTGTATGTGTGATATTGCAGAAAGCATAAGAGATGCTGCAGAGCTAGACTACTATTAGATTGCAAGAGCTCAGCCACCTAGGAGACATAAGGAAATGGCTTCCAGAAACACGGAGAAATATATTTGCTGAAAGAAAAAAATGAAATCAAATTTCCAGTTTCTCTTAGGATGATAAAACAAGGGAATAAAAAGAACATTCAAATGAATGCATAATGCCCCTTTAATACTTTGGATAATGCACTGGAAACAGTAATTGCACAGAAATTATTTGTCTTCCTCAGTAATGAAGTTCAATGTGGGGGTTGTAATAAATGGCTATGGTCAGAGGATGAGTGCAGGAAGTTGGGATGGAGAAATCTGAAAAGGCTGGGAGCAGAAGACTGAGTGGTGTGTGTGTGTGTGTACTGAAGGGGGAAATTGGCTGTGTAAGTGGGTTCAGCTGCACCTCAATCCCATAGTACTGTACTAACACACAATACTGCCTAAAAGCGGAGTGCTAATATATTCTTACTAGGAAGAAAGAGGGCTGCTGAAGCAGGCTGGGGCTGGAGGGAAGAGGGACAGTAAAGTGTTGTACCTCTTGATGGTGAAAAGACAGGATTCAGGTATAGGAAACCTAAACGAGATTCTTGGCTGAGCATACTGGGCACTCACAAATGCCAAGCACTCCATGGTCCCTAGCTCACAAATTGAGGAACACAGCCATTAGGACACAGTGTCTGCCTAAATCCTGGTGTAGATAAAACCTTTGTAGAATGGATTGCTGGGGGTGGGGGGCAGGGAAAGGAGTGCACAGAGGTAGACTAGGGACAGGGTAAAGGGCTAGGGGCAGATTCAGGGAGGATGAGATTGTGTTTGTGATTCAACAGGCGACTCCTAAAAATTTTTGCTTGGGTCTTAAGGGGGTCAGTCTTTAAAGGACTCTTCAAATGATAGTGAACAAAGTACTGTAGAAC
Organism: Chelonoidis abingdonii; assembly: GCF_003597395.2. NCBI lineage: Eukaryota > Metazoa > Chordata > Testudines > Testudinidae > Chelonoidis > Chelonoidis abingdonii. The sequence goes on along the minus strand of NC_133770.1, from coordinate 171,937,683 downwards.
CTCAGAGTTACAAACACTTCAGGAATGGAGGTTGTTCATAACTGTGAAATGTTTATAATTCTGAACAAAACATTATGGTTGTTCTTTCAAAAGTTTACAGCATTGACTTAATACAGCTTTTTTAACCATCTTAATTGAAATGAAAGTCACACAGAAACAGTTTCCTTATCTTGTCAAATCCTTTTTAAATTTTCCCTTTATTTTTTGTAGCTGTTGACCTTTAACACGATAGTATGCTGCCTGACTGCATATATCCGGTTCCAAATGAGTTGACTGGTCAGTTCCTAGCTCCAGTGTTCCTAACTCTGAGGTTCTAGTGTACAATACTGCTTGCTCACTCATTTCTTATGTGGTCCAAGAAGTGTAAGGATCATATTCACCTGCTTCACTGTGGGGTTTCTAGCTCACACTGGTTTCACAGCCTATCTGTATTAGCCTTGGGAAGTGCAGATCCTGCTCCTCTTTCTACCTCTCCCTTACACAGGTTATGCTGCATGAAGACCTCCCACAGCTCTTGCTTAACTTGCAGGTGGATGAAATTCCATGTCTAGCAAAGGAGAATGAAAATCCTATAGAGTTACAGCACATCACAGTGTGCAAATCACAGTTCCAGTGCTAGTGACTGGCTGTTATATTGCAAAGTTGTTTTGCAAAAGGGATGAAGGATTTTTCTCAGTAATTAGCACTCTGATTCGCTGTGTAAAATGCTGCTATGCAGTTAGTGTTATTTTTATTTCTCTGTTTTGGAAACAAAGTTTTACAATGTTACAAACAGAAAGAAAACACACGCCCCAACCCAAGTTATTGCTGAGTTTGCCTGGCAATATTTTTGCCAAATTTCCTCCATTTTATGATTTATTATCAAAAGAAATTAAAATTAAAGGACTGTGATTTATTTAATAAAAGTATGCAGATATAAGCAGGGTCTGCATGAATGCTTCCCTGACAGCAAGTTGGGTGGGGGAGAGACTTGGGTGGGTTTATGTAAATACAGTTTGCTCCTACTTTGCTTACATATTTAGCACAACAGATTTAAAAAAAATATTAAAGTTAATGTTTAAAATTAAATATACACATATTAAGAGGGAAGGTACTGTACATCTGGGGTCAGGCTTGAGTTATTACAGGTATTGGTTACAAGGATGAAGAGATACATACATATCATATAACCAGCATAGACCCAGACTGGGGTGCAGGAGTTTTTAAAGCATCAGTGGATAAGTTACTACTGTGTCAAAGTGATCAACTTGGCTGGTGTTGGGTACAAATCACCTTAGTACTAAAAGCAGGGGTAGTGAAAAATGGTTACCAATGTTGTAATTATTGTGGGAATACAGAAAAACAGGACTGTGCTTAACCTGTCCCAAAGGAAAGGGTCACCCTTAGTTGAAAGAACCTTAGTAAGCCAAGGGCTCGAACCTCAGAACCCTGGGAGGAGAAGAGAAACAGGTCTCCCAGCTATGAGTCTGCACACCCTCAACAAGGATTCTCTCTGAGACTAATTTAATGTGTTCTTCCCCTCTGTTCAAAAAATAGAGCTTAACAGGCTTCATTAAGAGCCTTCTTTGTTATGTTGAATTGCTCAATCAGAACTGAAACCAGTTGTAGTAGGCCTGTGTTTCTGCCCTGCCTGCCCAGAGCTGGAAATTACTAAGAGGCCAATGTTTAGAGATCACAGTAGAGAGGCAGGTGGCAGCAGAAGGTGACTGACAATCAGCTGGTGAATGAGTGGTTGGTGAGGCAGAGAAGTGCAACAAGCAGCCAGCAGGGCAGTGGCAGAGAAGTGTGATGAGTGGCCAGCAGGATGACTAGTGGAGAGGCATAATGAGTGGGCAGCAGGGCAGCTCGTGGAGAGATGTGACAAGCGGTGAGCGGGTGGCCAGCTGGAGCAACCAATGAGTGGCCAGCAGGGTGCCTGGCAGAGGGGGCGGTGAGCGAGTGCCCAAGTCATGGAGCAAATAAGGTGCCTCTTTTCCCCACCTTCCACCTAGGGTGGGAGGTGAACTCTGCAGATGCATCTCTGAACTCTGGGTTTGTACTGACCAACTGTGAGTGGGTGCAGAGAAAGGTTGGGCACGTGAAGTAGGCTTTTGGGTTGCTGGACTTAAGAACCTGAGGGGAAAAGGGCACTGTCTAACCTACTTGATGGTGGGTCTTGTAATCATGGTTTATGTTTATGAACCCTTTTAGTGGTGTTTTCCCAAATTAATGCCAAGTTACTGCCCTCCTTTTATTAAAAGTTTCTTTTCTACACTCAGTCTCTGTGCTTGCGAGTGGAGAAGTATTGACTCTCAGAGGCACCCAGGGGTGGTGTGTAAATTTCCCAGGTTACTGGGTTGGGGCTTGAGCTAGTTCTGTGTTGTATCAATGGAAATAAACCCCTAGATATTTAACCCGACCACGGTTGCTGCTGGCTCCACCTGGCAGAAGGGTTACACAGTATTTGCATGTTATTTTAATAACAATTTACTCAGTAAATGAACAGAAAACAGTTTACTTTCTTCTTCAAGTTTTTTGCTTGGATAATTCACTATTCCTCTAGTCTGCTGTTGACAAACAGGCATCACTACAAAGCCTTGTCATTGTTCCATTTGTACAGGTAAAGCCAATGGAAATGCTATGTTCCAAGCGATGGCAGATTTCAATCCAGCTATTAAAGACCCAGATGAAAGAAGAGTAACTAGGCCAAGTGAAAAGGGATTTTTCATGTTTCAATGCAAAGCATAAATGCCTTCATTAAAACAAAACAAAAAACAAATATGGACAAATGAGAAATAAGAGTGTATAGAGTCTGTGGGATCTACTCTGTGTTTAAAAGTTATTATTGAAGCTCCCACTGAAATCAGTGGGAAAACTGTTTGGACTTAACAATAAAGACCGGTTGAGTTTGGTCAAATGCCAAAGTGGAGCTGTGCTTATTGCAAGTTAGACTTTAAAGGCACAAACATTGTTCCTTTTCTGCAATGAAAGACGAAGCTATACAACCCACTATGACATAAAGTAAAATATACATATACGTTTTCTTCCCTTGTTACGGGGTTTGAAAGTCTGCAGTTCTTCATTGTCTTATCTTGAAAAATCTCATTTTAATGAATGCCATCTCTACCTCCTCAAAGACATACACTTTTTAGGAGCGTGGAATGGAATCACAGCTACATGCATATTTATAAATATGAGGATATTATATATATATGCACACATAAAGCCATTAAGACCAAAAAACCTCCAAAGACATCATAAGGGAAGAAGAAGAGGCATAAGAATTTTTTCCCCACTTTTAACTTATTTTTCATTGTAAAGCATTTAGATACCATGGTAATGAGTACAGTATTAGAACTTAGTAGATAGATTTGTCTCCTGGAATGGTTTGACTGTTACCCATAAATGATAGAGATGCTTATTTCCTATCAAACTTTCTGAACAAAATATTGTAAGTAGTGTAAGTGAACATGTTTCAGAACTTGGTATATAAAGAAATAAAGTTGAAGGAGAAAAGGAAAAAAACAGGTTAGCCTCTCCCCCACAAAAAAATTCACTCTTTGCCTATAGACATAGCATTCATCACATATTCCCTGAATTTAAGGGGAAAAAAGTACACCTGCCCTAATATATAATTCGTATACAGTAGTGAGGATGAAATTAGAGTCCAAAACTTAAATTGTTCATTATAGGATTTATAGCACACTTTTCTGTCAAATGTTTTGTCAACATTTAAGAACACAGGAATTGCAATACTGGATCAGACCAGTGGTCCATCTAGTTTGGTATCCTATCTCTGACAGAAGCTGATACCATCTGACTCAGAAAAAGTTGCAGAAAAACAGTTGAAGCAAAAAATACCTCCCATAAGGGAAGTTTCTTTCTAACCCCAGATAGTTAGTCATTGACTTATGCCCGGATATATGAGAGCTCATATCCCTTCTAAAGCAATGTTTTGTCTTAAATTCTGAAACTGTCGATATTCTTGTTATTCATGGGGAAAAAAAATCCTTTTCTGAATTCTCTTATGCTCTGGGCTTCAATGTCATCTTGTAGCAATGAGTTCCACAGCTCAGTTATGTGGTGTGATATTTCCTTGTATTAGTTTTTTATTTATTGCCTTTCACTATCTTTGAATATGTCTTTGTGCCTATAGAAAGAGGATAAGCAAGAGCTCCCAGTTACTCTCCCTATGTCAACCATTGTTTTATACACCTCTTTTGGTATCCCCCCATTTTTGGTCTCCTCTCATAAAGAGAGTCTTTCCTTGCATCTAATCATTTCTAATCACTGATCTGAAGAAGAACTCTGTGCAACTCGAAAGCTTGAACCTTCCACCAACGCAAGTTGGTCCAATACAAAATATCACCTCACACCTATCTTGTTTCTCTCTAATCATTTCTGTCACCTATTTCTGAACACCTTGTACTTCTACTTTATCTTTGAAGTTTGGATGACCAGATATGAAACTTGTATTTCAGGTGATGGCATACCATTAATTTAAATATCTGAATTGTAACATTTTCTGTAGAAGTTTTTCTATCTCTTTCTTTATGAATTCTAAAAGTTTATTCATTTTTTTTAATCACCACTGCACAAACTCCCCATCATCAATGAGTAGCCTTAAGTATGTAATTTACAAATACTTTGTGCATTTGTGGCATGTGACATACATTTATCTAAAGGTTTTCCTAATCCAAGGGGTGAAAATACATTAATATGTAAGATTAAATTGTAACTCTGGGGTGTTTTTTCAAGTATCCTTGTATTTTTTTAAAATCCAGTTATGACTATCTAAGGCCCTATCCAGATCTTTATATATTCATATGCCAGGATCTTCACAAATAGAGTACTAATTGGCTTGTTATGATGTCTGTTTGATATGTAAAATGTACAGCCATAAAATGACATGTATGAGAGTCTGGGGCCATGATCTGTTTTATTAAGTGTTTTGCATATAGGCATGGGTGATACTGTAAAGAAGAATTGGGGGAGCTCCACTGCTGTTTATCTATTATATATCATAATTCCGGGGTACGGTGTAGAGAAATCTTTGTCTCTTCATCAAAACATGCTGAATTTAAGGGGAATTCAGTAGATTCTTTCAGAATATAGTTATGGCCAAGCAGAATTTCAGAGCCATTTTAGTAGGCCAGTCTCAGAGCTATTTCATGTAGATCAGTGAAGTTCACAACACATGATTTTGTAGGTCAGTCAAGTTTGCACACATGATTCCAAATTAGGACTCTAGCCAGTCTTCCAACCCTAATGACAAGATCAAGCCCACAAGCCACTCCTGGGGAGAACATCATACCTGGAGCCCTTCAGTCCTGTGTGATATGAACTGTTGTGGGTGAAATTCTAGCCTCATTGAAGTCATGGGAGTTTTGCCTTTGATTCAATGGGTCAGGATTTCACTCATAGTGCCTTGTGTTCCAAGTGCTTTCAGACCCCAGACATAGGTGGAAATACCAGAAAAACAGTATTTCTCAGAGTATCTTGGCACTTCTGCCTCTAGACCAATCAGGGAAAGAGAAACATGAAAATATAAAATGAAACATGCATTTAATGAATATTTTTGAAATTTAAAACTATCCCACTTCAAATTTGATATTTTTTTAATGCAGCTATTGGTCAGTTCTTATTACATCCAAACTATTTTACTTATCTCTTCCTAAAATATACATCTCCTCCTCTCCGGGCCCCAATTTTGCTATCATTGAAATCAGTGACAAACTCCCATTGACATCAGTGGAGCATGGTCAAGATTTGCAAGAATAACCTATTATGGTATTTTGTGAATAAATGCTGAATAGCAACTTGGGACACCCACTGTGATTACTAAACAGCTGAACAAGAACACCAAGGGTTTGTTATGTTTTCCTCCTCTCTTTTTGCTTCTTCACTATCACTAAAAAGAACTTTGGAAAGAACAAGACCAGTTTCTGAGCCAAGAACACTGAACAAACCTGCAGCTGGTGGTACCACCTGTGCCTGTCATATTTCAGACGGGAAGAGTATCTTTTATCTGAATTATCGGTGGGGAAGAAGCCAAAGATGGAGAATTTCACATTGATTCATGTTTAAAGGTATAAACTGAGAGTGCTTGTCTGGGCTCAAGCAGCGATTATTAATTTTTCCTAGCAGGTCAGAGCTAAATTAAAAGGGTATCAGGAGGAGAAGGTTTTGGAACAAATTGATAAATTAAACAATAATAAGTCACCAGGACCAGATGGTATTTACCCCAGAGTTCTGAAGGAACTCAAATATGAAATTGCAGAACTACTAACTGTGGAATGTAACTGGTCGCTTAAACCAGCTTCTGTACCAGATGACCAGGGGCAGCTCCACGCACCAACGCAGCAAGCGCGTGCTTGGGCAGGCAAGCCGCGGGGTGTGGCCTGCTGGTCGTTGTGAGGGCGGCAGGCAGGCGGCTTTTGGTGGCGCGCCTGCGGAAGGTCTGCTGGTCCCGCCGCTTCGGTAGCAATTTGGCAGCGGGGATGCCGATGGTGTGGGACCAGTGGACCACCCACAGGCATGCCACTGAAAGCCGTCTGCCTGCCGTGCTTGGGGCAGCAAAAAACATAGAGCCGCCCCTGCAGATGACTGGAAGATAGCTAATGTGATGCCAATTTTTTAAAAAAGGTTCCAGAATCCCTGCAATTACAGTCTGGTAAGCCTAACTTCAGTACAGGTATATTGGTTGAAACTATAATAAAGAACAGAAGACAAGATACTGCCCTAGATGGACGATTGGTCTGACCCAATATGGCTGGTCTTATGTTGAGAGATTTGGACTGGGATTTATTCCTGACTCTGTCACTGACCTGTTGTGGGACCTTGCAAAGTCACTTTACATCTCTCTGCCTCTGTTTCTTTCTCTACCCTTTTTCTGTTTGTGAATTATGAACTCTTTGGTGACTGCAACTCTCTTACTATATGCATCTCAGGGCCTAGAACAAGAGGGTCCTGATCTCATTTGGAGCCTTGAGGCACTACCATAAAACATATATGGTATTGTCAGTCCCAATCATTCAAAAATCATGAGTTTCTCCCGCCACAACTGTTTTCTGCTTCATGGATCTACAATATCTTGCAGAGGTGAGAGCGAGACCTGGAGGAGGGGCTGGAGTGGTACTATGTTGCATAAGATTGGGCCAGCCACTAGGGAGCAGGTAGGACTTCCCTGCCCAGTCCGGTCCGTCCTTCTAGACATTGTGGGTAGCAGTGGAGAAACCAAGCCTGGAGGAGGGGCGGAACCATGCACCAGCCACCTGGGTGGGCTGGGGGACAGGACAGGGTACTGGCTTCTGGATGGGAGGCAGAGAGTGTTGTCACACAGGATATCAGCCGCTGTGGTGGTGGGAGAGATGCACAGGGCACCAGCTACAGAGGAACTGCCATAGGAATGGCAGTAGGAACTTCAGGGAAACATCTTCCCAGCCTGGAGCCTGCCGGCCCTAGGGTGACCAGACAGCAAATGTGAAAAATCGGGATGGGGGTGGGGGGTAATAGAAGCCTATAAAAGAAAAAGACCCCAAAATCAGGACATCTGGTCACCCTAGCTGGCCCTCCCTGTCCTCCCATCTCAGTAGCTTCCCTCGTTTCCCCTCCCAGCTTCTTTTTGAGCCATAGCATACAAACAGCTCTTGTTTGTGGGCCCTTTACTAATTATTATGATTATTCTAGTTATTAATGTGATGAAATTATATTAACATATATGATTTCTGTAAATAGTAAATATATGTGATAGTTTACAAGACAGAGAATATGATGATTCCTGCCCAGAACAGTTTACTATCTAACACCCCTATGGAATTTCCATTGGACTTTCCCTAAACTCTTTTCCTCAGTACAATCCTTTCCATTATAGGAGTAACAATTGCCAACAGATCCTGATAGGTTTTTTTCTCCTAGGTCTCTAGACAGAGCTACTTGTTTTTTTGTATTATTTATGAGCTGTTTATATTTTTCTTAACTTTTAAAATGATCCACTGCCTTTTAATAAGACTCACCTAGGTTGATGAGACAGACGAAGCCAGAGACTTGTTTTGTTTAAAGGGAGAGAGACAAGAAAGGAGTTTGCTCTCTAGGCAAATTTTCTGGAGCTTGCCCAACTCTGGCTTAAATTATCTTCATGAGACTGTTGTTAGCAGTTGCACTGTTACATTATGCATGATTCCTGACTGTTCCTGGTATGAACAATGAGCACAATGTTTGATTAGTGCTTTTCAGTTTTATGATAAGCTTTGCAATTTGTTGGTGTTACTTAGGTTAATATCTTATTATTTTACATTTTTATTAATAATGATGTCATGTTTGGTAGCAAGGATCAATAAGACGTCCAGTGAGTAATGTTTACATATTTACACTATTAAAATTCAATAAGTGAGTTAGGCAGCTCTCTGCATTAGGATCACTTTGTAGATGCATTTTTCAGGAAGTGGCATGCCCATTGTGCAGGCCCGCGGCATTGAAAGTGAATTCTGAACTGCAACCTGTGCAAAGGTATCACAGTGGGCAACCCGTCCTACATGCTTACACTAGGAAAATAAATAATTATGCTTACTTCCTGCACATAACTGGTTCTTTTTTACACATCTCCATGGTACCATAGGGGCCCTTGATAATTTGAACCCACCGGTCCAGCTAACATGGAGGGGAAGGCAGTCTGCTGGCAGTTATCACTATGATGCAGTTGATGAAAGCTATGATTGTGGCTGTATGTAATTATAGTTACTCCCACTAATAACAGTGATCACTCTAGTATTAATGAGACTAATTATATAAAGCCAGATTATGCCTTGCTGCTTCCCTGGTATGCAAGGCATGATAGAGTGCATGGAGCACTCTCCCCCAACCCCTGCCCTCTTGTGTCTTTGTGCAGCAGCATGCAAATTACAGATATTGTGGTCCCTGAAGCACAGGAACTGCTTCATGCAACCTCTCCAGTGCAAGATAGCTCAAAGCAGGCAGGGAGGAGGTGGAGCCATGTCCCCTCTCCTCTGCTCACATGCCCTCCCCCTGACCAACCTATAGTCTTTCAAAGTGGGGTATGGGAAGGACTGTCCAATCCACATATTCCCCCTGGAAGCATTAGGGTTGGTGTAGCACTGTAACATTGCTCTAAACGCACAGAGTATTACCACTCAGAAAGCATAAGCCAATCCTCAAAAAAATCATGAAGTTGGCTTAAAAGACCATGAGATTAAAAGTACATTTTGTATTCTTTTATTTCCTCTTTGAGCTTTGAGCCTTTGGTCTCTGCAACCATAAGACCTAGAAAGATTTTTCCCCTTCTTTTTTAAATAAAAGTTGAGATTCTCATATAATTATTTGATGCCAGGAGCTGCACAGAAAATATTGTGATACTCATGATAAAACTGAAAGAGCTGGCAACAATGGACACAGCTGAGTTTTATTCATTGGGTACTAGAGAATTAGTTATTTGGGAATAGCTTAAGCCATCTCTATACTCAATATTTTTTTTTAATTACCCAGAATTAAACCTAAATATGGTCTAAATGCCTCATTTGATGACAATCTATTTGCTCTCACAAACTCCTGAACTGGGAGAGCTCTCCCTGTTGAAGACAGTACATTGCAAAAATTTGCCTTGCACTATTCTGCTTAGTCATATAATAGTAATACTGTGAAGATAACATATATAGATTTCATGTATGAGGTCCTGGGTTCAGGCTCCATCATCTGCTCTTTTTTCCCCTGCCTCAGCATGGTGGAATGGATTAGATGACCTCCTGAGAGCCCTTCCAGTCCTGCACGTCTATGATTTCATGCCAAGAGCAAATCAAAGTTTCGGAACATTTCTCATGAAAATTTTATTGTCAAAATTGTCCTCTTTTTCATTGAAAAAATAATCCCAGCAGCCAGAGGCATCGACTTCCTGAGATGCTGGGGGGTGTTCAACCTTCTCTCTGACCCAGGCCCTGCCACTACTTCACCCCCACCCCACCTCTTCATGCCCCTGGCCCTTCCCCTTCTCCTACCTCTTTGTGCTCCTGCTCCTCTTCCTCCCCTCAAGCGCCTCCTGCATGCCTCTGAACAGCTGATCACAGTGGGTGGGAGGTGCTGGGAGGATGGGGGAGGAGCTGATCCACAGAGCTGCCAGTGGGTGCTATGCACCCACTATTTTTTTCCATGGATGCTCCAGCCTGTGGAGAACCCACAGAATCGGCACCTATGCTAGCAGCTCTACATACACTATTTAATTTCAGAGGCCCCAACAGTGATCAGAGTGCCTGGGACTATATAGACAAATAAAAAGAATCTCTTACTGCCTCAAAGAACATACAGCCTAAATAGCTAAAACAGATAAAGGATGGGACACAGGAAATATTATCAGATCCATTTACAGACAGGGAGCTCAATCACAGAGGATAAGGAACTTGCCCTAGGTCGTAGAGGAAGTCTGTGGAAGATCTGGGCATTCAATCTCATGAGTCCGAATTCAGTGTCAAAGACAAGGCCATCTTTCTATTTGCAGGTAGCTGGATCTAATGAACATTAAAATTATTGACATTTGTTATAAGCATCATTTTGGACACGAGAACAATACAAAAATAAACTGAATATATATAAATAAATGTCACTTTGATACTAAGTCACATATTGGTGATTTTTTTAAAGAGAAGAAAATGGAAATTACATGTCTAGATGGAGCTGCACAAGACTACTTTACTGGACTGATCAGCAAACCCTGAGTTTGTCTCTGAATTTAGCCCTTGCCTTTCTGAAGGAGATAAAATGAATTCCATCCAGTTGATTCTTTATGAATCTGATCTAAAGGAATGGTTCTCAACCTCTTTGGACTCAGAACCCATTTCTAAACTTTGATTGCCTGTCATGACCTAGGAAATAGCTTTTGTGTAAAAAACATCTGGTTTACTAAACATTTTTTACCCATGATTTATAGCATACACATTAATGCCCTAAGTACTAAATAAGTACACCGTACATACCATAGAGGCGGCTGCTGTGGCCTCTAGCTCACTACTCTGGGTGTTGCCACCTCTGGGATTGCAGCACTGCTCAGGTTTGGCCTATCCCCCCACCCCCAGCCTCTCTGATCATCAGGATGGAGGGGTGGCTGGGCCAAGCATGAGCAGTGCTGCAACTCTGTGCATCAAGTTGCAATGCTCAGAGTGAGGAGCCAGGCCTAGGCAGCTCTGCACGACTGGAGCTGCAAGAGCTGATGCTGTGGGGTGAGTACAGGGAGGGTTCTGCAACCCCTACTGGAGTCAGGACCCAACCTCCTCCCACCCCTCTGCCATGGGCCAGGACCTGACCCTCCATCCCCAGGCCTCTCTCACAACCCTTTGACACATTCTGGTGATCCAATTTTGGGTTGTGGCCCATGGGTTGAGAAACCCTAATTAAAACCTGAAGAAGTATAATGACTTCTATGGGCTTTGGATCAGGCCTCGTGTGTCTTTTCCATGCTACTTTAAAAAGCCAAGGCATCCAGGGCATTGTGCTAATATCCTTGGGTGAAATTTCCTTTCCCCCTACTGTTGTACTGCATGTTCTTGATTGATTGGTTGCCAATCCAACAGCAGTCCAGTGACAGCTTTGTGTACATAGTTTGTGAAATGGTTTAGTATCATGCATATGTTTATATATATATATAATCTCTGCATATGCATAGAACTGTGTGAAAATATTACTTCAGTGCAGCTGAAGAGAAAGTTGATTGTAAATTGACCCTTTATGTGCAGATTTTTGTTTAGTGTTCATTTTTGTTCCTTTCAGCAGTGTGTTTCAAATAGAATAGAAAAATAGAATTTGTTTCATTATCTTGTAATTTACAAAGCAATGGGCCAAATCCAGACCAGGTGTGAGTGAGTAAAACTCCCGTGAAACCAGTGAAGTTGTAACTGCTTACACCATGTCTAAGATTATTTTCAAAATAAGTTTTGAGGAGCTAGCTGTCACAATTCTAATGTCATGTGAAGAATGTGAGTCAGCTGAGATCTGACATTAACTGATCATGACAGCCTTTTATCTAAAAGACTTGGAGCTTTGTATTTTCAGGTGTGCCCAAAACACTGGTTTCAGCTTTTTCAATATCATGACTTTTTTTTCTTGTCTCTAGTAATCTACACTGCATACGCTGGAAAAAAATCTTACACATGAACAACTGACACCCTTCTGCAAATAGAAGGGATATATATCTTTCTTTTCAGACAAAGGTTTATACATTAAGAGTTAAAAAACCTTGGATTTTGTATTGAAATGAAAAGGATCTTGCTCTCTGTCTCTTTTATGGTTTAAAAGTGTACTGGTTTCAGAGAGATATTTATGTTCACTTTTGTAACACAGGCATGCATACCGCCAGTTTCTCTTACTCTGATGGGGGCAAATGTCAGTCTGTGGGGCTAGTTATAAAAACAGCACCTAGTTAAAAAGATTTTTTTATTTTATTTACTAACCATAAGAAAGGCTTATGAAAAGCATTGAGTTGAAAGCAATGAAAACCGATGTCCTCTTTCTTTTCTAAACAGGACGATTCCAATTTAGCAGCCATTTGGAGGAGTGGAGGCCTCATACTAAACCCACCATGCTTTTCATCCATTTCTATTTTGGGTTTGCAGAAAATAGTTTTTTTTTTTCCATTTTGTCATAGACTAATAGGAACTAAAAATGGAAAAGACATACAGAGCCTTATTCAAAAAGTCATGCTCCCAAATGCGCATGTAAAAACGTATGCATACTGGTATGCACAGTTTAATGTACATTTACCACAATACTGTATGGACTTGAGTCATCAAGTTTATGGGCTTGAGTCACCACTCTGTCCATACCAGTTTTATGCTAGTGTAGCTCAGTTTGCTTCGCTGGGGAAAAATGATGTAACAGAGAGAGGAAACAGGTCTTATGCATTTAACCCTAGTCATTTGCACATACACTTTAGCAAGTCATTGTTGTAGCTGTGTGTGTAAATTTTTTGTATGAGCAATTGCATGACTGACCTTTTGAAAATGGCAGTGTTTCTGGTCATCCTGTTGCCCTCATGCTGCCAGTGAAGGACTGATTGTTGCTTAAACTATATAAGTGTATTAATATAGAGGACAAAGTCAAGTCCTCATCCTGCTGGGTCAACTGCTGCACTGACCCACAGCCGCACTCAACTCAGTCTGTCTGCACAACTCACAATGCAGGATTGGGAACTTTTTAAAAACATTCATGATAGGTGTTCCACCACCCCTGCAACACAACTGTGCAATCTAGCATCTAGACAACACTGTTAATGTTCCTTTTTCTCTGTTTTATCCCATTCATTCACATTAGACCCCCCCTAACCAATTCTTGTCTCTCCTTGGTGTTTGGATAATAGGGCACGTTTATTTTTAGACATGAGTCCTAGTTGATGCTGCTCCAGAATGAGTATGGAAGTTGAATATCAGGGGAAAGCCATGCCAGTTTGTATCCAACAAAACAACAAGGATACTGGTAGCACCTTAAAGACTAACAGACTTATTTGGGCATAAGTTTCATGGGGTTATTTTACCCGTGAAAGCTTATGCCCAAATAAATCTGTTAGTCTTTAAGGTGCCACCAGTATCCTTGTTGTTTTTATGGAAGTTGAACCACTTTCTCATTCCCCGAGATAGTGCTCTCAGATGGCACTATACATTGTTGGGGGAGGCGTGAACTGCCACTGTTTGTGTTGTAATCAGGGCCGGCTCCAGGCACCAGCATTCCAAGCTGGTGCTTGGGGCAGCATTCTGCAAGGGGCGGCAGTCAGTGTTGTTTTGCCCCCAAGCAGCACGCCGAACTGCTGGCGGCGGCGGGGGCAGTCAGTGTGTCCTTAGGGCGGCAGGCGCATTTCCGCGGTGGCGGCAATTCGGCAGCATCTTCTATGTTTAACTGTCCGCGGCGGCTTCAGCTAAACATAGAAGCTGCAGCCGAATTGCTGCTGCCGCGAAAACACGCCTGCTGCCCTAAAGGCACATGGACTGCCCCTACTGTCCGCAGCAGCAATTCCGTGCACTGCTTGGGGCGGCGAAAACAGTAGAGCTGTTGTAACTGTGGTGTGTCTGTGTGTTTATATATAATAGCTGCAGAAACTGAAATGCCCTATCAGGCCAACACCCAGTCACTAATGGTCAGATTTTCAGAAAGGTGGAGCCTCCAGCAGCTTCCTCTGAGGACAACTGGGGCTGCCAGGTACTGAGTGCTTTTGAAAATTTGACCCTAAATTCACACAATTAAAGGGGAGGTTTAGCGATTTAGAAGCACATGTCCTACTGGTTCCTAAACCCCTTAGGCACCTTTGAAAAATCTTCCCCCTAACTAAATACACACCGTTGCTTCTTTTTGACTGATGAGGAGTCAAAGTTCAGGGCCCTGTGGATGGTCCAGTTTGAAGTAGAAATTGATAGAGTCTGGTATTTTCTTTGATACAAAATCCTGCTTCTCCAAATGTAGAAGGAACCAAGAAGAAAAGAAGCAGTTTCTTAGTTTACAGTCTCAGGTCTCTTTAGCCAAAAGTCCCAAAAAAGCTTTCTCTCTAGTTTTTTCCAGGGTCACACTGTGTTCACAAGCTGCTGCTTGGCTTTCTTGTTTTTTGCCTGTGCATCTCTCTCTGTTCTTGTATGTTTTCAGTTCCTATGTGTTCGCTCTTCACCTCCCACACATACACCTACCCAAAACAATATTCAGTTAAAAACTCCTAGGTCGTTTCATGCACACCTTTTGTCTTATGTGAGGGCATATGCTTATATTTATGTTAATTGAAAGGTGAGTTCACACCTATCAGTGTGAATGAGGGTTAATTCAACACATAGCAAGGTTTCACCCATCTCAAGTCTCATTGGCTTCTAAATCCCTTAGAATATTTTGGAAATCTTTCCCTCAACAAATACATGTAAAACAAAACTATGCTTTGTTGACACATTTTATCCTTTGTTTCCTGTTCATAATTTTAAAAAGTTTTATCTTTTAAGCATGATTTTTAGTTACTTATTTTCTTTTTAAAGATGCAGAACTTTAGAGAAGAAACTTTTATTTGACAGGCTTCTAAGAAGTTATTGAATAGGCATTCCTATTTTTATTGGGATTTGGTATTGAATGAGAGGAAGAATCAGGCAGGTCTCACTTGTGTCCACACAATCCAGTCTTCCATGGGGAAAATGAAATGTTTCCCTAGCCGTTTATTTGACCTCTTGCCTACCTACATGCATTTCAAAATCCCACTTTTACACTGTTCACTGCTCTTCAACATTTAAAAAGTCCTAGAGATTTAACCATACAACACCCATTGACTCAAACAGAAATTGCATGGTTAATTCCCTGTACAAAACCTTGCCCTTTTTTTTCTTTTTTTTTAAAAAGCAGCAGCAGCAGCTATAACTGGCCAATTTGTATTTGTGAAATGTGGCCAAAGTTCTCTGTTAAACGTCAATAGGGGAATTATAAAACCTCTTTGCATAGTAACTCACTTTTTCAGAACTGAGCCCACATTTTTCTTATCTTCCCATATTAGGTTTGATATGTTGTGTCAAGCATTTCAACCTCTAACTTCCATCAAAAGATAAATGACAGCTGTCTCTGAATTAATGGAACACAAGAGGCAGATCGCTGCTCCCGACCCTCCAACCTTTGAAATGTTTAAATCTGCACTCATCTGACCCAATCTTGCTATTTCCACTTTTCCAATTTGTGTTCTGGTGATTGATAAAGGTGAGGGAAGAGTTCAGCATCTGTACAGATGTTGTCTGTCAAACATCACTGTGTCACTCCATTGGCAATTCTCTTTGTGCCTCTAGAACTTGGCCACGTGTTTTAATAAAGAACAGGGACTGTTTGAATAAATAAATGTCCACTTGGTTAGAGAATCAAACATGATCTTGAGAAGTCCTAAGTCCATTTTCTCCTGCACCTTATTCTTTATCTTTCCTTCTTGGATATTCTTTATCTTTCCTTCTTGGCCCCAAATCTGCTACAGTGTTAGGGTGATGTAAATCAAGAGTTTCAGCATTGCAAAAACCTGGGGAGATCAGAATCAGGGCATCAGACTTCCTGCTCTCACAGTTAATTTGTAGGAAAAAATGCTGTCGCTTAGACAACAGATTTGGGGGTCACTAATTAGGGGTACATCTGAGTAAGTGACAGAGATTTATGCCTGAAATTCTGGGCATGAAAAATGTAGGTGATTTGTTTTGGGCTCATTAAAGGAATACTGGGCAGAAGTCCAACCAATAATCAAGACCCTTAGTGAACAAACTTCTCTATATTCTGGATCCTCACATTTTTCCATAGCGTGGACCACAACTTAATAAAGAGAATGTCTCATAGACACTTCTCATCTCTTCATTTTCAGCTGTATAAACCATGTGTCCTCCCATTTATGATCTGATAACAACATGGCTGTGGCAATTTCGTCAATTGCTTACCTGGAAAAGCAATATAAGGAAATTATTTCATGTATTTTTAGCCTCCTTTATGCAATTTATCAATTAGAAACAAGGACAATAGAACGAGCAGTTCTGTTTGGATCACCAGTGAGTTTTGAACCCAACCCCACAATATTTGTGGAGTTCTGAATGGTGGTATTATTACTGACAATTAAAAAAAGATCTTAGCCAAGAAATTCTGATGCCACATTGGATTAGAATTCTAAACTACCAGTTCCTAGATTCAGGAGTGTTCAGATATGGGAATTTTCATTCAATTCCATCTCTATATTATAGCAAGATAGGCAGTTGCTGCCCTTACCTTATCTTTTAAGTAGCTCAAAACTTTAACCATTTTGCTTCAAATTTTCTATGCTTGGCTTTTGCCCAGAAGTTGTGGTTGCTTTGTGTTCTTAAGCTTTGTGGAAAATTGTTTAACCATTTTTGAGTCTGAGGAGAGTGGGGATAAAACACTTCTTCCCCTATGCTATCTATCTATCTATCTATCTATCTATAAAAACACACTTTAAAAAAAAATCTTTCCTGCCAAAACAGCTGGGAATTGAGAGTTGAAACACAGCAGGAAAACAGACTTTACTAAGGAGAAGTGCCTTTGATTGTAAGAGAAAAACTGGTTTTGATTTGCCAAGTTATATCTTTGAAAATAACATATTGAACGTGAATTGTAGGATTGGATTTCTAGGTGCCTCCCCCACATTTGGGATATTTTTAAAGCATTATGAAAGATGTTGCAAAATACTATGGACATCTAATGCTGTAAGAAAATCTCCTGTACCTTTTTAAGATGTGAAGAGGGTTAGAGAGGACTCCTGTGTACTTTGTGACGTAAGCAGGGGCTGTGGAAAAAGTTCCAGTGTCTGTGAATATTTCCTGGTGAAAAGGGGATGGAGAAGGTGGACCTTATACGATGCAAAGGAGTTGTAAGAGGACTTCTGTGAACCTGTAGAAAAAAAACCCCTGTACAATGGTGTTAGTTGAAAACTAGCTTGTGAGTACAGACTAGATTGTGTCTTTTCCACAAGCCTTGTGTGTGTCTGTTACAGCTGTCCCCCTGCTGCATTCCTTTTTCCCCTCTCCTTTCTGTTTGTCCTGTATGGCCGCCCCTCCCGGCCATCGTGCTAACTAAAGTCACAGTCCTATTCATAGGGATGGCTTGTACAGACTAACTGGAGCCACTGCTCTGCCTAGGGAGGGGGCTACTTGCTTCTTTGTTTGGCTCCTTTGTTCAGACCCTGGCTCGGTGTGGGGGGCACTGCCCAGAAATGCAAGACCTGAAATGGCCAACTAATTAAGCATATGAGTCATACCTGTGGCTCAGAACATGCCCAGGCATGCCTATGCTCACCTGCAGGCCTTTCCCTGCTTCTCTCTCTCCTCCCTGTATCAAGAGGAGCCAATCAAAAGTACTGGTGGGAAACTGCCTAAGTTTGCCTTTAAACCAGACATTTTCTGATCAGACCTCGGAGAAGGTCCTTGCTTTGCCACCTGGTCTGATCAGCTAGGGGTCTTTGGGGGCCCTCTCTCCGCTCTCGTTTGTTTTTGAGCGTACCCCCGTTTTTAAACTCCCCCTCCACGAACAACGAATTTGTGCCTGGAGATCTCCTGATTATTGAAAGCGAATCGAGTCCTCTCTCCATCCTCCGATGCTACTGCTGTTCCTGTCTCTGTGTTTGCTGCTGTCCTGGGATTGGTAAGAGCTCTCTCTTGCAGACTCCCCCTGTCCTAGCTGCTGGCCTTGTTTCCCACCCAGCAGACAGACCCAAGCTAACTCCTTGGTCTGTATCTATAATCTGTTTCTTGCTCCGCAGCGCCTTTGCTGCTAAAATATAAGCCTGTGCCGCTGCTAAGCTGTGCCTTCCTGGACTGTAATCCTGGGCTGCCAGCTTGCAGCCGCCCCACTGCTGCAGCCACCACTAGTTAACCCCCCCCCCGGGGCTGTACCCTGGGCACACTCTGCTCTGGAACTGCTCCCCCTCCCGATCAAAGAATCGGCATAGTGTAAGGTGCACCTATTAGAATCAGGTTCTTAGTCTAGATAAGTTGTAATTTCATTTTGCATAGCTGTGGTTAAGTTAGGTTTAGAGAATTGTTTGTATTGTGCTCTGTAAGTTAGGTTTAAAAAATTGTTGCATTGTGTTCTGTTACTTGCTAATTTGTGTAGTCTTGGTTAAGTTAGATCATAGATAAGATTTTGCTGTGTTCTGTATAATTGTGGTTAAGTCTGTCTTCCCGCTGCCCTAACCCCCCCCCGAGCTTGCCCGTGTCCTCCCCCCGAGCTCCCCAGTCACTGCATTGCTCTCTTGCAGTCTCTCTGCTGTTTAAACTTGCAGCCTGTCTGCTCTCTGTGTCTCCCTGAGTTTAAATCTCCCTCTGCAGTGCCTCTGCTCTGGTCTCTGCTCCCCACGTGCTCCTCTTCCCTCATCCCTCTACCCCAGCCTCCTTCCTACCTCCTTTCTCTCTCTTCTCTCTCTTTAATCCCTTCCCCCACGTGTTCACTCCCGCTCCTACTGCCCCAAACCTCAATTGTATTACTGAAGTCTAGCATAAAACCCCATTGGTTACCTTTTTTCTCTCTACACACCTCACATTTTACATTTACACCACTGTGACACATTTTTACCTAGAGTTGTTGGTTATTTAACACATTTTCCCATAACTGTTAGTTGGCTATATGCTGCTGTGACACACTTTACATAAGAAATTGTTAGCTACCTGTTACATTTATATTTCAGTGTTAATTGGTTACCAACTGTATTGTACCCCACTGTATTGTACCCCACTATTGAAACCCTCTATACTATTTACTAAAAGAAACCCCTCCCCAATTGTCTACCTTAACAAACCCCAAACCCCTAACTATTGAATTTTCCCTGTTTTTGCATTTTCTTAATAAAGTTTATTTTATACCCCACCAGTGCAGTAGTTGTCCCCCAAGATCCCCTACCTACTGGCAGGGTCAATGTGAAGGGCAATGCACTAATGAGTTATCTCAGGAGCAGTGCAGGTAAAAAGTCATGCTTCAGAGGACACAATTTACTCCTGCTTTCCTCTTGCTTCAAGGGAGCAGAATTGGCTGCTGGTCCATATAAGCAGCAAATTACTTCCTGCTCTGTGTTAACTCAAGTTTGTGGGCTGGCATATTGAGGAGAGAGCGGGGTGTGGAACCAAGGCTCCACCCATTCCCAGCCCACCTGGAGCTGGGTGGGGGAAAGCAGAGAGCATGCAGAACCTCTCTACCCTTCCACATCTGGCACAAGCTGCAGCTAGGCCACGTACAGGTGTAAGGCGGTTTATGCGCTGTATGGCTATGCACAGAATAGCACAGTCTAGCTCATTGGAAGCAGGTAGCATTAATGATACTACCCATGCAGTAAGATGTTACTCAATGTCAGAGTGGTATAGTCTGCACCTAAATGCAAATCACTGCAGCTTAGCTCTCAATTTAGGATTTCCAACTTTCTGATCACACAAAACTGAACATCCCTGCCCTGACCCTTCTCCAAGGCCCCACACCTGCTCACTCCATCCCACCCTCACTCACTTTCACTGGGCTGGGGCAGGAGATTGGGGTGCAGGAGTGGGTGAGGTCTCCAGCTAAGGGTGCAGGCTCTTGGGTGGGGCATGAGTTGGGGTCTGAGAGGGGTCTGGAGTCTGGGCTGGGGGTGCAGACTCTGGGTGGAGCCAGAAATGAGGGGTTTAGGGTGTGGAAGAGGGCTCCAGGTTGGGGATGGGGTTGGGGGTATGGGGAGGGATGAGGACTCTGACTAGGGTGCAGGCTTTGGGGTGGGACTGGGGCTGAAAGGTTTGGAGTGTGGAAGGGGGTGCGGGTTCCGGCTAGGGGTGTGGGCTCTGGGGTGGGGCTGGGGATGAGGGTTTGGGGTATAGAAGGTAGCTGGGGTTGGGGTACGGGAGGGGATGCAGGGTCCCAGTGACGCTTACCACAGCTTCCAGGAAGCGGCTGCCAGGTCTCTGCAGCCCCTAGACACATGAGCAGCCAAGGAGGCTCCACGTGCTACCCTCACACCAACAGGTGCCGACCCTGCAGTCTCCATTGGTCATCTAGGGGCTGCAGGGGGTGAGCGGCCACTTATGGGACCCACACAGAGCCAGGACAAGCAGGGAGCCTGCCCTAGCCCCAGGCCCCCACTGTGCCGCCGACCAGCCTTTCAATATCCTGGTTGGCATTGCCAATCAGAGCCACCAGGGTCTCTTTACAACCAGGAATTCTGGTCGAAAACCGGATGCCTGCCAATCCTATCTCAGCTACAACCAACCTCACTCAAGGCCATGTCATGGGAATGCAGTGGTAGAAGGTGATTGGTGGGGAACGTGTAAGGAGCCTCTTCCTGCCTACCTCATGAATAGCCCATGAAATTCCAGTCCCTCAAGGAAAAGGATGCAAAGCACCAACAGAGAGTGGAGGAAGTGGGTCAGTAGCCCTGTTTCCCTATGAGGCAGAGAGTAGCACAGGCCATCCAGGCACTGGCAGGGAAGAAGGGTAAGATGGATATCACAAAGAGAAATAGCAGCAGGCACATTCCCTCTGCATGTCCGGGACCTGGCCTCTGAGTACTCCCCTTGGAGCTGTGTTGCTCGACCCAACAACTGGGGGCCAAGCCTTAATGGCATAACTGAGTCCATGATAATATTTCCCTCTTCAGACCACAGCATTACCTGCCAGGAAGCTGCAGCCAAAAGTGCATAGTGTATTGAGGAATAGTCTATTAAGTGCTTCTTCATTCACTTTCAAGATCCTGTGATAGACAAACTCAGCTTTTCTTTTGACACTGCTCTGGATGTGAAGTTGGCTTTGCAGCATGAATTACTGATTCACTCATCCTTTTTAATTCAAATTTAATCTGAGATCTCATTGATCTTGCTACTTCTAAGAAGGAAACAGTAACAATTCATGTGGCTCCTATATATGTTTTAAAAATATAGATCTGGCATTACGAGGAGATATCTTTTAGTTGAAGAAAAAGAAAGACACACTCCCCAGCACACACACAGAAAAATAATGTTGACTCTTCTGGAGAAATCCTGAGACCTTAATTTGGGGCAAGATCATGGCTGGCTCTAAAATGGCCATCAAAGTTCCCCTGAGCCAGTTGTTCATTGGGCCTAAAATGGCCATACAAAGATATAAATGGTAGTAAAATTCTCTACCCCATTGTCTCTTTGGTCCAGACATGGGGAGTAACCAGGAGCTAGTATTTCCCTCCCTCACATTTGAGCTGGAAGGGGTTAGAGTGAGTGGGGACCCAAGGCTCTGCCAGCCTACCCCACGACACTTGCCCAGCAGGGAAGCAGTATGTCCTGGGAAAAAGGCTGTAGCAGATTACTTCCCCCGCAGGAGAAGCAAGTCATGATTTCTTTGCTAGTGTGCTCTTTGGGCAGCAGATAGCTGCACTACCCCTTACACAGGTCTATGTCTTAATGCACAGTCTGCTCTTATTAAAATCTAAGGCAAACTCTAGAGGGAGGTTATTCCCTCCACTCCCCTTCCCCTGAGCATGGACTGAATAAAGATCTCAGGGTTTGGTCCTTATAAAAATTAAAATCATGCAGCTGAATTGTGGAATTGACCATAACATAATATATGCTGATATTGATTGTCCTACTCAGGTAAAACGCCCATTGAAGTCAATGGGATTGGGATCCCCTTTTGCTGAATTTCTGTACCAGTGATAGTACTATTCCTGTATAGTGTTTAGGAAGAAATTAGGAAATAGACTGTCTGGAGAGAAGGTACTATGTATTTCACTAACTGCATGAGCAGCCATCTTAGCCCAAGTCTACTCAGGTTTCTGAAAATCTCTAGTTTAAAGCACACCCAGAGGCTCAGTACACATGTTAATCACGCCAAGAGTAACATGACAATGGTTTAGCTGCATCTTCATACCCATACTCATCTCATGAGTTATATCCTTTTAATTACTGGAACTGGTGATTTCCCTATTTTATTAGATTAGGCTAGTCTGTTTTAGTATTGATACTGCTGAATTTGTTCTAAGTTTTCAAATCATTCCCCATCACTCAAATTAAGCTCCAAAGTTAAAATGAGAAATTTGGTTTCATTGGGTATAATTTTATTATTTTTAAGGCTGAAAATTGAGTTGCTCTAAATTGTGTGTGTGGAGGGTGCGGGGGAGGTAAAAAGAACCATATGGTTCTTAAACCTTTGTATGCATGATTTTCATATCACATTTGCCTTCCATTTTCTTTTGTTTATACAGATGGGGCAAAGTTCTGTTCCAATCTATACTCTGCATTCTCATTGTTTCCTTCAAATTGTAAAAGGATCATTATCACCCTTGTGCTGTCCTATCTGAACCAGGAATTATATATTGTTCCAGTTTCAAAGAATACAGCCCAGCTGAGTACATTCACACCTAAATAAAAGCCTAGTGGACCACTTAGCAGACAACAATTTCCTGTATCCAACTGCTTACATACAGAAATCCAATAGGGCTTAGCTGACACAACTATCATGGGTCTCTTCAGGCTTAAAAAGGTTGCTATATCCTATTTTAGAGCATCTGCTACATAACTCTTGGTCATATGGTAGCCCTTAGGAAACAGTTCTCTATAGGGAAAAAACATATCTTATAAGCCTCATACATTAAAAACAAGCATTTAAACTTCTAATTACCACCTTCAGGATGATTCCTCCACAGTCTCTCTCGATTTGCATGTCAATGAAAACTTTGTGCCTCAAGAAACAAAGTTAAACAATGTGATTAAGCTTCCTACACACAGTATAGGATGTTTAAGGGAGAAAACAACTCTCTGTAGTTCATTAATTATTTTCTGGTTCAAGGGAATTGACCACACAAAATCCACCCAGGCTCTATTCTATATATTCAATATCCTAAATGTTGTAGTGTTTGTAGTCTTAATTTCTGTCCGATAGGGACCAACTTATTTCTTCTAGTCAGGGCTGGCTCCAGCTTTTTTGCCACCCCAGGTGGCAAAGCAGGAAAAAAATAAAAAGAAAAGATAAAGCCTCGATCGGCGACATTTTGGCAGCAGCTCTACTACGCCGCTTCATTCTTCGGTGGCAATTCAGCTGCAGATCCTTCAGACTGAGGGACCCCCTGCCGAATTGCCATCAAAGCCCTTTTCCATACTGCCTGGAGCCAACCTTGCCTCTAGTGCCAACAGATTTCTGCACATTCCTCTACTTTTTAATAATTTAACTAGGGCAGATTTTTTTCCCCTTTAAAACGTTCATATTCTCTGGTACTGTATTCCTCTGATTAGACTTTTCAGTTCAATGTGACTCACTGTGGACCTTAACCTGAAGCCCTCATTCAGGAAGATTTCCCAATTCATTTTAGCAAAGTCCTGTGGCACCTTATAGACTAACAGACATATTGGAGCATGAGCTTTTGTGGGTGAATATCCACTGCGTTGGATGCATCACCCACGAAAGCTCATGCTGCAATATGTCTGTTAGTCTATAAGTTGCCACAGGACTCTTCGCTGCTTTTACAGATCCAGACTAACACAGCTACCCCTTTGACAGTTGATTTTAGTTTTCCCATGACTGAGGTCTTCAAGATTGGGTCCGGCATGGCCTTGGGAAATCACATATATTATTGTTTTTGAATGGCTGTCCACACAGCATCCTTGAAGGGCCGGATCCTCAGGTGGTATAAATCCACATATCTCCATTGAAGCCACTGGAGCCATGTTGATTTAAAATGGGTAAAAAAGCAGAATTATTTGAAACCAACAAGAAAATTTTCACAGAAATGGCACCATCATGTCCAACCTACTCTGGCAACAAGCTCTAAGTCTGCAGAGGGGGAGCCTGGTAGAGCATCTGTGCGGAGCTCACTGCACAGTTAGGGCTTTAGTATGAAAACAGTTCATGACCCAGAAACACATTCATACCCTCCATGAAATATTTATGAAATGACAATTTGTGCTCATTTCTCAGGAGCCAGAGATGGCTGACAGTTGTGAGGTAGATGGATTTGGAAGCAAGAACTTATCTTCATGAACGGCATCTGATAGAACATATTCGTTAGGCTAGGCTCATTTTCCATTATGCCTTTGACATGTCCAGACCTGCCTACTCCAAGCTCCTGGGAAGAATATTCCCCATAGCAAGCACCTGGCGACTCTCCCTGTAACTGACCACTTCTAACCAGCTCCACTTGCTTGTCAGATCCAGTATTGCCAAACTTCCTTACAGTATGGGCCACATACTGGTGAGGATATCATTTTTCTGACATCTCTTCTCCATTTGCATTCACAAAGACCATGTTTCTTCCCATTCACCACTGCACAGTGTTCCTGTGGCAACTACAACAGTGTCTCTCAATCTGAAAAATATTAGTAGGTAGGTGGTTTGTTTTTTATTTTTAACTGCATTCAATGTGATGAGTGTTTTGTCCTTTTGGCAGCAGTTAACCACACAGGCTGCTTTTGCTCTCCATTTCAGTGATGCCTCCCACCTGTTACTCTCACATGGAAGCAGAGTACCATATGACTAGCAAGTTTCCCACAGCAGAGCTTTCAAATATATTAGATGCTTTAGCATGGGCGGTGGGTGAAGCTTCCCCTGAAGGAGGCTAGCTCCCTGCCTGCCTCTTCTGCCCGCGGGCCTGCCCATACTTCACCCCTGCTCCACCTCAGCCCCTGCTCCTCCTCAGGCCCTGCCCCCTCCCCTCTTGGCTCCCCTCACTGTTGCTCACTGCTTTCCTCCTTTGCTCTGCCCCCACCCACAAAGCCCCCTGCCCACCGCTCCTCATGTCCCACCTCTCTTCCACCCCCTCCTTCACAAGGGTGGGAGCTGTTGCCTGATCTTAGATTATGTGTTAATTATATTGATTACTTAAGAATCCCCTGTTATCACTTTGAGGTTTGACAGGTTCTTGTCCCAAGATGAGGCCCAGTATTATTTAAATGATTCTATATTTGGGAACTCCGATGTGCTTAGCTGCAACACACACACTCTATAGTAACTCTCTTATATTTACAAATATAATTTATTAATACATTTAGCATAGTCACAAACATTCCAATGCATTAGGTAGATAGAGAGACTACAGAATGTACATCTGCACATCCATATACTCACACCATCTTCTGTGGAACAACCTGAAATGTTAGCCATCATCTTCCTCATCACCACCACCTTCTCCATCATCACCGGTGGCCGTCATTCTGGCATCTCCCAAGAACTAGATCTCCCTTTCCCACTGCCCCTATGCCACTTTTACAATATGTTACACTAACGCCATTGTATTGGATGCATATTCAGTAGGGGATTTTCCCCCTTTCCTTATTTGTATTCCCTCACCTTACTAATGTTTGGGTGTCTTTTTCCTATAGGTTAGTATATCAATGATCTCAACTTATTACGATATACGTCAATTTGTTACCATAGCCCTTTTGTGGTTAGATATCACATTTGTTATTTCTGTCCTGACTGGCTATTTTGGTTCTCTCCAAGTTGTGGTGTACCTGTTAAGTTTAAAAGGGTACGAACTTAGGAAACCCCCTAAACCACTGAGCTCCAATCCTTGGGAGCTGGTCTTAAGGATGTCCAGACA
This sequence comes from Chelonoidis abingdonii, assembly GCF_003597395.2. Taxonomy (NCBI): domain Eukaryota; kingdom Metazoa; phylum Chordata; order Testudines; family Testudinidae; genus Chelonoidis; species Chelonoidis abingdonii. The sequence continues at coordinate 171,911,702 of NC_133770.1, read as the reverse complement.
CCCAGCTCTTCAGCAGGGACCCTGGAAGCCCTGAAAACTCCAGCTTGACTGGGGAACCTAGCAGTGAGATCTAGCTCTAGCTGGGGGCTCTTGGGGCTGGCAGGCTCCCTGCTGCAGGAACACTCCTGCAAACCTACCTGTGTTGTGATAAAAGTATTGTCAAACCTGCAATAGATTCAGTGAAACACTGCACTTCAATGAGTCAACATTTGCCAACCAGCTCTCCTGGTCAGAGCAGTTAGGAGTGAAAAAGGATCTTTCACTTGAGCAGAAACACACGAAATGTCATTCATTTGGGATGTTTTTGAAAATGAAAATGTGAAAAGCTTAATTTGGGGAGGGTGTTAAATATCTCAGAATTCTTCACACTCCTCCAGTAATAATATGTGCCTGACTCCCAGGTGGTGAGCTTAAGATTTTAAAGGTTATTTGAGATCTTTGGATGAAAGGCACTTAGTAATAGCAAAGTAGTGCATTATTGTATAATTATTGATGATTTTCTGTATTATTCTGAGGGCTTTTTTTCAGGAGTGAAAAAAACAAAAAACAAAAATGGGTCCTCCAAAGGGTTATTTTATTCTTTTAAATTGAAAACCTCTTTTTCCTTTATTGTGACAAGCTCATTTTACAAAACAAAAAAGAACTTAAACTACTTTTCCCTCAGTTTAGCCAGGAAGGAGTCCCATGACAAATTAATACCCCGGAGACGCTCTGGAGTTAATCACCAGATTTCCCGCCCCCCATGACTGCCTTAATTACATCACTTTTGTTATTGCATAGAGGACACTATTTTCTACTTTACAAAAGCATAATGCAAGAATGACTGCAGAATGCACCCACTGAATCCTCCCCTCCCCATATATTCAATAACATACAGAGAGAGATACAAACTCCATTAGAACACAGTTTTATAGGAGAAATGGTTTGTGTTTAGTTCGGGATTGCTATCACAGAGCTAGATTCTACCACCCTGACTCACATTAAGTCATACCTAAGGCCCAGATCCTACTTTTATACATGTAAGTAATCCTGCTGAGTTCAATGGGACAACTAACATGAACAAAGTTAAGAGGACACGTAAATTCTGCAAAGTAAGGCCCTGATCCTTCATAGTAGTCCAGTTGATTATAGTGGGGCTACCTGTAGAATAGTAGAATAAGGTACTATTCAACCTGAGTAAGGCTGGCTGAATCTGACCCGTATTACTTAAGGCTCAGTATTCCTGTTGTTTCAACATATTTTGATCAAATGGTTAGATCCAGAAAGAAATGTCTAGGTTTTTACTGAATACATGCATAAAATATCCATCTCAAGTGAAGCCAAAAATATCCAGTGATGAGTAATGCTGGAAACATACTAATTGCCCTATTGGCTCAATTCTGGCTGCCCATCTTGTCCAGTATCCTGTCTCTAACAGTGGGCAACACCAGCTGTTTCCAAAGAAGGCAAAAGAAGCCCCGCAGCAGACTGTTATGCAGCAACCCCAGAAAATGTTTCCATATATTCGCCATTTTTAACTGGATTGTGACTTAAAATACAAGTCTTTATATTCCTATAAAACAAAGTTTTGATAAAAATGTATTTACTAATATAGCTCCAGATAGTCTTATTATCCATATGAATATCCAATCTTTTTTCTGAATCCTGCTTCTCTCTTGGATGCAATGAAATATTGTGGCAAGGTATTCCACAGTACAACATCCTTGTGCAGCTTGCTATGTTCAGGGAAGGATTTGCAGGATCAAAGCCTATCTTCTCTGTCCATGTAAATGAATGCCTTTTTATTTATTTACTTTTGCAGTTGAGGGGACTAGAGCTGGAATAGGGGACAGAGAGGTCTTAACGAAGCAGCAGCTGGAAGTGCTAATATTCTACCAACTTAACTTGACTATTTATAGTGTAAACTTTGTTTCTAAAATGACTGTTCTGGTTGACACTCAATCTTTGCTATGGCTGAACTGTTCTGTTGCTATCAATCTTGTCTTTTTCATACGTATAAAATATTTTGGAGGAAATCAGTGTATTCAAGAAAGTGTCTCAGTGGTGCTTTATAGCATAGTGAAAGACAAAATAAGCCTAGAGCTGAAACAAAATTGACTTAGTTTTCCATCCTCTACATTTTTCATTTCTGGTTGTGTGGTTTGGCCAAAAAGTTAGAGCAGTAAGTGACCATTCCATATGCCAGTACTTGCCTAATACAGATCCACATTATAATGAATTGTGTCGTCAATTACACATGGACAAAGTTGGTGTAAAAGGCTACTAGCTGTACCTGTGTGACTGAAAACAGAATTATGGTAATATTTTATACCTTCCTGCCCAGGTGAAAATGACTCCACAAAGTGGTACTCAGTGAAGTGTCAAGCCCATTTTATTTTGGTTTCTCTTAAGAGTGAGGTGCAAAAGAATAGCTGACAATATGTTAAGAGAAGAAATAAGGCTAGAAGGCCCAGCTCTGCATACTGTGAAACGGGCACTGGAACAGGGCAGGGAGCCAAGGGGCCATGACCCCCACTTCTTATTGGCCTTGCGGGTGAGCGAATGGGGGGTGGAGAGGAGTGAGTAGGAGATGGAGTATTGTGGGAGAGAGGCAGCTCAAGAGCAGCTCCTCGGGGGGAAGGGGTGGCATGAGAGTGTGGGGGGGCACAATTCTGTTGTCTCTGCCCCCCCCCCCCCTTTTAGACAGTTTCTGCTGTTCCTGCTGTGGACAGAGCCAACATTTGTTGCTCCAATATATGAAGTTCCTTAATTGTCAATGCTAATCTCAGCTTCCACCTTAAATGAAGGTAAATTTCTAGTGTTTTTGCTGTGGAAATAGACTTCAAAATATAAATCAATTGCCGGAACTGAAAGTTTGCCATGGTGATTTTCACTGCTGCTAGAAGGAGCTTTGGTGAACAGTGAAGCCCAGTGCTGTAAGCCCTTTGATTATTGTTAAGGCTGCGAGTCTGTCATGCAGGTTACAAAAGTCATGGATTCCCTGACATTCCGTGACCTCCATGACTTCCGCAGCAGCTGGTGCTGGGAAGCCCTGGGCCAGCAGCAGCAGTCTGGGTGTGTGGGAGGGGGTTCAGGGCTAGGGGCAGGGGCTTGGCGGTGTAGGGGAGCACTCGGGGGAGGAGTCCCACTGGCATAGCCCTGTAACTCCTAGGTGGCAGAAGGATAAGATGAGAGTGCCCACGCTTACAGGCCCCGCTCCTGCAACTCCTATTGGCTGCGGTTCCTGGTCAATGGAGCTGAGGCAGCCAGCGCTAGTGCCACTCTGCCACCTAGGAGCTTTAAGGATGCGAAGCCAGGTAGGGAGCCCCTACCAGCCCCATCAACCCCTCCCCTCCAGCACCAGTGGGGTCCCGGGCCACATGCCATGGCCCAGCCTCCCACCCACAGCACCAGCAGGGTCCCAGACCACCTCCCCCAGCACCTGTGGTGCCCCTGGAGTGCTCGTGGCCCCCCACTAAAGTTTTAATCACAGGTATTTTTAGTAAAAGTCATGGACAGGTCATGGGCTATGAATTTTTGTTTACTGCCCATGACCTGTCCTTGACTTTTACTAAAAATACCAGTGGCTAAAATGTAGCCTTAACTATTGTGAGGAACATCCACTGATTCATTACAATTTGATTAAAAGGACCTAGGATGTCTAATGACCACAGGTTATCAGGACCTTAGTTTTACATTAAATTCTCCCCCTCCCCCCACACTTTTTCCACCTTCAGCAGTACAATGTGCATTATCCCCATGCTAGGGCATTTGGCAAAGTACTGATTCAATAGAAAGAGGGCTACCAGCATTGCCACTTCTGGCTGCCCCTATACCTTCTTGACCAGTCTGCTGCCTTCCAATTACTTCCCCAGTCCACCTTTGTTTGGAAGATCTGAGAGACGCATAGATAGAGCTCTGCAAAACTATCAGAGAGGCTATAAAAATAAAATAATGGGGATTTCAACTATCCCCATGTTGACTGGATACATGTCACCTCAGGACTGGATGCAGAGATAAAGTTTCTTGACACCTTAAATGACTGCTTCTTGGAGCAGCTAGTCGTGAAGCCCACAAGAGGAGAGGCAGTTCTTGATTTGTTCCTAAGTGGAGCACAGGATCTGGTCCAAGAGATGAATATAGCTGGACTGCTTGGTAATAGTGACCGTAATACAATTAAATTTAACATCCCTGTGGTGGGGAAAACACCATAGCAGCCCAACATGGTAGCATTTAATTTCAGAAAAGGGAACTACACAAAAATGAAGTTAGTTAAACAGAAATTAAAAGAGACAGTGCAAAAGTGAAATCCCTGCAAGCTGCATGGAAACATTTTAAAGACACCATAAGAGAAGCTCAACTTATATGTATACCCCAAATTTAAAAAACGTAGTAAGAGAGCCAAAAAAGTGCCACTGTGGCTAAACAACAAAGTAAAAGAAGAACTGAGAGGCAAAAAGGCTTCCTTTAAAAAGTGGAAGTTAAATCCTAGTGAGGAAAATAGAAAGGAGCATAAACTTTGGCAAGTAAAGTGTAAAAATATAATTAGGAAGGCCAAAAAATAATCTGAAGAACAGCTAGACAAAGACTCAAAAAGTAATAGCAATTTTTTTTTAAGTACATCAAAAGCAGATAGCCTGCTAAACCATCAGAGGGGCCACTAGACGATCGAGATACCAAAGGAGCACAAAAGGACGATAACGCCATTGTGGAGAAACTAAATGAATTGTTTGCATTGATCTTCACAGTTGAGGATGTGAAGGACATTTCCAAACATGAGCTATTCTTTTTAGGTGACAAATCTGAGGAACTGTCCCAGATTGAGTTGTTATCAGAGGAGGTTTTGGAACAAATTGATAAATTAAACAGTAATAAGTCAACAGGATCAGAAGGTATTAATCCAAGCGTTCTCAAGGAACTCAAATGTGAAATTGCAGAACTACTAACTGTGGTTTGTAACTTATCATTTAAATCAGTGTCTGTTCCAAATGACTGGAAGATAGTTAACGTGATACCAATTTTTAAAAAGGGCTCTAGAAGTGTTTCCAGCAATTACAGGCCAGTAAACCTGACTTCAGTACTGAGCAAATCAGCTGAAACCATAGTAAAGAACAGAATTGTCAGATACAGAGATGAAGGAAGAGTCAATATGTTTTACGTAAAGGGAAATCATGCCTCACCAATCTACTAGGATTCTTTGAGGGGGGTCAACAAGCATGTGGGCAAGGGGGATCCAATATATAGTGTATTTAGATTTTCAGAAAGCCTTTGACAAGGTCTTAATCAAGTAAGCTGTTATGGAATAACAGGGATGGTCCTCTCATGGATCAGTAACTGGTTAAAAGATAGGAAACAAAGGGTAAATGATCTGGAAAAAGGGGTAAACAGTGAGGTGGCAAAATTTGCAGATGATACAAAACTACTCAAGATTGTTAAGTCCAAAGCAGACTGCAAAGAGCTACAAAGGGATCTCACAAAATTGGGTGACTGGACAGCGAAATGGCAGATGAAATTCAATGTTGATAAATGCAAAGTAATGCACACTGGAAAACATAATCCCAATTATACATATAAAATGTTGGGGTCTAAATTATCTGTTACCACTCAAGAGAGAGATCTTGGAGTTATTGCAGATAGTTCTCTGAAAACATCCTCTCAATGTGCAGTGGCAGTTGAAAAAGCTAACAGAATATTGGGAATCATTAAGAAAAGGATAAATAATAAAACAGAAAATATCATATTGCCTCTATATAAATCCATGGTACTCTCCCATCTTGAATACTGCATGCAGATGTGGTCACTCCATCTCAAAAATATATATTGGAATTGGAAATGGTTCAGAAAATGACAACAAAAATGCTTAGGGGTATGAAACAGCTTCCGTATGAGGAAAGATTAATAAGATTTGGACTTTTCAGCTTGGAAAAGAGATGACAAAGGCAGGGATACGATAAAGGTCTATAAAATCATAACTAGTGTGGATAAAGTGAATAAGAAAATGTTAATTACTCCTCATAACACAAGGACTAGGGGGTCACCAAATGAAATTAATAGGCAGCAAGTTTAAAACAAACAAAGGAAGTATTTGTTCGCACAGCCAACCTGTGGAATACTGATACATAGTATTGCTTTCAAATATTAAACTCTACCTCACAATACTGAGCAATTAGTGCATGTGATGACTCCCATTTTACCCATGAATGGAATGAGTTAGAAAATTAAGAGAGAGATTTGTGTACAGCAACAGAAGGAGTTAGTGTCAAAGCTAAATTTGTAAACCCGGAAGGCTTGACTCATGACCACACCCTGTTTCTCAGGTTGCAACAAAAATAATGCTCTTTTTTCTTGTTTGGCTTCAAGTCACTGCAAGGATTCTCGTGATGCAATCTGGAGAAAACAGGCAGCGTTCTGAGCTTTTAATGAGAGTACAGTGTCTTCTCAAAGACACTGTACCACGATAACGATGTTCTGCCCTTGTCCTGCAATTTCACAATTTGTTCAGGTTATTCCAATAATATCTGCATTTCATGGGAAGGTTTTTACATTCAAATCTTCTCTGAGATTTGTCGTGTCTAGCTGTCATGTTTTTTCCGCCTCTCTATGTCACCTTCGAGAACTCAGACAATGTGAGCATTCCCCAGAATAAACACTCTGAAATCCCCATTGGCAACATCGACAGCACCTCAATTCTGTGAGAAGCTAAGCACCTCCATGCCCACTGGCAGCGTTAGCATTTCAGGGCACTCAGCACTTTGCAGGTTCTCAGTAATTAGTAGAAAAGAGTCCTAAATGAGGTGGCCTTCAATGTCTCAGACCAGAACAGTGGGAGGAACTGGCAGGCTAGTACCAGAAAATCTTAGCCAAACAGCACTGGTGGCTGTTGCAAAAGTAACTGTGCCTTTGATGAAAACTTTCCTCCCTTCCCCCTGCCCAATTTACAGAAATACTCTGACAATTGTTGAAACACAGTAAAATTGAAAAACAAAAGCTGCAATTCTGAAAGTACATGGGAAGCTCAAGGGGAGAGACTATGACTGCCTGGGCCAAGAGACTGTGATGAAGAATCTGAATGGGTGAGAAAGATTTGGACTGGAATGAAGAGTCTGGGGTGGGAGGGGAAAAGAAATAGGAATGGGACATGGATAGTCTGGGGGCGGGGGAATGGTATGTGATCTTGTAAGTGAAGACTATCACAATGCACAAGGGGGCTGAATTAATGTCGCACAGGCAATCTTAATTCTGGCATTTCCTAGCTTTCAAAGGCTTGTCTTTGCAACCTTAATGTTTGTAACATTGTTTTGGATATAATATCTCTTAATACGATGGAATGGTTCATCATAGGCAAGGCCTTTCAGAATCTTCACAAAAAAATCTGCATCTGCAAGCAACCTGAGATTTCAGGCTAAATCAAAATGTGATCACTGCATAGAAGTGAAGATACCTTAGAATTTCCTGATTCTCCAATGTGAAGAATCATGTAGGGTTACCACGCTTCCAAACTATCAGCAATGCAGAATAGGATGAGATAGGTATATAGTTTACATATCTCTGCATCTCTCACTTTCATAATGTAATAGATGTATTTTATTGTCTGTGGGTATTTCCTTGATTTATGTTTAATAAAAAATCCCAAGTTCTCTTTCATAGAATTGAACTAGGGTTGAAACAGTCTTATTTCATTAGTATGGGTCCAGTCCATTCCCATAATTCCCACTGCCACCTGCAGCCTGAGGTCAATATATGACCTTACAGTATATGCACAGGCAGAAGAAAGGTGCACATATACAATAAATGCTATAATCTACAAGAAAATAAATAAATTACCTTTCTAAGGAATTATTACATGTAAAATAATAGAAGGGGTTAAAATATTCTGTATATAGAGTCGAGTGACTCTGAAATTGTCTCTATTCCCAGTCTACAGCTGTGATTCACCTGCAACTCAACATACAGTATGCACAATGAAATTCCCTTGTGATTTTTCAGGGTCATTATTATGAAGAAGGGAGAGAAGAGATGAAAGAAAAAACTTTTTGTACTGCACTATTTTGATAATTATGACAAATACCAGAAGTACATTTGTACTATTACCTCACATTTTTCAAATTGTGTAGAGTTTATATACATTGTGGTGGCCATTATAGATCATTTCATATGCTCCCAGAACACAGTCATATTTGAAACAGGTGCTTTAGTGAGAATCCACCAACACGATTTACACAACATGCTACTGGAGTGTTTGGCAGAAGCCCAATCACCATCTATGACCACACTTTGCTCTTCAGAGCTATGACCTGCTGGAATTCTCGGTAGAATTCCATGCTTTGAAAAGATAGAGTGATAAAAATAACCATGGCATTCCAACTAGGTTTGTGTTAAAAGTAATAATTGAATACTGTGGAGATTGAGTACTACGCATTTCTCCTGAGTTAGCTCACAATGATATCTGAGATATGACTCATACTCTATTACAGAGGTTGGTAGCCTTCAGCACACGGTCTATCAGGATAAGCTGATTGCAGACCTCAAGACATTTTGTTTACGTTGATCGTCTGCAAGCACAGCCCCCTGCAGCTCCCAGTGGCCGTGGTTTGCCGTTCTCGGCCAATGGGAGCTGCAGGAAGCGGCGGCCAGTATGTCCTTGTGGCTCACACCACTTCCTGCAGCTCTCATTTTCTGGGAATGGCCAACTGAGGCCACTGGGAGCTGCGGAAGGGCTGTGTCTGCAGATGGTCAACGTCAACAAAATGTCTCACGTCCCACTAGTGGATTAACCTAATGGGCTGCGTGCCAAAGGTTGCTGACCTCTGCTGTATTATAAAGTAATATCTTATACATTCTATTTTAAAATAAGATTTGTAGTAGATACAGGCTATCCTAGAATTCTGTTGAATACAATACAGATAGAATACAAGAAACCAACAATGATTAATTTGATTAATATCATTATATTATTCACATTCATTATTAAACAAATTTGTTATTTGCTGAGATGTGTGAATAACTCACATGACCATGTTACTCAAATAATTTATTTGATGAATTTCACATTTTTGAATAAACTATTCAATTATTTTTTAATTATTCATCCATCTTTAGTGATAACTTTGGGCTTTTGAATGGTGGCTCTAGTGGGGCAAATTTGTTTTTCCTTATGCTTGTAAACATCTAATATTCTGCCCCAAAGCTACATGTTTGTGGCTTATGAATCATAGAATGTCACGGTTGGAAGGAACCTCAGGAGGTCATCTAGTCTAACCCCCTGCTCAAAGCAGGACCAATCCCCAGACAGATTTTTGCACCAGATCCCTAAATGGCCCCCTCAGTGATTGAGCTCACAACTGTGGGTTTAGCAGGTCAGTGCTCAAACCACTGAGCTATCTCTCCCCCCTGCCTTGCTCTTTTTTAATATTATTATTATTAATCTTAGGGTGGGGGAGACTGTAGCCACTTGAAGTGGTTCTGAAATCTATAAAACTGCCTTTAAATCAATGGCAGTTTTGCCTGATTATCAAAATTAGTATTGGACACATTATCCAACAGTTTGAGATAACTAAATTGTGCTCTTGTTTAAGCTGATATAAGAGTTAAAAGGGTGAAATCCTGAATCTACTGAAGTCAATAGTCATTTTGTCATTGACTTCAATGAGGCTAACATCACACCCTCTGATATTTCACCATTGAAATCTATAGGTCTGATTCTGATCCCACACTGGTTTTACACTAGCACTGCTCTACTTACTTCCAGGGAGTTACTCTTAATTTACATCAGTATAAGTTAGAAAAGTAAGCCCCACTGAATTGTTATACTGGGTATATCTACAGTGCCATCTGAGCAAAGAATTTAAGCATATGCCTAACTTGAAGTATGTGAGTAGTCCAACTGTCTTAGAGAGTTACCCCCTCACATACTTACAATATGGCTGAATTGTAGTCTAAATGAAGGCTAATTTTGGCCCATGTCTATCTATCTATCTATCTATCTATCTAATCTCCCAAAGTAGGGATTGCTCTAATATATGCATACTTTGAAAGAACTGGAATCAAGTGGAAAGCTCTGAATGTACTGTACTTTGCAAACTACTTTTGCGAGCTGCCTACTCTGCTCAAACTCAGTGATTGCCATTAAAATATTTACAATTTTATCATTTGCCTAATTAACATTATTCCTGTATTCTGCAAATACTGTGATAATTTTTATTACTTACAAATGACAATTGTAAAGGTTTTAATGGCAACCACTGTACTGCATGAGTGATTTGTGGAAAGCAATTCAATATTTCGTTTGAGTTTCTCTTTCCCTGTATGCAACTGCAGAGATTTTTTCCTTTACACAGCTCCAAAACCAATCAAACCATTTATTTATATATATTTTGTAAAATCCCTGTTTTTAGGACACATTGGTTCCAAGTTCTTTGAGTATTAATGTTATCATGTTTGCCATTTGTGGAGCGTGCTTTATACAACCTCACGTCTGTGGTAAATCCAGAAAACAGTGATGGGTGCCAAACCTTTCATGATTCCCAAAGCTCTGATTATGATACACTATTCCAAAAAACGCCTCCAAAAAGGAGTTGCTTCTTTAACCACGGAAGGATTTTTTGTGAATGTTACCTCACCAGCAGGCAGCCCATATGGTGCCAAATCCTGTAAACTAGCTATACCTAGGTATAAAATTCATAGGAAAAAATGTAATTTATCACAAGTGCACAGCTGGTGTCGCCTTCTAAGTGGTTGTATCCTAATCTGATACCAACCTGTTCACAGCACTGTTCTGTTATTGAGCTATAAAATCAATAACAAATAGCATGCATGCTCCCTTGAGAGATTAACCATTTATTTCAGCTGTGAAGAGCAAATGAAGGTCAAAACAAGGGAGTTTTTTTTTTTTTTTTAAAGTGTGTGTGTGAGAGAGAAAGAGAGAGAGATAAAAGGAAGGAAGGCTCCCTTGGACTAAATGGTCCTTTGGACTAAATGCAATAAAAACATAGCGTGCTTTTTATGAGAGGAATTTTTATTTTTAAAGCAGCTGATTTTCAAGGTCAGATTTAAATGTAATTTTTCATTGTGTGTTCATAAAACTACCTGGGTGTGATTTTGGGATATATCAATATTATGTATCTGCTCTATCTAGGCATTTCGCATTCAACTAGGCTCGGAGCACTCAGGAGCAGACTAAGGGTTATGGCTACCACTTGAAATTTGCAGATCGCTTGGGCTGTGCAGCGTGTGAAGTGTGAGTGTGGTCGGAGCTCAGCACTGGAGAGAGCTTCCCAGCACTGCACGTAAACCACGATCCTCTACGGATGTAGCTTGCTGCACTGGGAGCCTGCGCTCCGCAAGCGGACAGTATGATTACACTGGAGGCTTTCAGCGCTGTATTCTTGAGTGCTCAGAGGGGGTGTTTTTTCAAACACCCCTGAGCGGCGAAGTATGCAGCCGCTGTAAAGTTGCAGTGTAGCCAACCCTGATGTTTCTGACAATACAACTTTGGTACACACAGAGATTGGGTCAAGTTCTCATTGGTCTTCCCTTCGTTCCCTGCTCCTACCCTTGAAAAACGCAACTCGTCCTCTGCCTGCTGCGAGCTGCTGTTGCAATGCAACGGAAAATGACTAGTAGCCTGCACAAATGAGAGTTAGGCACCTAAATATCTTTGAGGATTCTATAGACTCATAGACTCAATAGGTCAGAAGGGACCAATATGATATTAGTCTGACCTCCTGCACAAGGCAGGCCACAAAACCCTACCCATACACATTTTATAACAACCCCGTAATGAACCATGACTGAGTTATTGAAAATCCTCAAAATTGAGATTTGAAGACCTCAAGCTGCAGGGAATCCACCAGCAAGCGACCTATGCCCCACGTGCAGAGGAAGGCGAAAAAACCTCCAGGGCCCTATGCCAGATCCGCCGCTGGAGGAAATTCCTTCCCGACCCCAATATTGGCGATCAGCTAACCATGAGATGTGGGCAAGGCTCACCAGCCAGCACCAAGAAAGAATTCTCTGCGTAACTCAGTTCGCCATCCCATCCAACCATCCCCTCAACAGACCATTGAGCAGACTTATCATGCGATATAAATTCAAATCAATTGCCAAAATTAACTATTCGCTCCATATAACATCCCTGCCATAATACTTATTCAAGCTTAGTTCTTAAAGCCAGATTAAGTCTTTTCCCCCACTACTTCCCTGGAGAGGCGTTTCACAGAACTCACTCCCTAATGGTTAGAAACCTTCGTCTATTTAAGTCTAAACTTCCTATATCCAGTTTGTACCATTCGTCCTCAGTGCCTTACATTAAGTACTAAACTTAAAATAATTCTGCTCCCCTCCCTACACGTTAATCCCCCTGAATATTTATTATAGAGCAAGCATATCCCGCTCCTCGCCCTCGTAGCCTTCTTTTGGCCAGGCTAACAAGCCAGGCCCTTTGAGTCCGCTTTCAATAAGGCACGATTCCATTCTCTGATCATCCTAGTACCCGTTCTCTGAAACCTGTCCCATGTTTGAATTCATGCCGTCTTAAACATGGGGACACCAAGAACGGCAGCAAACAACTATTTCAGGTGGTCTCACCAGAGCGGCAGGTATAAAACGGCACTACACCGTCCTATCCTTGCTGGAAATAGACCGTTCGCCTGATGCATCCTAAAAACCGCAATTCGCGTTTTTAACAGACCAATCACATTGGTGGCTCAGTATTCATCCCTGCTTATCAACCAATACCCCCAAGTCCTTCTCCTCTCCCCATCGTTTCCAACTGTGCGTCCCCAACGTAAGAAATTCTTATATAATTCCCTAAGTGCATGACCTTGGCAGCTTTTGTCACTATTATAATTCATCCTATTACTATTACTGCAGGAAAGGGTCCAGATCTCCTGAATGAGACTACCGGTCCCCTCTCCGTGTTCAATACCCCCCAGCTCCGGTCACCCGCAAAATTATTAACACATTCCCCCTGCTGTCTTTTGTGCCAAGGTAAAAAAGGTAGATAAGAATCGGTCCCAAAACAATCCAGTGAGAGGACTTCGCGCTAGTAATCCTCCTTCTGCAGCCGACATGTTCACCTTCAGTAAGCGCACCCGCTGAGTCTGCCCCCTTTAACCAGTCCCTTATCTCACCTGTACAACTTTCACATCATCCCCATCTTTTCCAATTTGAAAACTAACAAGTTCCCATGCGAAGGACCGGGGTGTCAAACGCCTTAACTGAATATCGAGGTAAAGTTAAAGTCTGATCCGCATTGCCTTGTCTTGAAGTAATCCCCTCTCAAAGAAAGGAGATACAGTGTTGGTTTGGCACGATCTACCTTTAGTAATATCCATTGCAATATCATGCCCAATACCATTGACCTCATGTCCTACTGAACTTCCCTGAAAAATTTTTTCCAAGACCTTACACACGACAGACGTCAAGCTAACAGGCCTATAATTACCCGGATCACTTTTATTCCCTTTCTTAAAAATAGGAACTACGTTAGCAATTCTCCAGTCGTACGGCACAACCCCCGAGTTTACCGATTGCTTAAAAATTCTCGCTAAGGGGCTCGCAATTTCACGCGCCAGTTCCTTTAATATCCTCGGGATCTGGGCCTGGGCACATTGCAGACTTGTTTCCTTTGGTGAATTCCTGATGTCTCCAGGTCAGTTAAGATACTTCTCTCCCTGTTCAGCTGGTGAACAGAGGCAATTGGGAGAAAAAAGAATTGCATGTCATTCTTGTGAGCAGAGGGAGGGGGGTTGTGGGAAGTTCTGGTATCTAAAATCTAATGCATATTCCCTCCTCCCTCCCCCCACCATTTTGCTACAAAAATGACTGCCCTAAGTTTCAGAGGCTGCTACACTATGCATCACTGGAAAAATTCCTATCTCACAATGGCAGTTCCACTCCTCCTCAGTGGCCTTGCTAGCGCACCTTTGTTGACTGAAAAGACACATTTTGTAAACCTTCTGCCAGGTGGGAGTCAGCAGCAACTAGGGCCAGGTTCAATATCTAGGGGTTCCTCTTAACACTACAACACAGAACTGGTTCGAGCCCCCACTCAGTTGTCTGGGAAAATTTAACACCATCCTTAGGCACCTCTAAGAGACAATATTTCCCCTCTCACAAGCACTGAGTCTGTGTATAGCAAACGGGAACTTTTATTAAAAGGAAAAGGGACCCAAGGATTAGTTTAGGAAAAAAAACAAACAAAAAAACCACATTCAAAAACATGCAATTGTAAGCCAATCCGAACCCACAGTGTGTTGGGCAGTGTCCTTTGCCTCAGTGGCCAATGAATGAATGAATGTCTCTTTAATACACCACTCCTTGATCCCTCCACTGTATCCCACTCACAGTTGACTGTCCTTGGTCTGCAGAGAGCCAGAGTTCAGAGGTCTGTAGATGTGGGTTCATTTCCTACTCTCAGGGTCTGTAGGGACATTAAGCAATCCCTCAGCTGCTGCTGTCACCTCTGCCACTGACTCACAATTGCAGTCATTCACCCTACCAGCCCCACTGGCTGCTGTGGCCACCAAGTTTGCTAGCACTGTTGTTTGCCCTGGCACTGCTCTGCTTCGCTACTTTCACCTGCCACTTTCTGCAATGCCACATCCTCAGGTTCTACCACTTATCCCAGCCCTAGTGATTTCAGTGTGTGGTGGGGAACCTCACTGCTAGTCCAGGCTATGCACTTTCATTTACTGCAGTATTGTCCCACAGCAGGTCTAAAGCTCATTAGCTAGACCTGATTATCAGCAATTTCAGTTCTACTGATCACTTAAACAAAAGACTCTTAATTGAGTCTAATCAGCTGTCTTTAAACAATGGAGTTGGGGAGAAGGTGGATCAAATGGTGTCTAGGACTATTAATCAGAGCCCACTCCACCCAGTAGGAACATCTGTCCCCACCCTCTGTCTCTTTTCACTAGGAATTGGGATCCCTACCCTTTGCTTAGGGAGTGTAGTTCAGTGGAGGGTGACCATGGGTGGCACTTAATGGAGACTTGGGGATGCTGAGCCTCCCCAAATTTCCACTAACACTCCCTGCTGGAGCTCTGGGGGCTGGGCTCAGAGCTCCTCCAGGTAGCAGGGACTCAGGGTGCCAACGGTGTGCGGGCCAGCCAGAGCTCATCTAGCCATGGTGGGGGATTTGGAGGGTCCTCTGGTCCCGGCAGTT
Organism: Chelonoidis abingdonii; assembly: GCF_003597395.2. Lineage (NCBI taxonomy): Eukaryota > Metazoa > Chordata > Testudines > Testudinidae > Chelonoidis > Chelonoidis abingdonii. The sequence continues at coordinate 171,896,554 of NC_133770.1, read as the reverse complement.
GATGGGGGAGGGAGGGATGGAGTGTGTGGGGGTCCTCAGGAGGAAGAGGCGGGGCGGAGGGCTAGCCTTCCCGAACAGGGGCTTCACATGCTGCCCATGGGGGTTACTTACTCAATCAGGGAATGCTAAGCACTGTTTTGACATCTCATTTTGTCATGAGCTGGCAGAGCTTCAGTTACAGGCAGAGATTGGGAGAGTGACCCTGTCATAAACAGATAGCTAAGGGTTAATGTCTCTTTCACCTGGAAAGGGTTAACAAACGACACCTGACCAGAGGACCAATCAGGAAACAAGATACTTTCAACTCTGGGTGGAGGGAAGTTTTGGGTGTGGGTCCTTTGTTCTGGGTCTGTTGTCTCTCTGGGCTCTGAGGGTGATCACACTATCTCCAGGCTCTCTAATCTTCTGTTTCCAACTTGTAAGTACAGGTAGAAAGACAATATAGGCTTTTACATTGTTTTTCTGTATTTGCAAGTGTGTAGTTTGCTGGAAATGTTTAAATTGTATTTTTTCTGAATAAGGCTGTTTATTCATTTTTTATAAGTTAACAGACCCTGTAATATTTTCATCTTGATTACAGAGACAATTTTTATGTCTTTTCTTTCTTTTTATTAAAAGCTTTCTTTTTAAGACCTGTTTGATTTTCTTTTCTAGTTGAGGCTCAAGGGGATAGGAATCTCTGTGCCAGGATTACTGTCTCTCTCAGGGAAAGACTGGGAGGGGGAAAAAGAAGGAGGGGGGAAGGTGAATTGTCCTCTCTGTTTTGTAATTCAAGGAGTTTAAGTACAGTAATCTTCCAGGGTAACCCAGGGAGGGGAAGCCTGGGAGGAGGTAAAGAGGGGGGAAGGGAAGTGGGTTATTTCCCTTTGTTGTGAGACTCAAGGCATCTGAGTCTTGGGGTCCCCAGGGAAGGTTTTGGGGAGACCAGAGTGTACCAGGCACTGGAATTCCTGGTTGGTGGCAGCGCTACAGGATCTAAGCTGGTAATTAAGCTTAGAGGATTCATGCAGGTACCCAAATTTTGGACGCTAAGGTTCAGATTTGGGAATTATACCTTATGACAGACCCCATTTACAATTGATCACTGGTGCTGCTGTAGAGCAGTGTGGCTTGAATCTTTTAGTTTAGCAATGAAATTTCTCCTATGTTGCTCTTTTGTTCCTTAATTTTACCTGGAAGGACCTCTCCTGGGTTCTAGGAGTGAGAGGGTACTTCAATTGTTAAGCTCAGGTTTGTATAGATCTTCAAAGATTTTTTTTTCTATTTTCTGGTAATGCTAACAACAAAAATAATCATCAGAATTTAGTGAATCCAAATCTACCAAAGTCATTCCCTTTTCACAGTGCTGCCCAGACTGTTAAATCATTTTTGGGATTGAAATGTAAGGTAATTCTGTATTTGTTGGAGATTGTTGCATGACCTTAGAGAAAATAAAAGCTTCATAAGTACATAAAAGCAGCTACCACATCCTGTGCTCATCAATATTGTGGTAGACTTACTTGAAAAGTTTGCTAAGTTAAGTGAAACCCAGTGAATTGTATCACTTTTCTGTAACAGAGAAAAGAGCTCACATTCTGCTTGACTGGATTCATAAGTTTCTCCCCTCTGTGAAGATCAGTTTTCCCCAATAGTTGTTTTTTGCTGTGAAAAGATGGAGTTACACAGATGTATAATGGGGTAAGTGAGATAATAACCAGCCATATGAATGGTGTGTAAATTCATATGTAGTTGCTAAACTCACCCTTACAGCTCAGTACGTATTACAAAAAATGTCAATGATTTGTGTTGGAATTCTTTAATGAATATGCTTTTGCCATATTGCTTCTTATACTTGCTTTCAGCAAACAATCAAGCAACTGTGTTTTGCTGCCATGAATATTCACTGAAGTCAATAGGAATCTTTCCATTAACTTCATTGGACATTGGATCAACTGCAGAGTGAAGATATCCGGTATGTATGTGTATATTCACAGGAACAGCATTTTACAATCACATGTGCAACACTGTACTTCCAGTCAGAGAAAGGGCACTGCCACGTGCCTTTTCTGACCTATCGCAACAGCTCAAATTGCAAATGATGAATGCTTATAGGAAAACGTTCATGATCAAAACAGAGTTAAAAATATTTGACAGAAAGTGTAGTGTATAGCTTTCAACAAATAATTTGAGGAAGTTACACTCCAAGACCAAGACTCAAAAAACAAGAAAAAAAACATTGAATATTTATCAGCTTTACTCAACGTCCATTGTGAAAAATTTCTCACTGCAAAACCAGTTCACAGAATGTCTATTTTTTAAGCTGCATGGCAAACCAGATGTTATACGTGTATAGACAATGATCATTATAAAATTGAGACCCCACTCCTTCCTCCACCCTGTTCCCACACTGTACCATGCACAATGGGTATTTCTTAGTTCTGTGCATCCATATAAAAGTCTGAAACAATGCCACTGAGGTCGGGGCAGAGCGAAGCTAGTTCTGTAAGTGATACACCATACTTTTTTAAAAAAAAGAAGGTGTATATTCAGTTTTGCCAATCACAGAGTCACGAGAAATAGCAGGGAACTGGCGGGGAAGATCTTTTTAATTTTGCCTCCTACTGTACATCAGGAAATGTGTTGACTTTTAAGTAATTTAGTCCTCATGAGTACTTGGATATTAGGAACTGCTTCCTTTGTCATCTTGTAGTTTTACTGCTATGATTGTAATAATACTTTTATTTATAAAGCAACACCCACCAAGATGCCCAGAGTGATGCACAAACAATTAAAAATATAACAATTAAAACATCATAAAATACAGATGATAAAGATAAAAAATCATGAGGCAAATTACTACATCGCTGTTTTGCAGCTGTAGTCACCACAGAGTGATCCTCTGTTCTGAGGTGAGCAGACAATGCATGAATCATAGAATCATAGAATATCAGGGTTGGAAGGGACCTCAGGAGGTCAGGAAGGAACCTCAACTTTGTCCTTCTGTAGAGGGACAGCCTCCCACCCCAGAGTATTTTCCTTTTTAAGAGAGGGTCTTCCCTGTTTTCTAACATTCCCAAGCAGCATAGTAGACCTGATTCTCTTCCCACTTGCACTGGTGTCACGCCGTATAAATCTCAGGGCCGCCCGGGGGTCGGGGGGGGGGGCAATTTGCCCCAGGCCCCAAAGGGGCCCCCACAAGAATATAGTATTCTATAGTATTGCAACATTTTTTTTATGGAAGGGACCCTCAAAATTGCTTTGCCCCAGGCCCCCTCAATCCTCTGGGCAGCCCTGATAAATCCATTGACTTCAGTGGAGTTATTCCTGATTTATTATCCGCATCTGAAAGCAGGATCAGTTCCAATATGTCCAGTGTTTAGGAATCAAAATATTCTGGACCACTACATTCTACTCTCTGCTATGGTACTGAATCACTTTGTAACCTCAGGCAAGTGACTTAAGACCAGATTCACAAAGGGGACGTGGATGCAGCATTACAACACTTAATTTTAGGCTGATGTTCATATAGTGGCCTAACTCCCATCCCTCAACAGGACCAAGGTGCTTAATTTTGGTGCCTCCTTCCAGACCAGTCTTCATTTGGGATTCACAGCCAGGAACCCCCTCCTGGAGTCAGGTGCCTAAAACAGTAGTGGTCCCCTCCAACCGCCCCGAAAGAAAAATGGAGGAATGGTGACTCCCTTATCAATTTTAGACCAGTGGTTAGAGCACTCACCTGGGATATAGGAGACTTGGGTCTAACTCCCACACCAGGCAGGGTGGGGAGATTGACCCCAACTCTTTCACATTCTAGGTGAGTATCAGTTTGTGAATCCTGACAGGGCTTAGGGCATGAGACAGAAGCTGAGCTGGCTCTGAGCACATGCACTCAACAAAGTTTAGGTGCCTCAGGGACTTTAACAGTGAACACTTAGGTGCCCAGGTACTTTGGACACTTACTGAGTTAGGCAGAAAGTGAGTGGGTCTTTTGAGGATTGCAGTGGTGCCTAAATGTTGGACATAGGTGCCTAAAATATCAGTTAGGTGCCTGAGTCCTTTTGTCAATTTAGACTTTAACCTCCTTGTGTTTGATTATCCTTCTGTAAAATGAGTATAAATAATGCTGATCTTAGCTGGATGATTTGGGGTCAGATTCTGATCCACTTCAACAAGGTAAGAAAGGAGTAAATCCATGGAATTCAATGGAATTCGGCTGGAGTAAAATCACTGTGCATACCTTCCCTTGTGAAGCGCTTTATGAACTATATACACTAGGATACAAAGATTAGTGAACTGCAGCCATTCTGAGGTGGAGGATAGAAACCAACTAGTGCATAGCACTACAGTAGAAAGAAAATGTTGTACAAGGACTCCAGAGCAAATGCCTAATCATGTGAAAGTTGTCATTGGATCGATAGGTAGGGCAGACAGAACCTCAGTTTTTAAGGTGCTGTCTGAAAATTCACATACAGCAAACAAGGAATTTGCCTCAGAAGGATGAAGGAGACAGTTGTGACTTTTCACATTGGAACTATGATCCCAGACAGTTTTGGTATCCCAAATGTGAGGCACAGATTTGTCCCCACTTTGCAACAAAAATGGCAGCCACAAGTTTTGAAAAGCTGCTACCATTATTAATCACTTGGAAAATTCTATCTCATATGGTTGAACCACTCCTCCTTAATGGCCTCACTCATTCTGTACACCCCCTACATCTGCAGACAGAAATGGCTTCCCTGTTGCTCCTCCTTATTTCCCTGAATCCAACCATGACCTCCATGCTCCCATCTCTCTCTCTCTCTCTCTCATTCCATTCACTTCCCACAACCCCTCCCCACAAATGTCTGCTCACAAGAATGACATGCAATCCTTGTGCCTCCCCTACTTCTCCCAATTGCCTCTGCTTGCCAGCTAAGAGGGGAGAGAACTATCCTAACTGACCTGCAGACATCAGGAATCCCCAAGTAGGAAATAAAAGTCTCCAATACAGCCAGGCCCAGATCTTCAAAGATATTTTGGTGCCTCTATCTTTCATTGTGAGGCACCTAAAACCCTTTGAGGGTCTGGGCCTCAACATTAATGTATACAGTTATCATGTAATGCTAAGGCCAGAGACTTCAGGTCAGGTCCTCAGCTGGTGTAAATGCCCTAGCTCCAGTGACTTCAAGAGAGCTACAGGGATTTACATAAGGTTTCTTTCTTTTCTTTTCTTTTCTTTTCTTTTTAAATGATAGATTCTAGAAGTAACAGGTCACCAATCTAATCTCTCTAGGCTTTCAAAATCTAAATTTACCTAAAATGTAGGCAGAATGTGGCTGGGGGAGGCAAAAACTTGGGTATCTGCTATTCATCCTTTAACTTAATTATTGCAATAGGACCACACACGTCTCCGACACCCACAAAACTTCCTTCTTGAAGTAGAAAAAGATGCCACTCACAGATGGGGGAAAAAGGTTATGGAAAACAGTCTTACCACAAGATACGCTCTAGTGTTCTAAACACAGCACTAGGTATCAGCAGTTCCTGAATTTTAATGGAAGCCCGTGGCAGATTTGTCATTGATTTTCATGGGGCTAGTGTTTTACCCTTTACCTCGTTCAAATGCTGTGTTATTCTCTTGTGCTGACATACAGCATTACAACTATGAACTGGGCCATTCCTTGAGAATACAGTTGAGTGAATTCAGTTTACATTTTAACTGTTTTCAGCTGTTAGCATTCTGAACTGAAGCAGCACAACCCTCCCACCCGCCGAGTGCAGTGGCTGATAGTGCAGAAGTTGGAGTTAGAAATAATAATGAAGCTATTGTAGTTGTATTTGAACCCCATCATGATGACCCATAAACAAAGTCTGATGGGCACTGCCCCTTAATGGGTGCTTTGGGTGCACAATGGGTGGATCATGAGGTGGAGATTTTGATTTCATTTGGACTTCTGCCCTTGCATCTACAGTGCCACTATCTGCCTTCGCTGAAAAGCTCATTTCCATTTCAGCATCTGTTCATGCACAGAAGTCTGCCTCTGCCTCTTTTGTGGTATGTCTAGTGTAATTTCCCCACTTCTTATTGAATGTTTGTTGCTCTCCTCTTGCAACAGCCACACGCTTTCTTCTAATGCCCATCGTCCCAAGCCTATATCTGCATATAGCCAGGCCCCTGCCTCAAGCATTTGAAATATCTGTCCTAGCAAGAGATGGTCTTCATTTTAGGCATAAACTAATCTTCTCACACAGGTGATGTGTGATAATCCTATATTTTCTGCTGTCATTTATCCAAATCATAAATGCAGAATCATGAAACCGGAGGTAAGAGGAAATGTTATATATCATAAAGAAGTTAATTCCCTAATATTTTAAGATCCCTGCATTCTTATTTTTCTCATACACAGTTTTGAGGGTCTTTCCTATTTTGTGTCCACTATTGGGAGATTACAGCCCTGTATTTTCAGAAAATGTCATAGGGATTTAACTATATACTGTAACTCCCATTCACCTTAATGGGAATTCTGTGTCTAAATCTCTGTGCAAATATTGGAACATGTAAGGTTAAAGTGTCTATTTTTAGGGGTTTTTGGTCTTATCTTCTTTCGTTCTTTGAAAACTCACCCATCCCTTCTAAAAGTAAATCCCTTTTTATAGTAAACTTACTGTAAACTGCCTGAACCAACCACTAAGTTCTACCCAGACTAAAATCTCCAGGTATCTGTAGCCACACAGGATATTCGCTGTTCCAAGTGGGTGAAATGCCTTTGAAAAGGGTTTTGTAAAACATATTCAGGCTTTATAGGCTATGAAAGCCAAACATGGCATTTTTAGATGGAGTCACATACTCTACTCAGTCTCAGACTATGCCCAATCCAACCGCTGAATGTGCCAGCCAAGCTCCTTAGAATGTTAGAGCATGCTAAATTCTGCCAACACTATATTAGCATGGAAACCAGTTAACGAGAAGTCAATTTGTGATGTTTTGCAGACATCAGAGAGGAAAATATCCCAGCTGACAGCTCAGATGCCAAGGAAAGCTTGTTGGGCTAAAGATTTCCCATTTCATAACATTGGAGAAGAGAGCAGAAGGGGCTATGTTTTGGTGTAGGCCTTTTGACTCTAAGTCCATTCACTTTTCTTTAAGATATTGTTCTTTTGTGTATCTTATGGACTATTACTCAGTTTCACGTTGTAGCCATATTCAATTCCCATTTGTTCCACAGTCTCCATCAGTATAGTAAACTAATCCTGGAACACCCAGGTGTGCGTTCTTAACACAGATTTTCTAAATACTGCACGTTTGATTAGTGTAATTCATTCCTTGTTTGTGTGCCTCTGGTTTCATTCAACAAATCACCATGTCCATCAAGTGCTGAGCAATGGGATATGGCCCCACCTCAGAAGAAAGATTCACTTTGAAACCTTTGCTGGTATTACTCATGCAAGAGTCCCAACCAATTCAAAGCAGCAGGCTTTATGGTATCATAATGTGTAGCTGCTTATTCATCTAACGTCTAGTAACAGGGCTGGCTGGAAAACAAGAATTCCATTTTATGAAAAGTTTTGAGACTCTGAAATTTGTTTTTGTCCTGCTCCTGAATTTAACATTGTTCATGAAAAAACAAGATAGAGTGAGACCTCAGAATGGGATGAGGGAACTCACTTAGGATGTAGGATATCCAAATTGCAGTCCCTGTGCTACCTAATTAAGATTAGGAACTCAACCCTAGTTCTTCTACATGCCACACAAGTGTCCTAACCACAAGACTATAGCTAGTTTCTCTCTCTCTGTCTCCTGTTGGAGCTGACCAGGTAAACTTCTGGATCATATTCCACCTTCTGGCCCCATCTTGGCTGGGGAAAGACTGGGACATATCGGCAGTTTGGACTGTGCACTGAGGTTAATGAGTCTCTGCAAGAGCTGGTTCTGGAACTATTGCATATGTTGCTACTGGACTGCAACCTGGCCCTGCTGCCATTCTTATTGGGCTTCCTGCTACTTCATAAATTGCAAGAAGGTCATTGTCTTCTGCTGCTGGGTTGTTCCGAGGGTTTCAGCTGGAATCTTTCTCTCTACCCCTTGTTGTCACTGAACTAAGGGTATCACCAACCATTTTCACATCCCAGTGTTGTGAACAAGCCACATTTGCCAGCAAGGATCAGCAGGACTAACTCAACAGCTTTAGCAGTGCTAGAGGCCTGAATAACAGGATGGATCAAGAGAAGAATCCTACATTTCTATCTGAGTTTGTAGAACTGGCTACGCCATTGCTGGCACTCATATTTGATGCTATTGTAATGGTATGAAATTGTATACTCAGAGGCCCAGATTTTCAAAGCTACCTAAGGGATTTTATGCTTGATTCCCATTAAAATGAACATGTACTGGGTGTCTGAATCCCTTAGACAGTTTGAAAAATTTCAACCGAAGTCCTTTTCAGAGAAGACATTCAGAAAAGTAACATGTTAATAGCAAATATGATAAGGAAAAAAATATGATCAGGGAAAAAAATTCTGTATCATGCAACAATGGCAATAACATTTTAAAATGTAGAAGTGCTCAGACCTGTCACTTTAAAAGAATTGGATTTTTTTTCCTGTTGCTATTTTTTCTAATACCTGGTGTAGTTGACCTTTGTGGCTCAGTGGTATGGGACCACCACGGAGATAATGTTATTAATATCTTAGCACAGCTACATTAATAATCCATATGAAACACAGTTAAACATGCTTTTTCCAACTTGCCCAATGGCTTGGCACCAGCAGCATGTGTGGTGGGTGCAGGTGACCTGTTTTCAGCAGCTGCCTCAGATTTCCTGACTCCCTGTGGTTGAGCAGCGAAAAGAGGTGATGAATGTTGGCAGCATTGACATAGATTGATACTATGCTCAAGACAAGTTATTTCTGTGTGCACTTTTTGGAGTCAAGGGAGTGAACCTGGTCTGATCTCAGTTATATTGAAGGAATCGTGTATGCTCAGTACCTCTGAAAACCAGTGCAAGGTGTCTTATGTGGACACTAAACCCAAAAATGCAGGCATCCAAATAAAAGGAGAGCCTTTAATTTGGGTATAAGTGATTTGCGGAAGGTCACACAGCAACTCATTGTGAAAGCTGGGAAGAGAACTCAGAAGTTCCTGACTTCCAGTTCTATGCTCAGACCATGAGATGCATTCCGTCTTTACATTAGCCACACATTATATTAAAATATGTTATTAATATATAACCACTCCCTCCTCCAGGTCACTAATGAAATTGTTAAAGATCCAAACACTGATTAATGCAGCACATGGACACCTCTCCCAACTGGACACATTTTAAATTTATCATTCTCTGCTCCTTGTGTTTCATTTTTCAAGACCATGCTGCAGAATGGCAGACTTTGGTATGTAAAACATCACATTAAAAGTAGCAGTGTTGACAGCGTAAACGTCAGTTGGGCTCCCAGAACTTGGCACAGTGGAGCCAATAAACAAGGCTGAGAGTAGAAAATTACATGTCCAGAAGTGCGAGGAAGAAACCTTGAATAAATCTATCCTTTAGTTTAGTCTTATTAAGAATAGTAGTTCATAAGCCTTGGTTGAAATGTATCTATGTTCTCCATGCGTGACAGCTTCAAGTTTCCATATAAATGCTGATATGAACAGATGACCAGGTTCACAGTAATGTGGTTCTAAGTTATGGTAACCCTCTACCCCAGCATGACTTTTCATTGCCTCTGTGGAACCATAGCAAGACTCAGAGGAATGACTTGATAAATGTGCTTTTAAAGCAGTTAAGCTAACATGGCCATAAAACACCAGAGTAGTATACAAATTAGCTTCCTCTTCTGGAAACTGATAAACTACGCTATTTATTAACACAAAGAAATTATTTGGCAAAATTATATAGTCTTTTATGGTTGGTATTATCCACTAGCTGAGATGCCAAGAACACTGTAACAAGAGTGGTAGGAGGATGCTGCTCCCACTGGAGTTTTATGTTGACTGCTAGGACTGGTATTAAGGATAGGCCATACAGGAGGCATCCCACAGTTCTGAATGTCTAGGGCTACATCTCAGACCCCTCACTATTTGAGAGTAGCAGCAGCAGCCAGACTGGGAGCTAATGAGCCAATATAGATTTGATCCAGTCCAGCCATTGGTCACCCAGTACAGATTTTGGGTTTGTATCTTAAGAGCATGCCCTTCCCCAGTAATAGCAGCAGTGGCTGGCACCCAGGAGCCATAGATCCAATCTGGCTCCATATTAACTACCCCCACAGCACAGCTACCTGCCTCTTTCCAAGAGTTCTCCACCTTGCCCCAGCAAATTTATAGTTCATCCAGCGTAACACACTGTCATGGCTTCCTTGTTATCCCCTATCTCCAGCATGAGGGAATCTTGCCTGTGTATCAGCTCACTAAGGCCACCCACATTTCAGACCCTCAAGCAATCTCCTCTGGGCTCTGCCAGCCTTGTCTTTGCCTTGCAGGTTAACAATAGTGCACCCCAGTCCTCAAGTCCCTTTGAATTGCCCCCATGATCTCCAGCCGCTGACACTGACTAGTCACAGACATCCCAGATCTTCTGTCCCCAAAGGAGTAGTATACCCCAGTTTAACCTTGAAACCACCATTCCTGAATAATGCACAGCAATTGTGGTGTTTAAGAAAGAATAAAGACTTAATAAGAAACATGAGAGAGTGATGGAAACAAATTATCACAAGTCAAAACAAAATCCTAAAATGCGAACCTGAGTCTACACTTTATAGTTACTTTTCCTATCTAATAAAGTAGGTTCCTCCGCCTCCAAATTGAGTCTATTGCAGAGTTGGCTGGCTTTACTAGAACCAGGATCAGATTGTTCATGAGAACACTCCCATTCCTCCCAATGTCTCTTCGGTGGAAGAATTCTGAGGACCTCTCCTTCCTCTGTGTTATGCAGAGAGACTTTTGTTTCTATTCATAGAGAGAGTGAAATCGGTCTTATGGTAATGTTCCTTTTTTTCTACATCTCCAAGAGATTTTGATTGTCTCTGATGGTTTCCCATGGAAATCTTTGTGATGGAGCAAAGCTAAACAATTGAGCTTTGCATCACACCACTGGCTAAATGGGGTAAGGTCTGTCTACCCTGCCTGAAGAGTTTATCAGTGAGACATATTATCCCTAGGTGACTACTTTTTTCTCCAAGTCCATAAAGCATATTTTCAGTATAAAAACATTGCTCCTTAAATGTTACCCATATATATTAGGGTATGAATCTTGACAAGTTACAAGCTTTTTGTAGATACCTTACGAGTTACTGTATGACATATGTTTGGTGTAGTGAGTTTTTTCAGATTTCTGGTGAGAGTGGTTTACGAAGAATACAGGACTATTTGCAAGGGCGCTCTGTGTCACATATACCTTTTATGAAGATCCATAAGCTACTTGGGAAATACTTGGGGAAAGGCTAGTTTCCAAGTATGTGATTCAGTGGGTTACAGTGACTTACACGGCTGTATAAAGAGTGGCAGAATTGTTTTCCTTGCTTTCTTATAATTAATACTATGCTTGTGATATAAGTTTCCTGATTTACTAACTGTGGAAACCTCCTTGTTGGCACTAGATTGCTCTGGCAGTACAAGCACAGAAACAAAAATCTCAGGGAAGAAGAAAAATGGCTGTGAGATTCTATTAAGATTCCTCAAGAGGTCTGATTAAAGGAGTGACAAGGCCATATTAACCCTAAATATTTTTGCTTAATATTTCCCATTGTTGATAACATTGGGGCAGATCCACTGGTGGCATGAGGAACAGGAGCCCTAGCATAAATAAAGCACAAGTGGCCACTGGCATTTTAATCTGCTTGAAGCAACACTAATCTACACAGTGGTTAAATCATTGACAACTAGTCTACACCAATGATCTCACTATTACTGGAGTCAGAGTTATCAACAGTTGGTAGACTGAAGAAAAACATCTACTATAAGTCATGTTTAACAGGTTACTCACTAATTCCCCTATGGCCTATCATAAAGCTCAAATTTATAAAGTATAGCTAGTCACAATTTTTCAAACAAAAAATAGACTTTCAGTTTTCATAGCAAAGTGAAAAAAATGTGGAAGATGTTTTTAAAGTAAATTCCCACCACCTCAAAAAAATGAAAATCAAAATGTTTCTTTTTTTATCCCCCCACCCTTTTCTACCCCTTCTTTTCCTTCTCAGCCTCACCCCCTCTTTTTCAGAGGCAAAGTTCAAAAAAAAAGGGGGGGAGAGGAGGAAAGAGAGGAAAGCTGAAAAAAAGTTTTGCATCCAAAAATGTTGCTAAAAGGTTTTCTAATATTAAAAAGAAATGAAAAATCAGTTATTTTCAAACTTCAGTATGAAAACATTTTACATTTTTTATTCCCCCTTCTCCTCCATTTTGGACTAAGTCTACGTAGTGTCTCGTAGAAGCTCTCAAACTCAGTCCTTTGATCTAAACTGATTATCACAATTGTTCTCCATTTATCTCTCTCACTTTGGATGCTATTAAAGAAAAGTATGAGCTATCTAACTTCACTTTACTTATTAACACATGTTGTTAACACAACCTATATCAAAAACCACATTCTTTGTGTTAGAATACATTTTTATTTAAGTGCTCACAAATTTTACATTATTTTTATATAGAGCTCTTCGGAATCACACTCCATGTTCTACCCCTGGGGGAATTTTGTGTCAAAAAACTAAATATTCTGCACACAATATTTTAAAATTCTGCAAAATTCTGCATCTTTTATTTGTCAGATGCAGATGTCAGCACAATGTAATCATGTTGGTTTCATTTATTTAGGTAATTTATTTAAACTACAATACAATGGATGGAGAATGGGAATGAGGAGTATTGGAGGAAACCCTCTTGCCTAATAGTAATGTAGCTAGGTTTGACCCTTTATTTCTAGTTTTTAGTCAACAAATATATGCAGCCATATGCTCAGTGTTACATCATAGGCAACTGAAGAGCAAGTGAGGGTTGGGGAATCAAACTCACAATTTATATTGTGCACTCACCATGACCAGAAAGGTCACTAGAATGGAGCACATTTTATCAGTCCAAAAATTTAGACCAGTTCTAATCACTAAAGCACCATAAGCATTTAAAAGTTCATACTGTCCTTTATACCACTCTGGCAATGTAAAGGAGCCTTTAAACTTTTATACCCGTTTATATTGGGGGAATTCACAAAGATAATGGAAATAATTTAATAAGCAGGCAGGCTGTTACATTCTGCTCTGCCTGAGGGGACAAAGCCTACCCCACACCTACCTCCTCAGAAACATCCCGAAGCCCAATAGTGAGCGAGAGGGACAGTGTATGCATGTCTCTCACATGGATGACTGCCCAGCCCCCCAACCCCTCCTGGTGGTGATTGAGATCTCTACAGGCTGCTCCAGGCGCCCAAGCCAAACTGTCGGCGCTGCCAGGGAGGGGTTTGTGATTGCTCTTGTGACTTCCCTATGCTTCCCCATCAGAAGTCATTTTTCTGCGGGGAAGCAAAGACATCTGTGGGGGAATGAATTCTGTGCACATGCAGTGATGCAGAATTCCCCCAGGAGTAATATTCAAAGCACAGGTTTATGGCCTGAGGGGAAGAATCTTGGGGACAGAATGATGTCAAAATGAATGAGATCAAATAATAGTTGTTAGTAGGAAAAAAAAAGTCTTCCATTGACCCTATTTGAAACACAATATAAGTTAATAAAACAGATATTTTATACCCCAGCTTGTCTCCATCAGCTGAATTCTTTATCATAGTCTTGTTGGAAGGGCTACCCTCAAAGAAGGCAATTGTGTTCCACATTTATTGGAGGAAATATGTTGCTCAGTAGAACTGGTATAGGTAAAAAAGTCCAATTAGATCCAGTGAATGCAATTCTTGAGTCTTCTTCCAGCTGTATAGTATCCTTGACCTTCATGAAGTGCTGTTTTGTATAGATTTCTTTACTGTTTCCATGAAATGTTTCTATCTAATGTATCCACCTTTAGCTAAGCATTTATAATCATGACCTTGCTAGGTAGGTCTTGTATAAAAGAAATAAGGAAAACTAATGTTTCTGTACAAACATTTTCTAAATAGACACTCAGTAAGTTTTCTAGTCAAAGCAAGCCAGATTCTCAGACAGTGTAAATTGACATAAATGTGTTGAAATCAATAAAGCTTACACCAGCTGAGGATCTGGCCCATTATGTCTTTATGGAAACTGTTTAAATCTGTGAAATTTCTATGAGTCCCCAGAACTATGATTCTATATTTATAGTTGAAGTGTAAAATAGGCTCAAATATCTGTGGCAAGTGGTGTATAATATGCTGCAAGTGGAGACAAGATTAGCTTAGCTTCTGTCTTGTCCTGGGGGAAAACTTCCTTTTGGTTCCTTTCATAGAAATATTGCCTATGATCCACAAGGGTCTGTCCCAGTTCTGTGCTAAGCCAATAGGATGCCTGAACAGCAAGCCTGCTATTGTGGTTGTCTGCATTAGCCTTTCTTCTTGGAAACATTCCTACCTTGCTGTTACCCTTGGAGATCCACTGCTGATAGCAATGGTGGAAGTGCTAATGTTAACAAGGTTCTGAGGGCCACTTGTGTTTTTCACCATGTCATGTAGATCTGATCCAAGTAGGGTTATTAATGAGATATTTGGAACACCAGTGGCCATCCCAAGCCTATGCACACTATGCTTCCATTATTGTTTCCCTAAGTGGAGCTAACTGGATAGTAAGTAACTATAGTGGGGGGTTGTTCAGAGGGGGAAAAAAATGGTCTAGCATGCACACAGCCACGGGTACCAGCTGGTAAACAAATCCAGGGCTGGGCTTTTGGATATTGGGAATAGGGCACTGCCACATGTGACATCATCTTTCCTCCAAAATGAAAAACATTTTCATCTCTTTTTTTAACCCTAAACGCTTTCATTGAACCAGCAGTGTAGGTGGATTCTCAAAAAAGAAATATGAATGTGTCTAGCACATATTGGGTGCCATGTAATACAGAAATAATAATATATATTTCAATAAGTCATAGATTTTTGCATACAAAAGTAAATCTGAAGTTTTTCTAATTTGAGAAAAAGTATTGCATTTTTTTAGAGCCAGATGCTCAGCTGATGTCATTAGGTAAAACCATACAGAAGCTATGCCAATTTTGATGTTCTAGCCCTTTTTACACTACTAGCAGATTTCATATATGTATACTGAGAAGAACGCAACAGTCTTCTTACACTTATTGCTTAGTATTCACAGTTAGTTCTTGACTGTGTTTACATTTAAAGAAACACCATCAATGTTTAGAACACCAAAATGTGACCTGTTTTATTTTAATCTTTGTTTGCAAAGTCTACAAAGGTGGGAAATTATATGATTACAAAATTATATACATTTCTTTAAACAAAAACAAAAGTGTCATGTAATGTAAACAGATGTCAAGGTTTCAAAGGATTATTGGCTGAAAAAGACATAAGCACAGTTTTTTAAATTGTTAGAAAAAAATTCTTGCAAATATTCTTTTAAAGTATTTTGAATAAACTAAGGTCGCTTGGACAAATTACACTGTCAGTAAATTTGGACTAATCCCACCTAAATTTTCATAAGAATTCACAGCTACCCTGTGGCTATTTAAACTTTCTTGGCATGGTTATAAACCTCAACCTAATACTGTACTCTTTGTAAGCATCTACCATTACATTGAGTCATCCATTTCCTGCCTTTCAAAGTAATTTTTAATATTTCCCCTTTGTATTCTGTAAAGCTTAGTTTGATGCTACCTATTAATTCTAGTTAATTTGACTATTTACCTACTCTTTGATCTAATTAGAATGTAACAGTCTACTTTCACCTGATTCAAGTGAAACACTGTTGTTTGATTATAGCAGTCAAAGATAGAAGTGACAACAAAAAACCTCAGCAATCTGAATGAAGACACAGATTTTAGAACTAGTGATGGATGAAATTTTAAAGGTTAAGATCAAAAGCCAAGTTCCTGATACACTACTGCATAAGTAGCTGTACAATGCAATTTTAACATCACTAGCATAATAATGGATTACATTCAATGGAGTTACATCAGCATAAGACTAGAGTAAATCAGTGATGAATCAGGTTCCACAAAGTACTTATCCAGAGATTATCTGAACACATCCACCCCCCCCCCCCCACACACCCAGTTTGCCAGGCTTTCTTACAAGATCCAACCTCTTGGTTTCAACTAGGTCAGAAATTTATTGAGACACATTTCTTGTGCTATCTTGGTATCTCTGTTTCCAGTTCCAGCTGAACTGGGAATGAAAATGTACATGGAATTAAAATAAAAATGTTTAAAAGTTTTTCAAGATTTAAAGATGATTCTAATTAAGTTTGAGGCAAATAATTGGATTGGTTCATATTTTATTCCAAGCTTTCCCCCAGCTATAGCCAGAACTACCTTTATGGAACTTTATGAATAAACTGTTGGAAAAAGTTAATTTTGATCTAGCAAGTCCTGATGTTGTTATATTTTGTGTACCATCATTATCTGGAGTGGGGAGAAGGGAGTGTAGGAAAGGAGAAGGTAATTTTAAATGACTTAAATAAATTAGATATACAGACAATTTTCTTTTACACAGATATTATGACAAAACATAAGATCATAATATATGGCAGAATGCGGGTAAAACAGAGCAGGGGACATACAATTCTCCCCCAAGGAGTTCAGTCACAAATTTAATTAACACCTTTTTTTAATGAGCATCAACAGCATGGAAGCATGTCGTCTGGAATGGTGACCGAAGCTTAAAGGGGCATACAAATGTTTAGCATATCTGGCACGTAAACACCTTGCAATGCCAGCTACAAAAGTGTTTATGTTTTTGAGTGCGGTTCTGCAACAAAAAAATCTACAGTTCTAAGTTGCACTTTCACAACAAAGAGATTGCACTACAGTACTTATATGAGGTGTATTGAAAAATACTATTTCTTTTGTTCATCATATTTACAGTTCAATTATTTATAATAAAAATATGCTTTTATTTCAATTACAACACAGAATAGAATATATGTGAAAATGTAGAAAAACATCCAACATATTTAATAAATGTCAGTTGGTATTCTACTGTTTAACAGTGAGATTAAAACAGCAATTAATCATGATTACTTTTTAAAATATCAAATTTTTTTGAGTTAATCGCATGAGTTAACCGCAAGTAATCGACAGCCCTAACATAAAACTTAAAAACACACACTATATTAGTTCATCAAGAAGACTGAAATCCAGATATAGACATTTAAATAGTATGTAAATATTCCCTGCTCTTACCCCCTGAAGCAGAAGTCAGAGAAGAGATAAGTAGCTATACAACAATACCCTGATGATCAACAAACTCAAACTCTGTTGAAGAAGTGAAGCAAATACCAGAATTAGAGCTGATTAGGAATTTTCTGTCTATGATTTTAATGGAAAATGGAGTTTCCACAAAAAAAAAAATCCCTAGAAATATGTTGATTTGTTTAAATTTTTCAATTTTCTATCAAGAAAAAAAATCAAAATATTTCGTTTCAGGTTGTGTTTGCATTAGTGTGAATCCACTGGAGCTGCTACAGTGTCTCATGAAAGTTGTAGTTAGCGTGCCTAATGCCCCCATCCTCCTCTATGGCCTGGGCTCCCTGCTTGGCTTATATCTTCCATGATACACCCCAGTCTCCCCACTGACTGAGCTCCTGTAGTACACCACGGGAGCTCACACAGACATAGTCTAATTCTGAATGAACTCCAAACAAAAATGATTCAAGATTTCCAAATCAAAAGTTTTCATAATCTTTTATTATTCATTATAAAGTTTAGATATGTGAACCTGTCATCACAATTCAGATTGAAAATAATTGTTGAAATATTGGAACGTACTATAGCAGCGTTTCCCAAACTTGGGATGCCGCTTGTGTAGGGAAAGCCCCTGGCGGGCTGGGCTGGTTTGTTTACCTGCCCCATCCGCAGGTCCGGCCAATCGTGGCTCCCACTGGCCACGGTTTGCTGCTTGAAGCCAATGGGAGCTGCTGGAAGAAGTGTGGGCCAAGGAATGTACTGGCCAACACTTCCAGCAGCTCTCGTTGGCCTGGAGTAGTGAACCGCAGCCAGTGGGAGCCGCCATTGGCCGAACCTGTGGACACGGCAGGTAAACAAACCGTCCCGTCCCACCAAGGGTTTTCCCTAAACAAGCGGTGTCCCAAGTTTGGCAAACATTGTCCTATAGAATTGAAATTCTGATTTTTCCATCGGCTCTAAACAGAAACAAGGACCCTTCCCTGAAGCCACCACATATTCAGAACTAGAGATTGCTAGCATGAGCACATAATCTGGCTTTAATTGCCAATGTAGGAAAGCCATTTTTCTAGTATTGTGACTAAACCCCAAGCTACATAGAGCTATAGAGTAAAGGTTTCAGAATCTGGCATCTTCAATTTAGTTTGGCCATGATGGTCATATAGGGATGCAAGTAGCTTACAAAGCACTCAAATCAGATATATAGGGCCTTCTTCTCATGTATTTTCAGGCCCTTTGTATCTATAGCAGTGTAAAGGAGCCTTAGAAGGAACATAAATATAATATAGTCAAAATATATAGTAATATTACTATATTATTATATACTATTCTGTGGTCCAGTGAGTATCTTTGAATATTAACAAAGGTGACATATGGATGTAGGCAAATTCTGATCTGCATACTGAAACTGAGTATACCTCTGTGAATAGTCTCATTGTTAGTGTATAGCCTGACCTAAAGTATCAGAATGTGACCCATGATAAGGACACCAAGGGACTATGTTAGTTTCTAGTCCTTTTGTTTTCTGAAATATTGTCATATTGTGATTTTTCAGATGTTCATGTATAAAGCTGGCCAAATTTTTCTGAATGAAAGACTTCTCAGTTAAAAAGTCTTTTCAAATTTTTGTGAATGTATTTTACATTTTCATTTTATTTGATGAAACTAGTTTTAGGTTTATCATCCTTCCATTTTTTAGTGGCAAAATTGGGGGGAAAAGAGCCGGGGGGGAGCAGACAGGAAAAGAAGATACATTTTTTAATAACAAAATAATACAATCTTTTGAATAAATGAAAAATCATTCCCTTTTCAAAACCTGTGAAATACAAATGACTTCAAAATCATATGCAAAGTGTGTTTTACATTTTTCAACGTGCTGTTTACACTTGCATGTATGCACATATTTTTCTTTTTTGTAGTATGATGGAAGGGGTGATGCAGACACACATATGGGGATAAATTATTAGTGACAAATAAAACATCAGAAATTCCTACCTTCCCTATCCCTATCTGTAAAAGAGTTAGTTTTGTTGTTATTACTTTAGTTGCCTTCCTCGTGGTCTTCAAATTTGTCTTTTTCTCAGGGGCTGTTAGTGTCTCCCTCCTCTCTTAGCTGGGCTGTAATGATTTTCTCAGTTATAGCAAACAAAAATGGGGCTCTGTTATGGCATGTGTTTTTAAACACAGTAGGTGTGTTTGCAAATATGGAACATGCGACTTCATTCTCTGAGTACTTGAGACACACTACCCATGGAAGCTTATAAGAAGAAAAAAAGATGTGAACAATTTTTATTTGTCATCAGATTCCCAAATGTAGCTTTCCTTTCTTTCTGATCTTTTCTTATCTATTCTTACTCCGTTTTCCTATTTTCTCATCTGGCAGTCTTTTCTCTAGTACTTGAAGGATGATTCAAATGCCTCAGAAGCTGTTGTTTTCAACTTTTATTAATGTGTCCCAACTCTTTTTCCTGTTTTCTTGCTGAGAGCCTGCCAAAAAATCACCCTCTGGTGAATTCTAAAAGGGTTTGGAGAGCAGGAATTGGACCCAAAATTTGTTGCAGATAATTAGTCAATCAGAACAATGTCACAGCAGATATTTTACAACCCACACATCTCTATTTTTAAACAGTCCATGACATAAACCTACCAGTAGTTTTCATTGTCTAAACTCTAGAAGCACATCTTTAGATCAAAGCTAACTCATCTTACTTCACTTAAGTAATACTCTTGTTTTTGCATTAATTTGTGTTCATTTTTGAGATGGGCTGAAGCTGGGATACCATGTCCAGGTGCACAAAACATTGCCTCTTTCAGGAATAAAATGATAGCATTAATCAAAGCAGAGTCATTTGATGTCCTTGAAGATAATATTGCCTGTAATATCCTAGGTAACAAATATTCCTTCCAAATTCCTGACCAGGACTTTGAAAGAAGAGAATGACCCAAGAAAATCCAGCTCAGATTTTACAATGAATTCAGTGCATGCTGGGACAGAATATTGTGAGTTTAGTTGGTTCTCTATGAATATTAATACAGTGCAGACATGCCCAATTAAGATCATTGTTTATGTCCCCCACTTGTAAAGCTCAATACAGTTTGATTTATTTGTTTCCCCAGTATGCTGGGACATGACAGTGCCCGGTATATTTTGAATTTAGAATGGATAGATGAAACGCATTTGATTCTTTTATATAGTGCCAGGGGTGCTGTTCAAAAGTTTAACACACTAAAAGTAAAACAAATCTGCAATCAATGGCAGAGTAGACAAACAGCCACTTTGTTAAAAGAAAGGAGATGGGGAGGGGGGGGGGGAATGGGGAAAAGGAAGGTCAAAATGGGCAAAACTGAAATGATTAATATGGAATAGCTTTTCTTATTGAAGATCGTTACAAGGATATGTTAGATGTCTAGCAGTAACTATAAAGGAGTCTGGGGATGGAGAGAGTGAAATGAACATATGTCTCCAAACCTTTTATACCCTGCTAATGCTCCCTGAAAATTCTCTTCCCAGAGTTGTAGAACTCAGATTCCCTTCAGTTATAGTTCACAGGGTGCTCAGTGAAACAAAGAGGGCAGCTGTATGACAGGAAGGACTGATCTATGGATCGTAAATCCACCTTAATATCTGTAACAATATGTAATTTCATTCTGTGGTTCCTGAATAGTTCATGGTTCTGTACGTCTCTGTGTCCCTGGGTCACTGCTCTCTAGCCTGCAGCTCTCACTTTCTATACAGCTAAAGCTGTAGTTCTCAAGAGGAAGGGACAGTTTCAAGTATTTTGTTTTTAAAGTTTAATGACAAAAAGGTCCATCCATTTGTATAAGTAATGTGTGACTTACACTGTCTAATAATTTTGTTGACAGTTAAACACACACTTATCTCCGACTCCATACATTTGCATGTACAAATAGTATATTACTACTACTCACACATCTCTGGGGTGTGATCTAATAACCACTGAAATCATGGGCTTTTGACTGGGCCTTATAAACCTATGAGTACCCATAAGTCTACCCGAAGGCTCTGTTCCTACACTGACACTTTTCAATCTGTATAAAAATGATCTTCCACATACTCAGTCCTGCAAGTTCATGTACACAGATGTCATTTGCTTATGCATCCAAGGGCTGTCATTCCCAGAACTTGAAGATTTTCTAAATGCTGACTTGATTAAGATACTGTAGTTGGTGGCATTTATAAGCAAGTGTGACTAAGACTGTTTTGAGTGCGTTCCATCTTGACAACGTCAGAGCAGCCCAAGAACTGAATATCTTTTTCAATACAGAGTGCTTGAAACACAAATCTTACCCAATCTACCTCACTGTAATCCAAGATAGTTCTTTCACATATCTTAAATAATAGAGGAAAACTGCAGCTATGGTGAGGTTGTATAACAACCTTCTAAGCACACTGGCTGGCACTGCCTTGGGAGCAAAGGCTTTAACTCTGACCTTCTGGTTTAGCCCTGTATTACTCTGCAGCAGAATGCTGTGCTCCCTCTGGCTCCATTCATTTAATGTCAAGTTGGCTGACACATGACTACATTCAACCATGCACATTGTAACTGGGATGATTCAACCCACGCCAGTTCTGTGGCTCCTTGTGTTAAGCAACATCATTCCTACACACAGCTATTATGAGGTCACAACCACCAAAGTGGTTGAGAAGATTAGGGCAAACCCAAAGCTACCACCACACAGAAACCTTTTCAATCACTCAAGAGCATTCCAGTCATCGAGGCACTCATGGGCTCACTTGCCTTGCCTGGATTTTTCCAAGATGTCGATGTGGCTTGAAGAATGGTTTGCAACTGATGTGAGAAACCAGTCTTTTTGAACTGACCCAGACATATGTGTACCTGGCTTTGATTTGCCACACTGCTCATGGACTCTTATGAACTGATTTTGAATGGGCCAAGGTTAATCTGGAGCCAGCCTTCACACCTGGGACCAATGAGAGGGTCCTACATGTGGCTCTGGCCCCAGACAGACAGCATCACACATCACTGTCGATTGCTCTCTGGACCAGATTTGCTGATGGTCTCAGGGCTCCTCACTTTGCTGATGAGGCTGCCACAAATTGGGCTGGCAAGCTCAGCATTCAATAAGTAGAACATGTGTATTGACAAAGTCTTTGATGTGTTTGCACATAAAAATGCATAAGATTAGAGTTAAGCGTGTGTGCTTGAGGAATTCCACATGCTCATTGTGATTGTTTATACTGGAAATATAAAGAGGCTTGTGACATTAAGGAATCTGGCTGCTTGCATCATATAGTATGTCAGTGCTAAGGCATGTGTATGAGCTGTGTTAACTGGTGATTTCCTTGATTTTTAGTGATTGCATTGATAGGAAATGCACTAGAGCAACCTGTACACTAACCACAGCCCTGTGAGATACCAATGTACTACTATTTTCCTTATTACAGACAGAGGAAACTGTTACTCAGTGGAGACAACAGGTCAAGCTGCATAATAGGTCTTATTCAGGACTAACGTTTCTTTGCAACTTCTGTAAATTAAAACTTAATACAGCTGTAGAGTCAGTAAACACCAGAAGTGCACCAGAAGTACAGGAGAAAACTTATCTGTTAAGGAAGCCAATGTATTGTATGAGAACTATTGTGTTAGCCAGAGAAATCCAGCATTTTATAAACAAATTAGACGTATTAAATAATATATGTAGAGGAAATTGACTGAAAAGAATATATTTACCTGGCACTGCTTCTGTGATGTTGCACAATTATTTATTATTAGTTGTATCACAGTACTGCCTATAAGCCCAGTCATGTTGCAAAACCCCCTTGTGCTAGACACTGTACAAATACAGAACACAAAGACTGTTCCAGAAAGCTTACAGTCTACGTAATTGTTTCCAGTGAGGCTTGGATGAAGTCATAAAATTAGAAAAAAAACATGTAAAAGCTCGTAAAGCATGTCCTTGTCTTATTTTTTCCAATAATAATATAGAAATGGAGGGCTGGAAGGGACCTCAGTGGTTCACTTAGTCCATTATGTCATGCTGAGGCAGGATTAAATATACTTAGACCATCCCTGACAGTTGTTTGTCTCACTGGTTCTTAAAAATCACCAGTGACGGGGATTCCACCACCTCCTTAACTAATCTGTTCCAGTGCTTAGGAAATTATTTCTAACTATAAGGATATTTAATATCTAACCTGAATCCTCCTTGCTGCAACTTGTCCTACCCTTGGTGGACACAGAAAACAATTAAGCACTATTCTTTTTATAAAGTCTTTTATATATCTGAAGACTTATGTCTGCCCTCAGCCTTTTCTTCTCTGGGATAAAATGTGTCCAGTTCTTTCAACTTCTTCTCATAGATCGGAGTTTCTAAACCTCTTATCATTTTTGTTGCTCTCCTTTGCACTCTCTCCAAATTTATTCATTTTTTTTCTTTAAATGGGGCATCCAAAACTGGACACTGCACTTCAGCTGTGACTTTACCAATGCTGAGTAGAGTGGAAAAATTACTTCCCCGTCTTACATCCAGCACTCCTGTTAATACATCCCAAAATGTCATTGCCATTTTCTCCACAGCATCATTGATGTTTCTTGCAAAAAACATTTTACAGCTACTATATGTCTCTGTGTTGTAACGAGTTTCAGACAGGCTTGATGCCTGGTAAATAAGGGAGACAAAGTTGGGACGGAAGTTGTCTGCAAGCCTGTTTACCTGTATTTTAGTAGCATTTTCCTTTTAATAAATAGCTCCTGTATGAAAAAGGCTGATTCACTAAATCACAGAGAGAAGATGGATGAGGTAATATCTTTTATTGGACCAACTTCTGTTTATGAGAGAGAGACAAACTTTTCAGCTTACACAGAGCTCTTCTTCAGGTCTGGGAAACTAACCTATATAGCAATAATGCTAAGCTAAATATATTTCCTCACCCACCTAGTGTCTCTAATATCCTGGAACCACCCTGGCTACAACACTATATCGTGACAATTCCCAGCAAAGACTCATCCCATTCCATTTTAGGCAGACTTTTAATCAATTCAAGCCCAACATTAAATAATAGAATTTGATCCTGCTTAGATTGTGCACCCAAAATTTTCACTGAGTTCAGTGGGAGGTGTATTTGTAATGATTTGTGGACCAAAACTATTGCATGATACCAACATTTTCAGCTAAACCACATACAAGAGATGTTTAAAAAAAGGATCTGAATGGAACATACAAAAGCAAAGAAGTTCACAAGACTACACTTACCATATCTTAACTACCTTATCATGACTATTGAAGGAACCTGAGATCAGTGATTGATGTAACAGGATTTCATGGTTCTTCAGAACTATTGCAATCAGTTGTGTCTGTGTATGCTATTGTGAATATTTAATCCTCAAATAATTGACACCACTCACCATAGAACTGAAAGGTTGCGGCCCTTATGTCACAGGGAGATTATGCAGCATATTGTTTTTTTCTATTAATATGCAATCAGCAAACCATGCTGTGTATGCACAATAAGCCACTGATTATCTTTTGGTAAAGTTGTTGTTACTGGGCTTTCAATAATAGCCTCTTTTTAATCTTCATTATTTGCAATCATTTATCTATTTTAAAAGGCACAATGGAAATCAGCCACATTGGGGACCTGACATTGCCAAAATGGGATGCTTATAAATTGCAACCATTTATTCATTATAATTTTTAAAAGCCTTCAAAATCTTTTCTTACTTGTATTCCTGAAATTTAAAAACAGTCAATCAGATGGAAGTACAGTGTGCGTGGGCAGGATGGGGGTAGGGAGGAAAGAGAACAATCCCTAGTCCTTATGTGCCACGTTTCAGCTCACAGCCAGTTTACTCTTGGAACTCAAGCCTGAAGACTGAAGTGCTGATTAGATCTTATCTGTAAACAAATCCACAGATCCATTGAACAATTTTATGTCAGACATCTGATATCATTCAGAGTCCCTGATTCTACTGTCTACCCACATTTAGCCCCCATTGACTTAAGCAAGGCACCACAAAGTAAAGAGATCTACCTGAACACATCTCTTTGCATCATGGTGGTTTGCATGTGCTTAGAGAGCTGCCTGCTCTCAGGAAGTTGCAGGTGCAGATCCTTAATTTGTAACTAGATCTGCATGAGCCTTAAAAGGTTTGAGTCTCCAGTATCAGGCTAGAAAACTATTGAGAACGGGCAGCTTGATTCTCCACTGTATTATTCCAGTTAATATAATATAAGAATATCCATACTAGATCAAACCAATGGTCCATCTAGCCCAATATCCTGTCTCTGACAGTAGCCGGTGCTAGATGTTTCTGGCAGTTAGAAGTTTAGGGACACCCGGCGCATGTGGTTGCATCCTTGACCATCTTGGCTAATAGCCATTGATGGATGGATCCTCTATGAACTTATCTGGTTCTTTTTTGAACCCAGTTATACTTTTGACCTTCACAACATCCCCTGGCAACAAGTTCCACAGGTTGACTGTATGGTGTGAAGAAATACTTATTTTTCTCTGTTTTAAGTCTGCTGCCTATTACATTTCATCTAACCAAGTGTAACTCCAAATGGACAAAAATAGCTGAGATAAAACAAGAAGTGAAACTGAACCAAAATCCAAACTTTTTTTGTTTAGTATTCTAAAAATTTGGTAAATTCTTCAGAAACATTTTCCCCTTTTATCACTTCTGGCTTCTAGCTAGAACCAGACTGAAAACACCAACAAAAAGTCAAGAGTTTGGCTCACAATTGTTTTTCTCTAGATTTATTGACCATGTAACTCTGTTTGGGCTTTGCTTAATTTATTGCAACTCTATTGCTGATTTGTAACATCCCCAGCCAAATAAAGTCCTCAAGTAAATTATCAGCTACACATTTTGTGTTCATCTCTAGTGTGGTACTTCCCATGAGACTGTGAAATGGGCACGTTACAATAGACAAAGGAGTGTTACTGGAGGTGGAAGAGATATTACAGAAGCGCATGAGGAGGCATTCCCTTAGGTGAGCAAAAAAACCAGCAGGTGAACAAGAAGTTTCAGGGGCTGTTAATCTGAAGAGTGCTTTATTATGGCAGAAATATAATTGTGGTGATTTTTCAAATTTGAATAGCAAAACAAGCACCTGTTAAATCATATTGATTTAAATCAGAGGAGTATTGGATTTTTCATAAGCAGCTGAATGTCCTGCCATCATGCATTTTCTAAAATAAATAAAACTGTAGAAACCATAGCTAATAAAGGCAGAAACTGTGAGAGAAAACCAGGAACAGTGAAGATGGGAAAGCAGAGGCTGGGCTCCTGTTGTCTCATGGGTAAATATGTCTTTGCTGGATGATTACACTTGGGATTGATATGCTGCCAATGCTTGCTTGAAAGATGTGTTTTATTTCCATCCCAGTAATATTTAAAATGTGTTATTCATGGATGTCATGTGAAACACAAATTACTGAGTTGGCCAGGTTAGTTATTAATTTTTTTTCTGTAACAAGAAGATACCCACAAAAACCCTTCAGCTGATTGACTGATTTCATACCAAACCTGCGTTTTGAGTTCACCAGTAGAGAAACTAATCACTTTTTGTAATTAAGAAAAGAAGCTGGAAGGTCTCCAGGAGGTCCACCTTCCCTGTTTTGATTTGGGAATTCTCACAGGGAATAGATTTACTTTTTGGACTAGCTTGCCAATCAGACACATCCATCAGCTGGGGAGCACATTATGATGCTTCACTTTCCATGGCTAGGTGTCTCCAGTCAGCCTTTACTCAGGCCATGTTTTACTCTTCTCTCAGCCTGTGATTGAGTGAAAAATCTGACACCAAGCAAGGGTGGGAGTGAGGAAATTAAGATGACTAAAACTGATGTGAAGTTTCTAGGCCTTGGCTGGGTACAGCAGATGGAACTGACTACCCTGATGGTAATTAGCAACTGCCTGGAACTGAGCAAATAACACAGAACCTTGTGTCTCTAATTTCCAGGAGTTGTGGGAATACGTGATGCATAGTCCATGAAATGCTGAAGGAGACTGTGAGGTGTTAATATCTTTATGCAGACAAATATGTTTTGTTCATAGACAGTTTTTCCTCCCAATGTTATTCCCCAAACGCAGGGGGTGAGGAGAGAGGAAATATGTCTAAACAAAATCTTAACCTTCTAAAGGACAGACAGTCCTTGCATCCTCATTGCCTTTTAAAAAGAAATGATGTATCCCTGTATAGCTCCAAGCTAAGCTTAAAAGGATGATACTTAAATACATTTACAAGTGGTGCATTTTTACTTTTCTTTTGCTTCAATGATGATCCCCTAGAATTAAAAATAAGAAACCTCAGAGAACCCAATCTATGGCATTGTTCCCAGTCCTTTTGTATTAAACATGGCCTGATCTTTTGTGTCTAGGTCTAAGACAAACATGATTACCTGGCTTCAGCTGGCTATGTCTGAGTGGCTAAAGTTCTATTGAAGGAGATTCATATTGAACTTTCAGACATAGCCATAGATGCAATATTCATGATTTATTTAAATAGGCCTTTGCCAATAAATTATTTGTTTGTTTCTAAATAGGCTCAACAATAAATCCAGCCATTTCAAAAGAAAATACGTTCTATAGTGAAAAATAGCCCAAAACAAAACAAAACCCCAAACATAAATGCAATATTAAGGATCAAAAATCAAGGGCTGAAGTGTCAGTAGGGTGAAAGTTGAATATTCAACCTGAACTCTGCCTCCTTGACCTTCTGAGCAAGGTATGCTCTCGAGGGCCTGATCCTGTACCACTGAATTATTCACATGCATATTTGCAAGTCTGGGGCCTAACAAAAAACAGCAAAAGACAATACAAGGAGGAATAGGAGAGGAGATGAAGAGGGCTAAATCATTTTAAAAAAAAAGGGGCAGGTCCTCAACTGATGTACAGTAATGTCCATGGAACTATGCCACTATATATCCTTGAACATCTGAATCCATATAATAACCATACACCTAGCTGTATTTAATAGAAGCTTTGAGCATGCTCAGACACCAGGGTTGTAGCTATGTAATTCCATTAATGTCCATGAAGTTATACCACCACACTAGAGTGTTTAAATCAGAATCAAGCCGTGGATATGAGTGATCTGTTCTGTGTAATCCAGTTTCCATATTTACTTCTTTATACAGTTCAGCAAAATTCATTTAAAGCAATAAGACTCAAAATGTTACACACCGAGAAGCATGACCCACCACTGTGCCACTCCAGTCTTAATACCAAAACAATGGGGTTATGCTGACATAAGATGCAGTGGTGAATGAAGCCATTACATTTTAACCATTCAGGGATGTTTCTGGACACATGTAAGAAAGACTCCAAGCTTACAATGCAATTATGGTCAGAAAAGCAACTGTAAAAATGACATCCCAGAGTTCTATATTTATCCTCTCTGAATCCATATCAAGTATACAAATCAAAGAATCTTTTTAAATCCCAACGCTACAAACTCATCTAGGAATACAAAAGCCAAGCTTTTCTAATTAGATCTAGTCAGGAATTTCCCAGCAGATTATTTTTCTGTTGAAAAATGCCAATTTCATTGAAATCAACACATTTAGCAGGAATGTGCCAGGTTCATTGAGTCTTCCAGCCAGCTCACCCATCAGGGCTGGCGTTCTCACAGTTTCTAAGCAGTTTCTAAGGGGAGTGTTGTCAATTTTATTTAGATGCAGAAGGAGATATTTTTTGAAACTTTCAGATTTTTTCCATTGAACAGGAATTCCAGATTCCAGTCAGCCACACTTCTAATCAGTAATAAATATTCAGCAATCAGACTTTAACATCTGCATTCCTTGTTTCTGGACAGACTATTTAATATTTCGGAATTTTCCAGCCATCTCCAACAGTGCTGATGATGAGGCCCGAGGTACTCTGCTATTAGTTTGATCTTCCATATCTGTGTTGGCTGCACTTGCGTGTTGCAACAATTTTTTTTTTTTTAGTTTTCTTTCTACACATCTGTCATAGGGTTCACTCATAGCTGAAGAACCTCCTTGTGGCTACATCTGGGGAATTGCTCTGCCCAGTCAGATGCCCCCCTTCTGTCTCTTCCTCACACTGCAACCTTTCTCATGATCCAGGAGTTACAGTGCTTCCTGTGTGTGAGTCAGGATGCTCCCTCTTCATAGCATGGCCCTCCTGCCAGCTTATTGTTTTCCTCTTCTGAGGTATCTCTCACTGAACTGGTAAAGTCTCACTGAACTGGTACAGTTCCCTGCAGTTGTCCAAATCGAAGCTATTCCACTTCCCCAGTGGTGAGGTAGGGGAACCTAGGCCTGCTCAGTAATTTAGGCTCCAGTCCGGGGACCCTACAATCAGCAGCCAAGGTCTGCTCCACCATAAACCTTGCTATTATTTCCCTGGACTGCTTCCTACTCCATCTTTATCAGGCTTCCTTATCCACCATCCTTCAGGGCCAAGACCCTACAGTTTCTACTCTCCCCCTAGGTTTCCTCCTTCCCCTCTCTAAGCCGAGAGAGTGACTGGAGGTTTCCACACAGTAGTCCTTTCTTTCCTCTCTTCCTAACATCATACCAGCTCCTCCTGCTTTTGCTCAGCTGTGCTCCATCTTGAATCAGGGATTGCCTATCACGCCATACCAGAGGAAGAATTAGACTATCAGGTTAATTGGCCCCTTCTGAGACTCATTAACCCTTTCCAGGCTGAACACCCACCATACCACCCTAAAATGACCAAAAGAAAAAAAAATGACTTAATCCTGGACCAAATCCTATTGACCAGGCCTATCTTCATGCATGCAACTCTATGCTAGTACTCAGACAAGTAAGGACTGTACTTGTGTGTAAGGGTTTGGAGGCTTGGGCAAACTTCATTTAACTGTACACTACCAAGTACATTTTGTTCCCTCCCTTTCATTCTCATTCAAGGGACATAGCACTGCTTGTAGGTATGTATATTCAATTTCACACACAGTATATGTGAATGTTCCAAAATGATGGTAACACATTGGTAACAGACAAAGGGATTTCCTCTACCTTGAAGGGTCTAATATAGTGTTGCTTCATTACTAAGTGGTAGCAAATTTGTGGTATTTGCAGTGGAATGTTTTTTGTCCTGGAAAATATACTGGTGATACAGTATTTTTCTAGACTGAATAATTTACAAGTTCTTGAACAGCAAAGAGTTAGACTTCATGCAGGTGTTTGTTATCCTCAGTTTATCTCTGTGCTAAGCTTCTGGCCAAGCCTGGTTGCTTCCCCTCTCATTCACCTGTAGCCTTGGTTTCTCCTCTTTTACATGTTCCTCTCTCTTGCTTGGACACCATAATTTTTATCTCGGTTACTTCTTAGCCCAAAGGCACTGGAACTTGTCCATATAGAACTAGTGCTCCCAGAAGTAGTTCAGGCAGGCCTTGTGCAGGTGCTCTGCCCCATAAAGGAGCTTCAGACTCAGTAACTAGTCCGATGAATTGCTCTCACCAATCCTCCTGTGTTTCCCTAGACCAGGGTCTCTGGGTGAAGTCCTGACCCCAAGGAAGTCAATGGGAGTTTTGCCATTAAACTTCAATGGGGCTAGGGTTTCATCCTCTGTGTTTAACACTTTTAATGGAAAGTTTCATATCAAGCATGTACATGAATAATTTCATGGTCACCATTGCCATGATACAGTTGAAAAGTGAAGGGAGGGAGACCTCCAAATTGGTGAATTCTCTTGTTTGGTTGGTTTTACTTTCAGAGAGATTACAGAGTTATTCATGGAATCAAACAGTGATCATACAAATAAAGACACAAATCATATAGTTGTCAGGCCTTAGAGCCAGGGTCTCAGCTTGAAGTCAATGGAGCTACATCAATTTACATCCACTAACGATTTGGCCCTTGGTAAGAAAATCATGTGAATATTCCTGTCCAGGAATGGTGACCTTCTCATAAGAATCCATCTTGTTTTGTTTACAAAGGCAGCAATTGTACTCAATTTTTAATGTTGTACTTAGGAACGTTGTATTTAACCTTTATTTTGTACTTAAGAACCTTCTGTACAATAAGCCAGTTTGAAGGGAGGGTGGAATCTCTCATTAACAGATTGGTGATATAATCCTTCCTTGTAATGCTGACTTCTATTGGAAAGAAAAATCTGCCACACACAAAAAGGGAGGCAAAGCGAAAGAAAAGTTGGAAGACACTGCCAAAATGACAGTAAATGTTAATGGTCCGATCACAAAAATTGTCCTTCAAACTCAGATGTGTAGTAAATAGTAATGAAGAGATGTACTTGTCAGGAAGATTTGATTTGTCTAGCAAATCCTTCCTGACATATACACTCATTTAGTACTATGTAGCCTTTTGAAAATGCCATTCCAGCAGAGCATAAAAAAGGTTATTTAGATTACCGGTAAGTATAGTTACAAGATGAGCTGTATACTGAGTTCATTGGACTACATGTAAACTCATTTAATTTCCATTGGTCCATTACTCTAAGAGAAACTCTCCCTGTATGGGGGATGAGGAGAAAGGCAGGGGATAGGGTAAAAAAAACATGAAAAAGACAAAAAAACTAGAATGAGAGAGGAGAGTAACATGAAAACAAAAGTATAGAATCCAGTGTACTGATGTCAGGCATCAGAGGAATGATGGGTATGGAAATGGCATTAAATATTCCTTTAATGGGACAGAATACTGAATAAAACGATAAGGATTTAAAAATCTGTCATCAGTTGCTGTAACTGAAAATTTGACCTTGACATTGCACACTTAAAGTCAGGAAATGTCAAAGCTAAGGTTGCAAATGCAATGCTAACTCTACCTGACTTGTCTGTATGCACTGCAATAGAGGGACAAATTCTGCTCTCCATTACACTACTGAAAATCTGGAGTAACTCCAGTGAAGTCAGTAGAAAAGAGCTCTAGCTGAGAGCATCTTTGGTCCACAGGACTAGATCCTTAGCTGACGTCAATCAGCATAGCTCTGTTGACTTCACTGAAGCAATGTTGTTCTACACCAGATAATAATTTGACCCACAGTCTTTAATTTCATTATTGCATATTATTGTTCAAGTAATACAATATATCAGAATGCATGTTTTCTTCAGGTTTGATACATGCATAACCTCTTTTTTTAATTCACACTGATTTCATTGTCATCCTGATCCAGTGTATTGTTATTGACCTAGACTTTTTATATATTGTCTTTTCTGTTTATATATAGATTTTAATAAGTTCATTTTATTTTCATTCAGCAGCACAGCCTTTATTAGGTACAGCTTAGAGCATAAGAGAGTTAATTATGAAGATGACTTAGATGCACATACAGGCACAGTGCAGATTTTCTTGATCCAGTTTAGAGGCTGAAGCACTGAACAACAGCTTCAAATTAAATGCTAATATATGGCCCAATACTACATATTTATGCATATCAGTAACTCACCACACATTATGCCATTGTAGTGATGTACTACTTGCGTACTAAAATTACTCATATGCATGTGGATTCATAAGAATAAGCCCTTAGGGTTTATATATATATATATATATATACGCGCACACACACACGACCATTTTCACTATTATTCTGTACTTTATACTTCATCTGTAATGTGCTGTGTAAATATGCTTTACTATGTATCTCATTTTGTCCATTGTATGCAAAGCAGTGCATACTACACATGTAGCAAAATTTGTAGAAAAAAGTGCATGGTATAGTCTATTGTGTTATTTTAGAAATAGTATGTGATCATGTAATTAACAGCTCTCAGTTAGAATTTCAGTTGTGTGTGTGGAAAAATGCCAGTGAAGTCAACAAAGCTATGCCAATATACACTAACTGAGGGGCTGGCCCTGTGTTACAATGCATATGCAAAAAGGTAAAAATACAATATCCTTATCTGTGATAGATCTTTAATTGTGTGCACTTAACTAGGCAGACTTAATGTTCATTAACAAAAGCCCTAGTCCCCAATGGAATTTCCTAAAGTTTTATTTTTAACTGGGGGAATGAGGGGAGATTAGGAAAAGAAATAAATCCATAAAAAGGAGCTTTACTCTTGTTTTAAATATTCCATAATCTGCAACTATTTAGCTAAACACCATCTGAATACCATTGCTGCCCCACTTCCAGAGGACAGCGCTCCTCTGCTGCCAGCCTTGCACAGTTGGGGCAAGTGGATTTTTGCCGTCCCTGTTTGAAGAGCATCTAAAGATATACCACTAAGAGACTGTCCCATGCACCTAGCACAGTTCACAGTGGCTCTTCCTCTGACCCTTCCCACCTTCCAGAAGTCACTAGAGCTGAGGCACCTGAATAGTTTGCACTTAACATAGTTCAAGGAGGTTAATACTTTGGTTTTCAAAAGCCGATTTTGGTAGAAACATTTGTATTTTGGTTCAAAAATAATGACTGAAAAAGCTTGGTTTTCCACAAACATTTTCACTTTAGTCAAAAGGGCTGAGCAAGACAAAAAAGGGTTCCAACAAAAATAATGTGAGCAGCTCAAATTTCCCAGCCAGACTCCGCCAGCCTGGCTTTTGCAACTCTCATAGAATGCAACTCTCTCACCATATAGTAACTGATGGGGGCCATTGTCTGGCTTTTTGGAAAACGTGTGTGCCCTTTTAAGGGTTGGAGAACCAGAGAGTGACTTGCTGCAGCAAAGTCATACCAGGTCAGCGTGAGGACGCTGACCCATCCCTCCAGGTGACTGGAAGAAAGGGGCAACTATGTCTGTACTGGTGCAGGACAAGCCCTCTTTTATCTGGATCTCCCCTCTTATGTGCACCTTAGCAGCTCTGAACTACAAGAGCTAAGACAAAGGCTCCATCCTATTCAACACTTGTGGCGTCTTATGAAGTCCACATGAACCCTGGCTGATCCCCATGCACATCACAGAATCCACAGCAGTCCTTCCTGAAGGTCCAGGTGTCCCTGCTAATTTGCAGCTATATATTTTACTGGAGATTTCACTGTGCAACTAAATTAATTGCACAGGCAGTGAACCTTTCCTTAGCTGCACACTTTATGAGACTAGTGTAGGGGAGGGGGGGAAGTCTGGGGAAATCTATTGTACATTTCCTATGTGCAATTTTCAAAGGATCCTAACTCAGGCAAAACAAAACCATTTTCCTCTGAAACCAGACCACAATGATTACCTAGATTCCTTCCTCTCCTTGGATTAAAATGTCAAGTATCACCTGTACCATATTGCCACTGCTACTGGTGCAAGTACTAGGGCTGGTCTACACTACAGGTTTATACCGAATTTAGCAGCAGTAAACCAATTTAACGCTGCACCCATCCACACAATGAAGCCCTTTATATCGATTTAAAGGGCTCTTAAAACCGATTTCTGTACTCCTCCCCGACGAGGGGAGTAGCGCTGAAATCGATATTGCCATGTCGGATTAGGGTTAGTGTGGCAGCTATTCAACGGTATTGGCCTCCAGGAGCTATCCTACAGTGTGACTGCTCTGGAAAGCCATCTGAACTCGGATGCACTGGCCAGGTAGACAGGAAAAGCCCCTTGAACTTCTGAATTTCATTTCCTGTTTGCCCAGCTTGTAGCACTGATCAGCACGGACTGTACGGGAGATACTGGAGCTGATTGCTTTCTGGGGAGACAAATCTGTTCTATCAGAGCTCCTTTCCAGAAGATGAAATTCCAAAGCCTTTGAAAAAATCTCCAGACAGAGGCCACAGCAGGGACGCAACACAGTGCTGCATGACAGGCGTAACAGAAAGCCAAAGAATCGAATGGACACTCATGGAGGGAGGGAGGGGAGACTGAGGACTCCAGCTATCCCACAGTCCCCGCAGTCTCCAAAAAGCATTTGCATTCTTGGCTGAGCTCCCAATGCCTGAAGGGTCAAAAACATTGTCCCAGGTGGTTTAGGGTATATCTCGTCAATTTACCCCCCTCCCCCCCGTGAAAGAAAAGGGAAAAAAAATAGTTTTTCGTCTTTTTTCAATATCACCGTATGTCTACTGCATGCTGCTGGTAGACGCGGTGCTGAACAGCAGCATCCCCTTCCCTTCCTTTCCTGATGGCAGATGGTGCAAAATGGTGGAAAACCATCCTCATCATCCCGTGAGTGTTCCTGGCTGGCTTCGGTGAAGTCAGCCGGGGGTGCCTGGGCAACAATGGGAATGACTCCTGGTCATTCCCAGCAGATGGTGCAAAAGGATTGAAAACCGTCCTCATCATAGCAACTGGAGGCTGAGCTCCATCAGCCCCCCCCCCCTTTCATGTCTAATGAAGATTCTGTACTGCCTGGACTATCATAGCAGCGGGAGGCTGCCTCCCCCTCATTTTATCTCACTAAAAAGTCAGTGTTTCTTATTCCTGGATTCTTTATTACTTCATCACACAAATCGGGGGGACACTGCCATGGTAGCCCGGGGGGAGGGGGGGTTGGGGAAGGAGGGAAGCAACGGGTGGGGTTGTTTCAGGGGCACCCCTTAGAATGGCATCATAATTTCTGTGGGATCTCTGGGGATATGACCTGGAGCAGCTGTGCTCTCTGGTTCTCTAGTACACTTGCCCCATATTCTAGGCAGGACTGACTCTATTTTTAGACAAAACATAAAGAAGGAAATGACCCGGGGAGTCATTCCCATTTTTGTCCATGCACCCCTGGCTGACCTCAACGAGGCCCATCAGGAGCACCCATGACAGCAGCAGACGGTACAAAAGGATTGATAACTGTCATCACCAATTTCCAATTGCAAACGGTGCAAAATGACTGTTAAACATCATCACCAGTTTCCAATTGCAGATGGTGCTATGGCTGATAACTGTCTCTGCTACCTTGCAAAGGCAAACGAAAGTTGCTGTGTAGCACTGCAGTACCGTGTCTGTCAGCAGCATCCAGTACACATACAGTGACAGTGACAAAAGGCTAAACAGGCTGCATGGTTGCCATGCTATGGTGTCTGCCAGGGCAATCCAGGGAAAAAGGGTACAAAATGATGGTCTGTCATTGCTGTCACGGAGAAAGGATTGACTGACGACATTTACCCAGAATCACCCATGACACTGTTTTTGGATTGGGATCTCAACCCAGAATTCCAATGGGTGGGGGAGACTGCGGGAACTGTGGGATAGCTACAGGATAGCTACCCACAGTGCAACGCTCCGGAAATCGACGCTAGTCTCGGTACATGGATGCACACTGCTGAAATAATGTGCTTAGTATGGCCACGTGCACTCGACTTTATACAATCTGTTTTAAAAAACCGGTTTATGTAAAATAGGTATAATCCCGTAGTGTAATCATACCCCTAGAAAAGTAACAGCTTGATTCAAAGCCCATTGAAGTAAATGGGAACCTTTCCACTGATCACAATGGAGATTGGATTGGTACCATGGTTGATGTCTTTTTAATTTAGATTTCTCCATGTTTGCCTATCAACCTTACTTTGAACCATGAATCACCACTTCAGAACCCCTACATGCGGTAACTAAAATAGTTTTCCACTGGAAAACTACTACAGTAACTCCCCACTTAACATCCTCTCACTTAATGTTGTTTTGATCTTACATCCCTGCTCAATTACAGAACAAGCCCCATTTAAAGTTGTGCAATGGTTCGCTATAACATTGTTTGGCTGCCTGCTTTGTCCACAGCTGGCAGCCCCCCAGCAGCTCCCCTACGCCCCCCTGCCAGTACCTCCTGCTGGCCTGCAGATCCTGAGGATCAGCACCTTCCCCTTCTTCCCCTCGTCTCCTGCTCCCGGCAATCAGCTGGCTTGTGGTGTTCTGGAGGGAGGAGGAAGGAGCGAGGACTTGGCACGCAGGCTCCCCCTCCTTTCCCTGCCCCCTGAACGTCACAAGCCAGCTGATTGCCGTGGGCAGGAGGGAGTGGGGAGGATTGAGGATGCGGCTCACTTTTCGCCTCCCTCCCCTGCCTCCTGCCCGCAGCAATCAGCTGGCTTGCAGTGTTCAGGAGGGAGGGGGAGCCTGTGCACCATGTCCGCTCCTCCCCCCTCCCTCCTGCCACCTGAGACTGCAAGCCTGCTGATTGCTGTGGGCAGGAGGCAAGGGAGGGAGGGGGGAGGAGAGAGGACACGGCGTGCAGAGTAAAGGAGGAGGGGAAGAAAAGGCAAGTTAAGGGTGAGGGCTTGGGGGAAAGGAGGGCATGGGCGGGCCAAGGGTTGAGTCCCCCACCCGTGGTGCTTGCAGAGTAGGGGACCCTGCTGCTGCAGCTGCACAACGTGCTTAGGGTTAGCCTACAGCACCTTCAGTCTCCTTGCCTGCCTCATTGTCTCCAGTGCCAGTGGGCTGTGCCTGTGTGGGGTAAGGCAGGGGCACCTCCCAACTATAGTACTGTACTGTATTGTATGGCAAAAATAATTTTCCTGGGACCTAACCTCCCTCATTTATATCATTCTTATGGGGAAAGTGGATTCACTTAACATCATTTCACTTAAAGTTGCATTTTTCAGGAACAATGTTAAGTGAGGAGTTACTGTACAGCAAAAGGGGATCCTTTTCCCTATATGCCCCTAAATAATGTCAGTGAGTCTAACTGAAATTACATAAGAGATTTTGCTTGTCAATTGCCCATTGTGAGAATACAAAAAAGAAAATCTTATTAAACTATTAAGCAGAAACAGATCCTTTCAAAATCCCTGTTTAGTACTCTCAGTATGATGCAAAAGCCTTATTTCCTTTTAATTGGCTTATCTAAAAAAATATAATTTTCAGACAGTTTGCAGTAAAATCCCTCAGGACTTCAGGAAGCATAATTCCTTTTTTTAAATTCTCTACATTTATTAATGAACTTGAAAAACAACACTTAAAATTGCTCAGTAGGTTTTCCCTCCTGTGTATTGTATTCTCAGAGCCTTCACAGTGAACTTCAGGCAATTCTTCCTAATTTTTACCTTCAGGCTAAGTTTCCAAAATGTTAACTGGCTAATCACTGGTAAATCCTGCCTATTGTAAAGTAGCTGTGAGAGGATGTGGGGCTTGTAGATCACACGTTTTGTCACAAAAAGGCATGAAAGCAGAGGTGAGCTGAAGGCAATGACATGATTCCATTGCCTTTCATTGCCACATTTTTCAATCCTGGGCCTGGCTGTTATTTTCATAGATAGAGAGCTGCTGTATTATTTTCAGTCAGAATGACTTATTTTACTTTAAGGAAAACAGTAGGGAACAAAAGTAAAGTATTTGTAAACTCTTTAGGGCAGGGACCATCTTTTTATTCTGTGTTTGCAGAACACGTAGAGCAGTGGTGTCTTGTTCCATTACTAGGACTCAGTGTGAGTTTGCTGTCTCCTTAAGAAGCAGTAGCTATGTTGATGTGAGAAGCCCTCTCATTGACATAGTGTTGCCTACACAGGGAGTTAGTTCAGTATAACTGTGTCGCTCTGGGATGTAAAAGTCTTTATCCCGGAAAGGGTGGATTTGCAGGGTAAGGCGTGAGAGCAGCAGGGGGAATTTGTGGGCTTGTCACTTTACTAGAGGGCCTCTGGAAGTGTTGGATGTTGAAGGAGGTAGGCTGGAGTGAGAGGGAAATCTGGGATATCTAGTAGCTGGGAAAGGCATATTTTGGGCATATTACAAAGCAGAAGGATCAAAGGCATTTTTGCTGATGGGTTGTGGCCTCTTGGGACTGGTGGTGTTGGAGTGGAGTTTTAAATGGATTTGGTTGCACTAGTTCAGGTGGGAATTTCAAAGCATGCAAAATTTGAACAAAGTATTATATGGGAGAGAGAAAGGGAACAGTAAAAATCGTTCTCAGACCTGCAGGGTCCCCATTATTATTGTTGTGTTGGTATTCCATTAGCACCTGGAAGCTTTAATCAGGATCAAGGCCCCATTGTACCAAGTTCTGTACAAACACAGAACAAAAGGTAGTCCCTATCTTAAAAAGCTGGCAATCTAAATTGAAAGAGGAAAAGGGAGACTGGGATGCAGTGTTCAACACAGTAAACAGAGAGATGGGTGACATATGTCATGTTAGTTTCACTTTTCTTTTTCTTTTTTTTTTTTTACATCTATAGCTATGCATTTTCCTCTGTCTTTTCTTTTGATAGATACTTATTATTCTTGCTATACAACATACTGAATTTCAATTCCAAATTGTGCATCTTACTGTAAAAGCCAAGTCCACAGCTATATCATTTTCAGAAGGAGAGGTTAAATATAGTGACTACATAAATGCAGTAGCCTTAACTGGCCTGGCTTTCCTAAACAGAAAAAAGGGTATGATTCTGATCTTATACCAGTGTAAATCAAGAGCAATTTCCCTGAAGTGAAAGGAGTTATACTGTAAAATGTAAAATCAGGAGAAGTAAATGACCACTTAGCCCCAAATTATACTAGCTACATTATGTGTTTCTTGTGTGGAGTTCATTATGTGGATTTCATAGATAGAATGCAAATATGTGATTTTACTGCCTCTTCTTATATGGATTAAAGAGCAGAAAGATATTTCTAAACATAATGGGATATATGGGACTTTTCTTTGTCCTGCATAGTTAATGAAAATGAAAATAAAAAAAACCAAAACCAAAAAAACCCTTTTGACTTATCACATGCTGTCTCATTCTTTTAACCAGCATGCTTTTGAAAAGCAAGATTATATTCTGCACCATCCTTTCTTCCCCTTGAGCTCATGACCTCTAGGTGGATTACAAATGGGTGGCAGTCAGAGACCTGTCCAAACTGTGGAAGGTGAAAGGTAGTGCTGGGGAATCTGGAAATAAATACAAGCTGCTCACTTTCAGCATATGCAGGCTGATAGACCTAGACTAGCTCATTTCACCAGCTAATTTCCAAACTCTTTAGCCAAATAGCTAAGTATCAATTTGCTCATTTTATTGATGAGGGAACTGAGGTACCCAGAAGATTAGGGACTTGCCTACGGTTCCCATACAGAACAGCGTGCCTTATGTACTGGATAAATCTATCATGTATTTTGCATTGCAGCTTGTTCAATAATTGTGATTGGCCAGATAAGTCACCAGAATAATCTAGTATTATTTCTATTCCCTGGGTGGATGAACATGTAAATACTTCAAGCGTGAATACTGGAATTCATTTTCCCCAGACATTTGTACCAATAGACTCGATCATTCCAATGTTTGTGGAAAGTGAACACAGAAGAGTCAAATAGGGCTGAAGTGGATTCATTTAAAAATGGGTACAAATATTTGTAGAAAATTTTGTTTGCATTAATTTCCCCTGCTCTACTCAGCATTCTCAATTCCCATTAGTATCAATATGATTTTGAGGCACAGATTAATTCCCAGAAGGGGCTCAGCAATTTGTAAGAACAGCTCCAAAACTAATCTTTATTTGGTTCAAGAGCAACAAAATAAATGTCTGGTTTTCTACTGACGTTGATAAAGATGAATCTATGAATAGAAAACACCAATGAATTTGATCAACTAAAGAGATGCACTTTTCGTACTGAATGCTTCTCCATGTAGGAGGACAAGTTCATCTTTATGGTATGAATACCCATGGTGCGTGAGGCTCTAGAACTGCTTATAGCTTTTTCCTTAACATACATTTTGAAACAGGATTTTCTTTTTAGTTTACTTGAAGGACAGCTAGAAGCCCCCTCTAGCTAATGTTTTCTCCCCACATAAAAACAAAGACAACCATCATCCTCAATGAAAAGAAAACAAGAAGGTATATCATTCGCTGCAAATATACAACAAAGTGCAGATGCACACGATACTATTACTAGTAATGCAAAGGTAGCATACTTTTTGTGGACCCCCCCCCCAATAGAGAGTATAATGATTGTTTTCTTTTCTCAGAAAAAAACATTTTTTAAAAAACAAAGATGGTATTTTTATTTCTTTGGTATTTTGATAACTGTTGACAGGAACAAAATTGTGAGGGAAGTGATATAATTGTTAATTGCTTAATTGTTAATCATAACAAATCCATATGTAATATTTCACATGGAAATTCTGCAATGAATACAATTGGTGTTGCAAATTACAAGAATTGTGGATGTACCTAAATTACACTGATGGACAGAAGATAGGACCCTAGATATGATATCTATGGCACATGATTCCATTGTAAACTTTATCCTATAAATCTTTTAACTATTTTACTTTAGAAATCTCACAGAAGCAAAGATTTACAAGTGTGTTGTAATTTCTAATAGTTACAGTGGTGACAAAAAGATTATGGGACATAACCACAGAGGACTATAGGACTAGGTGGTCACACCTAGAAAACGTTACTAGTTATACTGGCACTTGTAGAGAAAGGTTGAGAAACCCTGCTTTACATGAATGATAAGGGTGAAATTCTTAGCGAATACTCAGTTGTTTAATAGAGTTTTTATGAAACACTCTGGTCTCAGTTTCCAGAAGGTTCTGTAAACCTTTTCTGTTTTAGTTCATTTTACATATACATTTTCAATCTGCAAATTTTGTTCAAAACAAAACTCAGTCACAACTTCAGAATTTTCCATGATTTCCTCACATAATTATAAATCTTTTGTTGGTACCAAAAATGCATCTAACTGTATTCTAAACTTGGCCTGGGATCCTTTATATATTAAACTGGGGGGAAAAAAACCTAAAGCAAAGTGAATTTTATTGTGAACGCAGCTGAGCAAATGCTTTGCAGCAAATAATTCACTTGACAAATGTAGCTTTTGGTTTTGCAGTGGCCTTGGGTTTTTTTTATCAGAATTTACCAGATATGATTTGGGGGGGTGGGGGGCGGGAAGGGAAGTTATTTCTCAAGTTTACTGCACATATTCGGTACTCAGTTTTCAAAATTCAAACTGTGTAGAATTAGTTGTGATTGATCACAGAAGTGACTTGGCATTATTTCAATTCCTTGACCAAATGAATGGGACTATGAATGCAACCTCATTTTTCTTTTACAAATAAAATAAATAATAAATAAATACATTGTGCTACAATGCAAATAAGATTCAAAGTATTATTGGACAGATCCTCATAGCTAGTATAAATTGGCCTAGCTTCATTGACTTCATTACACTAGCTGAGAATCTTACCCTGTGCATTCAGTCCCATTAGAGCTCCACTCACAGTTGTAGTAGGCACAATGCCCTCCAGATGATGTTCTCATTCATATCAGTTCTCAAGTTCAGTGCTGTGACATAAAATTTTACTGTTTTAATCTGCAACCACCTATATTTTGTACATATCTCCCCAGTCTCCTTTCTTGAGTCAACCCATTAATTGAGGTGCCAGTTTTGACCTATCCAATAATTATACCAGCTATTAAAATTGCTAAAATGTTTGTTTGGGTAATAAAACATTTTCAAGGTTAATAAACCTCAAATCTGACCTACTGTATTATTTTTCTTACAACTATTTGTAGTTTATTTAGTCCCACCAGTATTTGTGAGATTTTATTTTCAAAATAAATGCTTTAATGAGCTTCTTTAAAACTTGCATCTTGTACTTATTTAACAATCTTTTTCTGTATATTGTTACCAGCATGAACTTTGCTTTAAGTAGAAACAGCAGATTTTCTGAACAAGTGGCTCCCTTAAAAAGATGGAAAAAAGCATGTCCTAAAATGCCCTGTCATTTGTAGTGTCCCACTCTCTAGACACCAGCAATGTGGGAGCCCTTTGGAAAGGACAAAAAACTTGGTTTTAAATATGTATCAGGAGATATGTAACAGGCAGAACTCTCCACTGAAGCACCTCCTGATGCCAGGTGGTGAGGCTGGCATTCATCTACTTAGCACCTCCTACTGTCTGCTGTTCTGATTTTGCAGCAGTTTGCAGCTTCTGGCCCAGCCCTACAGCCAGATCACATTTCAAGTTTGGGCCACTTCCAGGGAATGCACGTCCAGCTGCAGCTGATCAGGCCTTAAACTGGTTTCCCCAGCTGGCATATTTGAAGTCCCCTCACTCAGCAGCAAAGTCTTTCCAAATCAAAGAGAACTCAGCAGCATCATACTCTTCCTTTCAGAGTGGTAGGGTGACCAGATGGGATGAAGAAAATATCGGGACACTTGGGGTTGGGGGGTAGAGAGAGGAGTCCCGCTGGCGGAGCAAAAAAAACCCAGAGTCCTGCCGGTGGAGGGGAAAAAAAAGGCCGAAATGCGAAATATTGGGACAGATTGGGGACAACTGCCTAAAAATTGGGACAGTCCTGACTTTATCGAGACATCTGGTCAGCTTACAGAGTGGTAGGTATCAGGGCATCTCCCTGGAGCCCCACGGTGGAACAGAAAACTACAAACCAAGCCAAATATACTTATGCATCTTTTGATACTGTGTGGGCTAAAGCCTGTCATCTGACTTAGGCTCCTCTAGATCAATGGTTCTCAACCTATTTACCATTGTGGGCTGCATACAAAGCTCTCTGTGTGCCATGTAAGCTGCATCCATACAATACACATACTACTTGTATGGCCTTGAGGATATCACATGGGCACAGCTATGTGCTGACAAGGCCACAAGCGGCCTGTGGGTTGAGAACCACTGCTCTAGAGCATCCCATCCAGGAACACCAGCCTCAGGCGAGAACTGCCTGCCTGGAGTCTCTCCAGCCACAATTCGGCTCAACTGCTCTCTTCCTCAGGTAGCTCCTAACTACTGAACTTCTCTCTTATTAAATCCAACACCTAGTCCAGAGCTAATTCAACAGGTTTGCCTGGCCCATGGCCTCTTGTTTCTCAAAGGAGCAGGCTGCACAGTTACAGAGTGATATAGGCTTTTGCGGATGAAAAGAAGTAT
The DNA here is from genome assembly GCF_003597395.2 of Chelonoidis abingdonii. Classification (NCBI taxonomy): domain Eukaryota; kingdom Metazoa; phylum Chordata; order Testudines; family Testudinidae; genus Chelonoidis; species Chelonoidis abingdonii. The sequence goes on along the minus strand of NC_133770.1, from coordinate 171,852,647 downwards.
GTGGACAGGGACCTGATTATTCTCTTACTTACACTGGCAACTCCCCTGACTTCACTAGAATTACTCCTGATTTACATCTGTGTAAGTGGGGGGGGGGGCAGGAAGGGCCGAATCAGCCTCTGGCTCTCCAAGGGATGCAAATACCATGGCCTTGGAGTGAAAGATTAAACTTTGGTATGTAAGGGTTAGATGCTGTGAGCAAAATTCTGGTCCCACTGAAGTCAATGGGAGTTTTGCATTTGACTTCAGTGGAGCCAGGATTTCACCATACAATTTCTAGAATTAAGGCCAAGAGGCCCCTGCATCAAAGCCTTTCAGTTTTCACCTGGGTGAGAACAATTAATATTTGAGCTTTTCTTTCCTCTGATTCTCTTCCCTTTTTCTGAAACAAACACTAGTTTCTTAAACTTAACCAACAACCTTTCAGATTTGATCCACTTGGCACAAGTTTAAATGGCCAAATAAAGTTCAGGTCAATAGTGAACTGAGCCCTCAGGATGCTGGGGCAGAGTTGACTGCTGTTATGTTATTCATCCTCTAGCACACAAACATATGTATTTGTTGTAGGATTGCCCGAGAATACTATATACATATGCACATACATCCTTACCAACTTTCCTTACACAACAAAATAACTTTGTCAGGATGTGCAGCATCATGGGTACACCCTTGGAGCAAGCATTGGGAAGATGAAGTAAACCAGGTACAATCTTAAGGGTAGATGCTTTGGTGTCTACCTGTGTGCGTGCATGTATTGTATATAGAGATATAAATATATAGTGCCCAAGTCACCGTATCATTGCACCTTGCATAGTCATTTACACCAGTGCAAAGTGGGTGTAATATGCTATCAAATCAATAGTAGCAGTTTACAAACAGTTTGCACTGATATAAATGACTACACAAGATGCAATGAATGGTTAATCAAGTCCATTAAATGCATATCAGAAGCCAAGTTCTCCTAAAACCACCCTAGAGAACCACAAAGTATTGTGATTACACATGATAGAGAAGATAACAAATACAGCAAGAGAAGAGATTCCTATTTCAAACTGTCAAGGCATTATTCCAAAAAAAGGTGTGTGTGTAGAGGGCAAATTCCGTTAAAAATGCAAAATATATACATTGAAATCATCTTTCAAAATAAAAACAAAACAATAAGACAGGCTTCAGACTTCTCTTCTTGGTGCCAATGGAATTGAAATCCATAACACCCGGTAATGCTCCTGGAAATACCTGCTGAAATCCCCAGGCACCAACAAGAGAGGAAACCCTGTAGTGTCTCTAGCTGAGCTTCCTAATTAGTATCTGTAGCCTTGTCAGTTTCAGATGTATTGGTATCCAGAAGTTCCAAAAAATTAATAGTTAATATAATAATGTAAATTTTTAAATTGTCATCCTTTATAATTTACTGGGAAAATGTGCAGGTAAGAATATGGCACGTGTGTGTGTGTGTGTGTGTGTGTGTGTGTGTGTGTGTATCAGCATGTAGAGTATATTGTAGTGTAATGCCAAATGTATGTATGGAGGAATTCCAAAATAAAAATTGACAGCATTTCACATGACCATTAATAGTTGGACAACAGAGGGTAATCTAATATGGGCAAATCTTCATGATGTGGCTAAATACAGTTGCAAAACCTCAGGCATTTCAATCACCAGAGGGATGTAGGAAAGCTCCAATTTCCTTTTAAGTAAGACAGTATTGGTCCTGGAAGATCAATTTTACAGCTCTTGTTCACTTTGATAATAAAATGATTGTTCCTACAAAAGGACATTTGGATTTTATTTAATGTGTTTACCTCCACTGCCTTTAATTACAGTGTATAACTGTATGCAATTAGAGCACTTTGGGAAATAAAGTACAGATGTGCTGTGCAGCTACATAAACTATTTTTCCATTGCACTGTGAATATGCACTGTAGAATGACTTAAAGAATTTGTAAGAACAAAATTTGTTTAATATCAACATATCCAATGACATCTAATATAAGAGACATTATATATTCTCCCTGTCAAGAACAGCATTACCTATTTTGGTAATCTTCTACAGTTTTATATAAAGTCAGAGATTTTTAAAAAAATCTGTCAGAGTCAAAAGGCAGAAGGCATACACATAGAACTGGGAAGAAAGAACGCAAGCAAGTAGTTGGAGATAAAGAGAGAACAGCAAAAAATGGGATGAAAGATATAGAAAGGCTAAGAAGGGGAAAGAGAAAAGAGAATACATGAGCAAAAAGTAAGTTTGGAGAGGAAAAATAATACAGTCTTTGGGGTCAGGAATCTCTTAAATCAATGGGAACAGACAAATCTCTGGCTCCCACTGCACAAGATCATAGATATAAACACATGAAAAAGTCATGGTGCAAGCATGTGACCTTCACCCACAAAGTAAACTCAAGGTTGCCTGACTTTACATTTTTGTTTTGTTTATACAATGGAGAAGTAGAGTCAGTGTCTCTGGTACTTCCATAACCCCCCACCACCACCCTGATTCCTGCTGAGCTCTGGATCTGAAGTGGAGATAACTCCAGCTGTGGAAGTCTGAGCCAGATTTAAAACCTTTCTAAGCTTCTGGGGAGGGAGGATGGAGAAGAGGGAATGGAGCAAAGGTTTTGGTTTGACAGTATAAAAAAGAGGAGGAGCTGCAAAATTTGGATCTGAATCCAAGTCTGGATTTTAAAGCAAATGTCCCACATTACAGTTTGGGGTTTTGTCTGAATCTATTTCTAATTAAATTGCGTATAGCCACAACAGGTACAGAGCATGTCTCAGTTAACACCGATCCAATCTCAATGGGATAAATCTAATGCAAGAAAGCAAGACAAAGGTTACATGCTGCTCCAGCCCCTGCTCTGCCTCTTCCCCATGGCCTCCACCCCAGCCCTGCCTCTTCTTGCCCCTGCGCCACCTCAGCTCCAACCCCACTCCACCCCTTCCCCCACCCTGCTCTACCCCCACCCCAGCCCTTCCCCAAAGCCCCTGCTCTGCCCTAGCCCTGTCCCGGAGGAGTGCAGCAGGGCTGGGTCTGCACTCACTGGCAGTGGGAAGTGCAGTGGCCCGGCCCCAGCCATGCCACGAGTGAGTGTTGGGAGGTGGTTTTCTCCTGTCCCTCAAACCACCCCCATCCCTTCTTGTAGAGGCCTGGGACCAGCCCTCCGCCCCCCGCCCCCACACACACGGAGGCCTGTGGAGCAGCCTGGAGTGGTGCCTTCATGGTGCTCAGTATAGGACCCTGCCAATCCAGCCCTTCCTCAGTTCCTTCTTACCACCTGTGATGGTTGTCAGAACTGCGAGTGGCTTGCTTACAAGTTCTACTCGCTTCCCCTAGATTTCTAGTGTAGATTATTTTAGTAGTTTATAGTTGTTCTAGTTTTTATGAGTTAGTAGTAGTTCTGTGGGCTGCACAGGGCCCCAGAATAGGTAGGGACTACCCTGCTGCCGACCCGGCCCCTGCTCAGTTCCTTCTTGCCGGCTACTCTGACAAAGGGGTAGGAGTAGGAGGATGGGTAATGGAATGGATGTGAACAACACATCTTGAAGAACAACAGTTACAAGAAGGTGAGTAACTGTTTTTTCTTCTTTGAATGCTCGTTATCATCAATTCCAATCAGGTGACTCCCAAGCTGTACCCCGGAGGTGGGGTTGGAGTTAAGGAATTGCTGATTGGAGCACTGCTGTGCCAAATGCTGCCTCATCTCTAGTGTGCTGTGTGATGGCATAGTGAGAAGTGAACGAATGCACCAAGGACCACGTATCTGCCCTGCAGATTTCCGGTATCAAGACCTGGGCCAGAAATGCAGCTGATGAGGCCTGTGCCCTTATGGAATGATGGATGACACTGCCAGCCTTGTTGGTTGAGATGCAGAAGGTACGCCAGGATGAGTGGTATCGATGCCTGAAATCTAGGAGTGTGATGTTGGGCACACCAGCAAGTGAATCTTTTCCACTTGGCCAGATAAGTGGCCCTGGTGGATGGTTTTCTGCTGCCAAGCAAGACCTTTCTTACTGGTTCTAAGCACAGGAGCTCCACTGGGTTTAGCCATGAAGCTTCCAGGCCATGAGATAGAGGGACTGGAGGTCCAGGTGGTGAAGGTGACCGTGGTCCTGGGTGATCAGATTGGGGTAGGGTGGTAATGTGATGGGAGTGTCTACTAACAGCTCCAGAAGCGTGGTGTTCCAATGTTGGCAGGGCCACGGTGGGGCCAGCAGAATTACTTTTGCTCTGTCTCTGCAGATTTTCAGCACTACTCTGTGCACAAGTGGGAATGGTGAAAAGGCATACATGAGATGGTCTCCCTAGGGAAGCAGGAATGCATCTGAGATTGAACCCGGGCTGTGTTTCTGAAAGGCACAGAACACTGGGCACGTCCTGTTGCTCCGAGTGCAAACAGATCGACCGAGGGAAACCCCTACTTTTGGAAGATGAAATATATGACATCCAGACGGATGGCCGCCCTGTGGTGGCGAAATGATCTGCTGAGGTGGTCCGCTCATTTGGTCTGCACACCTGGGAGATAGAATGCCTTGAGGTGAATAGAGTGAGCTATGCAGAACTCCCATAGCTAAAGGGCCTCCCGATATATGGAGAAAGAGCAGGCGCCACCCTGCTGCTTGATGTAAAACATAGTCTGTCATTACCGCCACATACTGACCTTGGAACCAGGATAGGAAAGTTTGGCATGCTAGCTGTACTGCTCTGAGCTCTCTGATATTGATATGCAGGGAGAGCTCTTCCTGCGACCATAATCCTTGTGTCTGGAGCTCTCCCAGATGTGCCCCCTAGCTCAGAGCTGATGTGTCCATTACTAGGGACAAGGAGAGCTGGGGGCTGTTGAAGAAGACTCCCTTGCACACTGTGCGAGGGTCGGACCACCATTGGAGGGACTCAAGTACTTGGTCTGGTACCGTAACTACAGATTCCAGGCTGTCATGCCCCAGGAGGTGTATAGATGCAAGTCATGCTTGAAGTGGTCTGGGCCTCAGTCTGGTATGCCAAACCATGTAAGTGCAGGCTTCCATGTAGCTGAGGAGACTCAGGCATTCCCTTGCGATAGTGGTCAGGTACTGCCTGAGGCTTTGCATAATGTCTGTCATGGTCTGAAATCAGGTCTCTGGCAGGAACGCCCTTGCCTGAACTGAGTCCAACACTGCACCGATGAATTTTATTCTTTGAGTTGGTGACAAGGTTGACTTGTTCACGTTCAGCAGGAGTCCCAGCGTCTCAAAAGTAGCTCTGACTAGTCAGACTTGAGACTTCACCTGCTCCCTGGTGCACTCCCTGAGTAGCCAGTGGTCGAGATAAGGATATACTTGCACCTCTCTCCTAGAAGAAGGCTATCTCCCGGAGGAAGGCTGCTACAACTGACATACACTTGGTGAACACTTGGGGGGCTGTTGACAGACTGAAGAAGAGGACCATGAACTGATAATGTTTGTGGCTGGCTACAAACCCCAGAAATCACCTGTGCGCAGGCCGAATAGCTATGGAAAAGTATGCATCTTTCATGTCAAGGGCGGCATACCAGTCTCCCAGTTCCAGGGAAGGGATAATTGTGCTCAGGTACACCCTGTGGAACTTCAACATCCCTACTCTTCAGTTCAATAAATTCCATAATTTCCTCCCGAAAATAAAATCCTCCTCTCAAAAAAAAAAAAATCCATTAGTTTAATAGTCTTCTCTCTCACCCTTGTCCCCAAATCCATCAATTCCATTCTCTTTCCTTTAAAAAATCTACCAAGTCCATACTGTGCTCCCTCACAAATCCATCAGTTCTTCCATCCCATAAACTTGGCTCACCTCTTGAGACCTACTATGTTTCTTCCTTGACAGAAGCTCACAGAGATTCTTCTGTATGGCATTGCTACCTTACAGCTATTAGTATTTCCACATTATGCACTGGACTGGACTGAGTTGGTGAGATGGTTAATTGGAATACAATGTACATTTACTAATTTTACCAAAAAAATGTATGATGGAAGGGATTTTTTGGTTCTTGTAGCTCATGCTGTAAACATGAAGCCCACCTGCTATCCCTTTCAGTTTTACCAACAGGCTTGCACCTTTTTACACAGGGTTACATTCTCCACGAGGAAAAGAACTAGAGTTTTTAGGGCCTGATGAAAACACACTGAAATCTATAGGAACCTTTCCATTAACTTCAATGGACTTTACACAGGCATTACTTTTGAATAAAAATGAAAGCTGAGATTCTCTTTTCTAAGCCCCAAAAGGTCAGCTTGTTAATTAGGGGCTCAAATGCCACCTCTCCAGCTCATCAGTGAATTTTCCACACCTCCTACATAGATTCATAGACTCTAGGAAGGGACCTCGAGAGGTCATCGAGTCCAGTCCCCTGCCCTCATGGCAAGACCAAATACTGTCTACACCATCCCTGATAGGCATTTATCTAACCTACTCTTAAATGTCTCCAGAAATGGAGATTCCACAACCTCCCTAGGCAATTTATTCCAGTGCTTAACTACCCTGACAGTTAGGAACTTTTTCCTAATGTCCAACCTAAATCTCCCTTGCTGCAGTTTAAGCCTATTGCTTCTTGTTCATCCATTAGAGGTCTAAGGTGAAAAAAGTTTTCTCCCTCCTCCTGATGACACCCTTTTAGATACCTGAAAACTGCTATCATGTCCCCTCTCAGTCTTCTCTTTCCAAACTAATAACCAATTCTTTCAGCTTCCTTCATAGGTCATGTTCTCAAGACCTTTAATCATTCTTGTTGCTCTTCTCTGGACCCTCTCCAATTTCGCCACATCCTTTCTGAATGCGGTGCCCAGAATTGGACACAATACTCCAGTTGAGGCCTACCCAGTGCAGAGTAGAGCGGAATAGAATGACTTCTCGTGTCTTGTTTACAACACACCTGTTAATGCATCCCAGAATCACGTTTGCTTTTTTTGCAACAGTATCACACTGTTGACTCATATTTAGCTTGTGGTCCACTATGACCCCTAGATCTCTTTCTGCCATGTCAAGGTTTCATTGAGTCTTGTTCAACAATCCAAGGATACCAGATATCTATTGCCTTGCCTATGACACATAGTGTACTTCAGTAATATTTAGCATTTATATAGTGGTTTCTGGAGCTAAGTGAAAATTGGAGCGGGGGAGCGGGGGTAGGAAATTTCAACAGATATTCTAGCAAATGAGTTTCCAAGCAGGATTGTTAGCTGAAACAGCAATAGTACAGAGTACCTGCCAAAAGCTAATTCTGGAATTAATAATTTAAAGCATTTTCACACCAGAAACCTGAATTTAAGAGTTATACTCAACCAGTCAGAGAAATGAAATATACCATATGGCCTATGCTCCAGACGCGCCTTGGGTATCAATCACTGAAACTCCATTGACTTCAGTGAAGCTATGCCAGTTTACACCAGCTGAAGATCTGCTCCATGATTGTATCCAATAATTACAGCTCAGATTTCAAATATTGAATACTTGCAACTGACTGCTCACAGACAAGCTGTTGTAACCAAGAATTACTCCCAGAAATTAATCAGAGAATAATTTTGAATAATGAATAAATTCAAGAAAATCACAATCTTTTCGCTAACTGTTCATTAACATAAAAAGGGAACAATCAGTTGAATAAATTAGTCACCTAGCTCTAATGCTTTCCAACTTCAAAACATCTTACAAACATTAATTAATCCTCAACACTACCAAAGGTAAGTTCATATGATTATCTCCATTTTATCAAAAAGGAAATTGAGACAGAAGGTTTAGGTAACTTGTCTGAGACCACAAAAGGATTAGAACTGAGGAATTCCTATATTCAGGCCATAAAATCAATATCCTACATTTAGAGGTGCCATATAGTGCACAGTAGTACTTGCCATTTTCTGTATTATATAGTGAATAAAAGACTCTACCCTGCCAGAATGGAGCTTAATGGAATATTATGGCATAAGCTAGGATGAAATCCCATGAAATACTGTAGTTAGTAATGACTACATAAACAACTTTGGCTGGGTGAAATCCTATGGTCTGTGTTATTCAGGTCAGTCTAGATGATTATAATGGTCCCTTTAGGACTTAAAATATACGATTCTAAATAAGATTGGTCCTCCAGAGACTAAACTTAACTGCTGTAAAATGGGCTATACTTCTGAGGCAGAAATGAGACTTCTGTTTTTAGCCTTTTATTTAAAATGAGTTTTGTAATGTGGTATTACACCACATGGGTTCTGCTATAATGGCTTCAGTTTCAAGCTCAACAGAGTAAAAGTTACCTCTGCTACTTGTTTCAGATGTAAAGTCTCTAGGAACACATAAAGACCAAGGGTGGTGACCACACATGCATTACACAAGAACAATGTCAAATCTGTTTTTACAAGTTTTATTAAAGTTACAGTTAAAGTTATGGTTACCTATGCATATAAAAAATCTGTAAAGACCTATGCAAGTTTGCAAATATAGTCATACTCACATCCATAACAATATTCTTAAGGTCTGATGGCTGCCTTCCAATCTATCATCAGTAGAGGGATGGTTCCTGCTGGAGTTTTCCCATAAGGAATGCAATTTTCCAAATCTGGGCACTCTCTTTTTATAATGTGATTCTGACTATACCACATTAACATTTATGTGCACAGTGCATCCTGAGGTTAGGGCATGTGTTAGAAAAATGTGACTACTGGGTATCTCATAAGCAAAAAATTACTCTTACTGTTAATTTTTCACAATATCACCCACTGGTACATTTTTTCCCATAATCGTGTAACATAGGATCATTCTTTGGTCACTTATTTATGTCAAGCTTTTCTTAAGCCTATGGTCTAGTATGGCTAAGCTAAACTCTTACAGGTCTCAGCTTGTAGGCCTTGCATTTCAGACCTACTTACTTAGATACCTAATACATAATTGTCCCTTCTAACTACCGATCAATCGTATACTTCAATAATCCTACAGTTTAATTCTATTTAGCATACAGTGATTATATATGACATAACATGTTAGTTCATCATAACATCACACAGTAAATGGACAATAAACTAAAATCATTGGCTACATCTTTATACATATAACATGGGGTAGTAACCGTCTTTAAATGTGTGTTTCTACAGTGCTCTGCACAATGGGACCCCAAGCTAGACTTGTGACTTTAGACATCATAAAAGCCAAATAAATAAAACAATAATAGGGGTAGCATGGCCTTTTTCACAATAGCCAGTACTAAAAGCTTTTGTGACCAAGAAATCAGACATACTTTCTGATTTTTTTTCTCATGATGGTCCCCTCCACAAAATGTGATGTACTTTAAGCAATGTATAATGCACGATTGAATTAGTCCTTACTTTCTTGTTCAAGTGAAGTGTTAGCTTTCTTTCCAGATAGATTCCCCTGTGTGGCTGTACTACCATCCAGGATGGTACGGAATCCTGATCAGTAGAATATATAGGACAATAAATGAAGACAATAACTCCTGAGGGGCTTGGCTGATGTCACAAACCATGAAAACTCAGTCTATGTACTTTTTGTACTGCAGCTTTGCCCATGGAGTACATTCAGTCATGAATTTATAGTGTCAGTTGTACGGGGTGAGACTATTGTAATTTATATACTTTAAGATGTTTTAGTTAGTTTAAAAGATTTTATCTTTTTCAAGTTAAAATGTCAGCTTTTTTGAGGGACAATATTAAGAAATATTAAAATTCCTATATCTGAAAAAAATAATACTTGTTTACCAGTAACAGTGTTTGTTTACTCATTGCACTTAAATTCACCTTGGACAGAAAAACAAGAGGGGGGTCATATTGTCACTTTGTTTAGAGTCATTTCTTCGTTTGGTGCTTCAGATGAATTAACGTAATGCTGCTATGCTTGGGAGTAAACAGAAATGGGGAAAGTTTACCTTAAACATGTTTTCAGTTAATGTTTCATTTAATTTCATGGGGAAAAAGTCTCTTTACAGAGAACCAAATTTATCTGTGGTGTAACTCCTCTGACATCAGTGGGACTGCCTCTTGTCTGAATATGGTACTGTTAAGTTTTACAAATACCCATTCTCTTTCCCCAGATCCTACCTTTTGAGCCTATATTACTTGATAGTGTACATTTAACTGTTTACCTTTTTTCTTTAAGTGCCATCATAAAACACACAATTGCTTTAATGTACTCTTTTGATTCCCAAAGGGATAAACAAGTATGAATATAATTACTAGACAGCGGATGTTAAATAATGGTAGGTATTTGCATACTAACCATTTTTGGATGTTTTTTATAGATATCTTAGTCCTGCCATGAGTGCAGGGGACTGGACTCGATGATCTCTCAAGGTCCCGTCCAGTCCTACAATTCTATGATCTATATATAACTATGTGAGTTATCTGGCTTCATATTGCTGGGAGCTTTGCTACTGCCTTTACTGAGAACAGGACTGGAAACTTTATGGACCTTTCCATTGACTAGAATGGGCTCTACATTAGGCCCCATGAGCTCCAGATATGCTCAGATCACAACCTTAAATCTAATAAAATAGTGTGACAACATTTTCAGGTAACAAAAAGATCAGATTTTGCTTGCCTAGCAATCTCATTGACAATATCATTATCAATTAATAAGCAGGCACAACTCCAATGAAGTCTATTAATTTTTGCCATACATATTCTAAACATAATAAATGCCTACAAAATCTGAGCAAAGTTACTATTAAAAGTCAATTCATCTATTTGGAAATATTACCCTTGCGAAAAGTTGTATCTCTTTAAGTGCAGAGCTAACGTAACTTGCATTCTTCAATTATTAGGTGCCTCTTCCCTCTGTTCATGAAGAAGGGGTAAATGAGAAAAGGAGGAGTTAAATGGTTGTATTTGTCATGATTACAGCTGATCAGAAAATGGGAGTTTTTCCCTCTCAGAAAATGAGTGTATTGGAAATGTGACAGGGTGCAACTCACCACAGCGGTGCATCCTGCTGGTTGTCCTGGGAATTAGTTCTGTGCCCTCTTCAGGTGCTGCTATGTCCAGGGTGCTTGGTGCCGTCAGCCTGAAACGAAGCCAGTCTACCTTCCTCCTCAAGCTCCAGAGAGTAACACCACTGGTCTGTTCTACAGCCCATCTTATAGGTGCCTGCTACGCCATGATTGGCTGCTCTCTCAGACCCTTTCTAATTGGCTGCATCTGGTGCACTCTCTCTAGGGCTGCTTTTAAGCCCTTTTCTGCTAGTTTGGGGCAGCTGCCCTATCACAGGAAACAAACAAATAATAACAAAGCAACCTATCTTCAAAAAACAGAAATATTTCAAGTTTGCAATGCTATCACAGTACCTCATGGGAGTTATAGTTCAGGCGCATCATGCTCCTATTTTTCTCATAGTCTCATATAAACTTTAGGGTCAGAAGGGACCAATATGATCATCTAGTCTGACCTCCTGCACAATGCGGGCCACAGAATCCTACCCATCCACTTCTATAACAAACCCCTAACCTATGTCTGAGTTATTGAAGTCTTCAAATTGTGGTTTGAAGACCTCAAGCTGCAGAGAATCCACCAGCAAGTGACCCATGCCCCACGATGTAGAGGAAGGCCAGGGCCTCTGCCATCTGCCCCGAAGGAAAATCCTTCCGACCCAAATATGGCGATCACTAAACCCTCCTGAGCATGTGGGCAAGACTCACCAGCCAGCACTCAGGAAAGAATTCTCTGCAGTAACTCAGATCCCATCCCATCTAACATCCCATCACAGACCACTGGGCATACTTACCTGCTGATAATCAAAGATCAATTGCCAAATTAAGCTATCCCATCATACCATCCCTTCCATAAACTTATCAAGCTTAGTCTTAAAGCCAGATATGTCTTTTGCCCCCACTACTCCCCTTGGAAGGCTGTTCCAGAACTTCACTCCTCTAATGGTTAGAAACCTTCGTCTAATTTCAAGTCTAAACTTCCTAGTGTCCAGTTTATACCCATTTGTTCTTGTGTCTACACATGGTACTAAGCTTAAATAATTCCTCCCCCCCTAATATTAATCCCTCTGATATATTTATAAAGAGCAAGCATATCCCCCCTCAACTTCTTTTGGTTAGGCTAAACAAGCCAAGCTCTTTGAGTCTCCTTTCATAAGACAGGTTTTCCATTCCTCGGATCATCCTAGTAGCCCGTCTCTGAACCTGTTCCAGTTTGAATTCATCCTTCTTAAACATGGGAGACCAGAACTGCACACAGTATTCCAGATGAGGTCTCACCAGTGCCTTATATAACGGTACTAACACCTCCTTATCTTTGCTGGAAATACCTCGCCTGATGCATCCTAAAACTGCATTAGCTTTTTTAAATGGCCATATCACATTGGCGGCTCATAGTCATCCTGTGATCAACCAATACTCCAAGGTCCTTCTCCTCCTCTGTTGCTTCCAACTGATGTGTCCCCAATTTATAACTAAAATTCTTATTATTAATCCCTAAATGCATGACCTTGCACTTTTCACTATTAAATTTCATCCTATTACTATTACTCCAGTTTACAAGGTCATCCAGATCTTCCTGTATGATATCCCGTCCTTCTCTGTGTTAGCAATACCTCCCAGCTTTGTGTCATCCGCAAACTTTATTAGCACATTCCCGCTTTTTGTGCCAAGGTCAGTAATAAAAAGGTTAAATAAGATTGGTCCCAAAACTGATCCTTGAGGAACTCCACTAGTAACCTCCTTCCAGCCTGACAGTTCACCCTTCAGTACGACCCGTTGTAGTCTCCCCTTTAACCAGTTCCTTATCCACCTTTCAATTTTCATATTGATCCCATCTTTTTCCAATTTAACTAATAATTCCCCATGTGGAACCGTGTCAAATGCCTTACTGAAATCGAGGTAAATTAGATCTACTGCATTTCCTTTGTCTAAATAATCTGTCACCTTCTCAAAGAAGGAGATCAGGTTGGTTTGGCACGATCTACCTTTTGTAAAACCATGTTGTAATTTGTCCCAATTACCATTGACCTCAATGTCCTTAACTACTTTCTCCTTCAAAATTTTTTCCAAGACCTTACATACTACAGATGTCAAACTAACAGGCCTATAGTTACTCGGATCACTTTTTTTCTTTTCTTAAAATAGGAACTATGTTAGCAATTCTCCAGTCGTACGGTACAACCCCTGAGTTTACCGATTCATTAAAAATTCTTGCTAATGGGCTTGCAATTTCATGTGCCAGTTCCTTTAATATTCTTGGATGAAGATTATCTGGGCCCTCCGATTTTGTCCCATTAAGCTGTTCAAGTTTGGCTTCTACCTCAGATGTGGTAATATCTACCTCCATATCCTCATTCCCATTTGTCATCCTTCCATTATCCCTAAGCTCCTCATTAGCCTTATTAAAGACTGAGGCAAAGTATTTATTTAGATATTGGGCCATGCCTAGGTTATCCTTAACCTCCATTCCATCCTCAGTGTTTAGCGTCCCACTTCTTTCTTTGTTTGTTTTCTTCTTATTTATATGGCTATAGAACCTTTTACTATTGGTTTTAATTCCCTTTGCAAGGTCCAACTCTACATGGCTTTTAGCCTTTCTCACTTTATCCCTACATGTTTCTGACCTCACTAAGGTAGCTTTCCTTGCTAATCCCACCCATCTTCCACTCCTTGTAGGCTTTCTGCTTTTTCTTAATCACCTCTCTGAGATGCTTGCTCATCCAGCTTGGTCTACAACTCCTGCCTATGGTTTTTTTCCCCTTTCTTGGGATGCAGGCTTCTGATAGTTTCTGCAGCTTTGACTTAAAGTAATTCCAGGCCTCCTCTCCGCATTAGATCCACAAGTTCTTCAGTCCAATCCACTTCCCTAACTAATTTCCTTAATTCTTTAAAGTTAGCCCTTTTGAAGTCAAAAAACCCTAGTCCCAGATCTATTTTTGTTTATCCTTCCATCTAGTTTGAACTGAATTAGCTCATGATCACTCGAACCAAGGTTGTCCCCTACAACCATTTCTTCTATGAGGTCCTCACTACTCACCAAAACCAAATCTAAAATGGCATCCCCTCTTGTTGGTTCTTCAACTACTTGGTGAAGAAATCCATCAGCTATCACATCCAGAAAAATCTGAGCCCTATTATTTCTTACTAGCACTTGTCCTCCAGTCTATATCTGGGAAGTTAAAGTCTCCCATGATCACACAATTCCCATTAGTGTTTACTTCATTAAAAACATTAAAGAGGTCTCTATCCATATCCAAATCAGATCCCGGGCGGTCTGTAGCACACCCCAAGCACTATCTCAGGGGAGGCTCTAGTAGCTTTCTTTCCCAGTGTGATTTTTGCCCAGACAGACTCTGTCTTATCCATTCCATCACTTCTTATTTCTTTACAGTTAACCTCATCATTGATATACAATGCTACTCCACCACCTTTGCCTTTATTTCTGTCTTTCCTAAACAGCACATAGCCTTCAATACCTGTACTCCAGTCATGACTACTATTCCACCATGTTTCTGTTATCCCTATAATATCCGGTTTCACTTCCTGCACCAGTAGCTCTAGTTCCTCCATTTTGTTACCTAGGCTCCTCGCATTAGTGTACAGACATCTTAATTTTTGCCGTTTTTGGCTTCACTGACATTCTTTACCCGTTAGGCACAGACATTCTACCACCAGCATCACCTGTTAGACTGGTATCTACACTACCCTTCCTCCTTATGTCATTCTTCTGTCCACGGCTGTATCCTCTCTTACTTTGTTTTCTTCCCTCTCAAGTTAAATCCGGCATGGAGATTACCTGGACATCTCCCAACCATCTCCCCCAAATTCCTAGTTTAAAGCTCTCTTAATCAGTTGTGCCAGCCTCCATCCTAGAAGTCTATTTCCCTCCTTACTCAGGTGAAGTCCATCCCGAGAGAACAGTCTTCTGTCCATAAATGCTTCCCAGTGGCCGTACATCCCAAAGCCCTCCTTATAGCACCACTGCCTGAGCCATCTGTTGATCGCCATAATCTTGTCACACCTTTGTTGCCCTTCTCTAGGAACAGGCAGAATCCCACTGAAGATCACCTGAGCCTCGATTTCCTTAAGCGTCTTCCCCAGTCTGGCATAGTCTCCCTTGATACGTTCCAGCGAGAATCTAGCCGTATCATTCGTTCCCACATGAAGGACAATCAGTGGATTCTTTCCCGCTCCCCTTAGGATCCTTTTCAGCCTCAGGTCCACATCCCGTATCTTAGCACCCGGCAGACAGCACACCCT
Source organism: Chelonoidis abingdonii (assembly GCF_003597395.2). NCBI lineage: Eukaryota > Metazoa > Chordata > Testudines > Testudinidae > Chelonoidis > Chelonoidis abingdonii. The sequence goes on along the minus strand of NC_133770.1, from coordinate 171,837,459 downwards.
TCTGTTCTCTGGATCAGCTCTAGTTACAGGCCTGTCTATTCTTCTCAGTAAGGAGTCCCCAATCACGTAGACCTGCCTTTTCCTGGTGACAGTGTGATTCTCCGGTCTATCCCCTGCACCACTGGCTGCAAGTCTCTCTCGATTCCTATTCACCCTTGCAATCCTCTCCTGTATCTCCTGGGGCTCATATTTGGTGTTGTCTCCATTGACTCTTCCCCTCTTCCTGTAGGACTAGCTGCTCTTCTCTTTTTCCTTGCCCTCTCTCCTTCAGCGACCACCTGCTGTGCCCCTTTCTTCATTTTCCAACTCTGCAAACCTGTTCCTGAGCTCTATTTCTCCTTCACTGGCCCGTCTTTTCCTCTGCCTGGTTCTCTTAGTCACATGCTTCCACCATCCACTTTCCTCACCCAGCAGTCTCTCCTCAGAATTCTTTGGTCCTGCTTCCATCTGCAAGTCTGAGCTTATCCCTTCAGCCTCCTCATGTCTTTGCTCCGTCATCTGCTCAAATCCCTTCTAAACTCGACCAGAGTTTCCACCTGCATCTCCAGTTCTCGGATCTTTTCTTCCATCAGGTCTATCAGGCAGCACTTCATGCAGATGGGACTCTTTTCAGGTACCCTCTCCAGGATCATGTACGTGCCGCAGCTTCCACATCCAGTCATCCTCATTGTATTTTTCACTCCTGCCTCTGTATCGGTCATAGCCTTCCCACCTAAAACCTGGTAGTCCAAGAAACACAAAATAAAACAAACCCCCAACAGGCACCAGAACACTGGCAGACCACCACCCACTCCCTTAACTAGCCTATCAGTTCCTCTGCCTAGGTCTCTCAGTCTCCCCCACAACCTCCCTCTGTAAACTCCCTCTGAAACTCCCCTGTTTCAGCTCTGTTTGCTGGCTGCTGTGCCGCTGCCTGACTGGCTGGCTACTTTTATAGGACCCCTAAGCAGGTAAGCCCCGCCCCCTAAACAGGGCTCAGCTTCTCTCCCAGGACACTGCCCCTAGCAGCCTCCACACATACAAACTACACAATACAATACACAAAAACCTGCTCCTCCAAGAGAACTCCCTCTGAAACTCCCCTGTTTACAGCTCTGTTTGCTGGCTGCTGTGCCGCTGCAGCTGTCTATGCCACTCCTTGACTGGCTGGCTACTTTTATAGGACCCTTAAGCAGGTAAGCCCTGCCCCTTAAACAGGGCTCAGCTTCTCTCCCAGTACACTGCCCCTAGCAGCCTCCACACATACAAACTACACAATACAATACACAAAATACAAAAACCTGCTCCTCCAAGAGAACTCCCTCTGAAACTCCCCTGTTTACAGCTCTGTTTGCTGGCTGTCTTCTCTAGAGGTGAGGCTGCTTGGTTGAACTATATCTCTCATGATGCCCCATAGTTTCCCCTTGTGGTGAGAGAATGTAATGCATCATGGCTTTCACATAGATGTGGTGTATTATGGGAGATGTAATCCAGCTGGACATCCCATCCCACTGAGAACAGGAGCACCAGGAAATTCAACTCCCATGAGGCACTGCAGCAATATTTTAGAATCAATTATTTTCAGATATTGAGGTTTCCAAAAAGTCTAATTTTCTGCTGAAAGCAGATACTTTTTGCAAAAAAACACATAAAATCAAAACACCTAATTTTCCGCTGTAAACAAGTTTGACAGAAAATTTTCAATCAGCCCTGGTCATAAAGATTAAACTGCCAAGAGCTCTGAGAACAGTCAGAGAGATGGCAGCTAACATCCTTGGATGTGGTACGCCTTAGGCAAGGCAGTATTGCTGAGGCAGCCCTCACTGTTTCAGCCCAATGCAGACTGATTCTCTGGGATTAGTGAGCAAGAACAATCCATCTGAACTTAATTGTGTTGGCAGAATATAATGTGAAAGATAGACCTACACTTGTATTTCTTCTATAGTAGTAGACAATTGAAGTTACTTTTTCACCTTACACCAAGAATGGACAACCTGTTTACTGGATTTTTTCTTTACATTTCTGCAGAGATGGTTCTATAGCATGGCTATTTCAATTTCTAATTTGACATTTTGGCAGCCAGGCTTCATCCAAATACATGTTCTAGCACAGCATCTGTAGGCATTTCTGGAAAGGTGAAGTTTGACACAGGAATAAAATTAAAAAACAAACTCTCAATCGATATTTGACTGCAGCAAGCCAGCTCAACTCACAGCATCTGGAAAGAAAATCAGAACCTTTTTGGGAAGAATTAAGATAGGAATAATGAGAGTAAAAATAAATCATAATGCATAATAAGCCATGTTTTGGTCTTGTGTCATTGAGCATTATCTTCACTTCATAGCTAATGTGTAGGTAATAGTATCCTCTTCCTCATATCACTAACCTTTAAGGAGAGCATGTGAAACTCAATATTTTCCCTGACCATCTGGCTACTGAGATCTCTCCTAATAGACACTATGAAATCTGAGCCATGGCAAGTTTCCATCGAAAATCTGGGGGGACCAAAACTCAAATCTTGCCTCATAAATGATGCTGCTGTCCCTATTTATTACTGTCAGCAACAGCACTGCAGTGCTCAGCATTAACCTCTCATTCTCTTTCATTAGTGTCCATCAGCCAAAGGACATTCTAATTTGATTGAAACAGGTGTTTGAAATATGACCAAGACGTACCACACTGGGAGGAAAAACTTGAGTTAAATATTTTAAAAGATTCAGAGACTCCAAAAGTGAATTGTGTATTTCACTTATCTTTGTGATTTTTGCTAGACAGCCACGAGGTGCTGTGCATCACATTGTATTGTTATGGAGAATTTGATCAGCTTTCTACATCACAAAGTTTCAAATTCTGCTCTCAATAAAGCAATAGGGTTGCACAGGTGTAACTGATATCAAGATCTGTTCCAAAGGTGTAACATTCATTACTCCTGCAATTTCTTTCAAATCACTAGAGTTACACTAGGAATGAATTGGGCCAAACTGTTTGTTCAGGAGAGAAAAAACTATGGGTAAAATCTTAGCCCCTTTGAAGTCAATAGGAGTTTTACCATTGACTTCAAAGTGGCCTGGATTTCATCCTACACAGCCTGAAGAAAGAAAAGAAAAATACAGAAAGAGAAAATAATTAGATTATAATTACTGTTTTTCATTCACAGAACTAAAATCACTTATAAAGAAAAGCAAGTATCTTTATCCACATTTTACAGATTGAGAAATGGAAACGTAAGGAGGTGAAAGGCTTTACCCAATATCACTTAACAGTCAGAGGCATAGCTGGCTACAAAACCCAGGTCTGAGTTTGAGTCATTTCTTGTATCAGAACCACAGAATGTCCTCATGGAAGAGAACTAAACAGAAATAAATACCTATCACAGATCTTTACAAAATGTACCAACATTTCCTTCAATTATATGTCTTGAAGAACAATTTCAATATATCATATTCTATGTGTGGACATTCATAAAATATTTTTGTGTTACCATGGTTTCCCCTCATCATAAGGTTTTGGTTTTTTTTGTTCATTTTGTGGTCTACTCCAGCTTTTTCAAAATTGCTTGTTACACCCACCACCCAGCACACACTACTCCACAAACATCCCTAACAAATTCCTCTCTTTAGAATGTTCCCCCCACACACACCCCATTTGGCAGTCAGTGCAATCAATCAATGAGCGAATGGACCAGTTAAGTCTGCTGTGAAGTCTCAGGGCCAGGTACCATGCTAATGAAATAAACAGTGAGAAACACAGGAAACTAAAGTGGAATGAAATTGGTTCCTTCAGCCAATAATCAGACTTGACCAGCAAAAATGAGTTCTAAGTAAAAGAGACAAGACCATGGCTTAATCCGAGGCGTGTGTTTATTTCAGACTTGATTGAACATCTATATGTTGTAATATACTGCATTACCACAAATGATCAGCGGCATCCTGTTTTGAATGGTGCTGACAGAACAAAACTGATCATGGCAGTGGCAGCTGATAGCCAGACCTAGAGACTGTGTAAGAGATCTCTTCCCTTTTACAGATTCAAAGTTACTGCCTTTCAGTCCATCTCCAATTCACTTCAGGCTTGTTTAAAATATACTTTAATATCCACAGTTAGGAGTGCTGAAGTAATTTTGTTTTCAAACAAGCAATAAGGTAGATTTTGCCATAGGCCCAGAACAATTAACAATTGTACAAATGTTAAAAAAAAAAATAGGAAACTAAAATAGTAGGAAGAGATTCTCTATAATGGCAGTATTAGAAAGGTTTTCAGTTTCAGAAGTACTTCTTTGATGCAATTCACACACATTTCTCCTGTGCACTTTCTGTTGTGAAAGAATGTGAAGCGAATCTCTGGGACAGTAGAACAAGTTTGATTAATTCTAGTAGTTTTATAATCCAGAAAGACAATATGACAAACTGCCAATGAGTTATTAAGATTTAAGTTACAATCACCATTGTTATTGTAAATAGTTTTGGCACGATTTTGTGAAAGAATACTGATGAAGTTATATGGCCTGTGTTATGCATGAGGTTTGACTAGATTAATTATTTCTTCCTGCCTTAAAACCTATGCAATTATGTTAAAGAATGTTTTGTGTCAAAATGGAATTCCTCTTGGGGGAAGCAGAAGAGTTAGATCATCCAATAAGGACATGGGAACAATATCACTGATTTAGGCAACCACTGACCCAGCTCAAATATTAATTCCTAAAATAATAACTACTCAAAGGAATACTCACTGCAAACAGTTCATGTGCAATCCACAGGCTGAAATTTGTTAGTGCAAAACATTCATCAACAAATTTTGAGGAGCGAACAAATTGGTAACAATCACAGTCTGCTCTGGATTATCTACTGTGATAAACTCAGGACAGACAGCTACAAGGGAGGGGTAGAAACCAGTCTCAGAGGGTTAAAAGTCCCTGCTCCCTATCAACTGGGGGGTAACTACGGGTCAATCAGGTTCAGCTGAGAAGGGGTTGCCAAGATATCAATTAGAATCCGCTGAGAGGAAGCTACCTGAAGTTAATTAGGATCAGCTGGTTCCAACCAAGGCTGCCTGAGACCTTTTTAAACCCTCCCCTGGGAAGGAGGGGTGGGCGGGGGGGAAAGAGAAGGAGTCCTGCTGTCAGGAGGTGAGGAGTAGCAGCAGCAAGACAGCGAGCCTCACCAGGAGGAGAGGTACTATTCTCTCCCACAAGAGAAAAATAGACTATAAAAAGGACTGGTGGAGGAAGGGAACAGACTTCCCCTGGGTCCCAGGGGGGACCTGATTACCCAAGCCTGTCTCACCAGGGCTAAAAGCAGCAGAGGCTGGGGAGACTGAGAAGGTGCCTTGCCACGCTACATAAGAACAAAATGAGCTCAGTTTATTGATTAAAATGTTTGTTATGGATTGTTTACCCAGATGTATAAGCAACAAGTAACTCACTCACACTCATGCCCGTCACCCCAGTCGGGGTATGGGCCACCAACCACAGATCTCCAGAGTCCTCTATCCTGGGCCATTCACTCTAGCTGGTTCCAGGTATAGCCCATTTTTTTGCTGAAGGTCGCATCGCCAGGTATTTCTTGGACGGCCTCTTTTCCGCTTGCCTTGGGAGTTCCACCGCAGTGCCTGTCTGGTGATGTTAGTTGGCTGCTTGCGTAATGTATGTCCTTTCCAACCCTACCTTCTCCTTCTGATTTCTTCCTCTGCTGAGAGTTGACGGGTCCTCTCCAAGAGGTGGATGTTACTGATGGTGTCTGGCCAGCAGATCTGGAGAATCCTTCTGAGGCAGCTATTATTGAAGGTCTGGATCTTCCTGATGGTTGTTTTGGTTGTCCCTCAGGTTTCAGCTCCATACATACACCCATTAAAATTAAGTGACCTGAGAATAAAAGAGTGGTTAGAGCTGTAGAGAACTAATAAAATTAGTTTTCAAAACTTTATCTTGATTTTTTTTAAAACCTACTGTGTGTGTGAATTGGACTGGACCCTAAACATAAGCTTTTAAGATTAATTTCTTTTGTATTCTTTATAGAAAGGAATCTTTATATACAATGGACTCGGCCCAAATCCCATAAAAGCCAATGCAAGGACTACCAGTGATTTCAATGAGCGTTGGTTATGACTCTAAGAGTTGGATTCTGTTCCCCCTAAAGTAAATGAGAGCTTTGCCATTGACTTCAGTGGGAGCAGGATCAAGCCCTAAATAAGATTTTATCTTGTTTTACAGTTTATTACTGGTTACTTAATACCTATGACCCTACATGTTTTAGAATATTCCCTCCTGTGAATTTTATGCACTACAAAGGGAAGCCATATTCTGTGGTTGCTTAGAAAATGTATCCAAAGACAGTCTTAATCATATTTTACAATCTAAATCGGGATTCACCTTATTTTCTCTCATGCTCCAGCAATTTACATTTTTGCTCTGCCTGTACCCTTGTAATTAGAAGGTGAATTATGAAAGTATAGTATAAACAACACACCCACATCCCTTAACAATTAACACTGGGGAAGAAGATACAATTATAATACATTGTGAAAACAGTAAAATTCTTCCAACAATTACTCTCTAGTCTAATCTAATAGATAGTTACACTTACGGTCATATTTTATTTTCTATGCAGGTACACTAGAGGTTTTTTTTTTTCCTATCAGTATAATTCATTAAATCTGAATTTTCTCATTTAAAATGAATTTTTATCCTTTCCATACATTCTGCCAGGAAGCTGAGGGGCAGACTATTCAAAAAGTAGAACTGAGCAAGTCAGCTGTTCTTGACAGATACAGCAAGCCTTAAAAACATTCACCTTCCATCAGCTTTAAGTACAGTTGCATCAGACCAGAGATATAAAAGTTACAGCTAGTGCATATGGTATGCTACACAAGTTCTACCATATAAACTACCCATCAGGAAAAGCTGTACCCTAAAGTAGTTTACAAATTGAAGCAGCTATTTATATATGTCCTTTTTCCTGCATTTTTCCCCTTCTTTAGCTATTTAAAAAATCAGTATACATTGATGAAGAGTTGAAACCTAGCATCAAGATGAAAACACAGTCTAACTCCGGCAAAGATTGAATATGGATCTGAAATTTGTGACTCAGATCCACTCAATATAAATCAGCTGTCAGTTTTTATACAACATGCATTATAGAAGTGTCTTTAAATACACCTCTACTCTAATAGATCATCTGATGATGTCCATAAGTAGCTTATTCATTATTTACAGTCTCATTGTGCTAACAAAATGTAAAGCATTGTCCATAGAGACAGAAAAACACAGTCCCTACTAGAGGTGACCGGAGGATCACAATTCTGTTTTGTGGCACCTTTTGAGGTTTCAAAATTTCTTTTCATTCTGCATTGGAACAAAACTCAAACCCTTTAAGTTTTTTCACAAAAAACAGAATTGTGTCAAAATGTCCATTTCCAGATCAAAACCTGAGCTTTTCAATTTGGAAAGATCAGCAGGTGTGTCCCTTGGTGGCTAGGGCACTGACCTGGAAGGTGGGAGACCCAGTTTCATGTCCCTGCTGTCTGATTCAGAGTGATCTGGGATGAAAAACTCTGTAATGAAGCAAGAACTTGACCCTGGGGCTTCCACATCACAGGGACTATTTGATGGGATGGTGGAAATTTAGTTCACAGCCCTGACCACCAGGCTATAGAGTGTGAGAGTCAATCAGTCACACTCTCCCTCTCCACCTCAAACACCTTCCTGACAAAAAACTTCATTGAAACAGATACATCTCCATGAAACATTTTGGCTTCAGTAAGAGAGCACATTTTGGTGAGATTTCTTTTGCTGAAAGTGTTGTGACCACTTGTGGTCCCTATCTCAATAATACTGCATTCTGAGGGCTAAATTGTGAACCCCTTATACACAGTGGCAAGCACTGAAGTAAGCTTATCATCTTCAGTGGGACTATTCCAGAGAGTAACTGCTCCCCCAAAGGAAATAAGAGATTCACAATTAGGGTTGCCAACTTTCTAATTGCTGAAAACTGGATCCCCAAGGCCCTGCTCCTGCGCTCCTCTTCCATTGAGACCCTGCTTTGCCTCTTCCCACAAGGCCCTGTCCCAGCTCCGCCTCTTCCTGCAAGCCCCACCTCCCGCTCACTTCTCTCTCCCTTTCACCCATCACTCCCCGCTTCCCTTTCCTCATCACTGGATTGTCTCTACCTCCGTCCACGGCACTGGGCTTTGGGGCTGTGTTGGGAGCTGCAGGCTGACTCGGAGTCTGCCTCCTTGCCTGCCTGCAGGTAGGAGGCAGCCCAAGCTGAGCAGGGGCTGGTGTAGTTTGATGATCCGGTGCCTTTCCCCCCTGTGTTAACCAGACACTGTCAGATCCCATTTTCAATGGACTTTCTGGTTTAAAATCAGGCACCTGCCAGCCCTCTTCACAGTCTTCCCCTAAAAAACCTTTGCTTGATTCAACATATTCACTTCCAAAATAGGAGTCTGAATGCCCAATCTACCCCAGCTGCCAAAACACATTTTATAATTTCCAATTAGCCATTGTTGAGAACACCATCATAGAAGTAAAAAAAATAATTGTATTGCTAAATTTTGATCCAGCATTGCAGCCTCTCTATGGAAGGCAATGGAAGTTCTGCTCATGGACTGACTGCAGAATTGGATTTTGTGTCCTTTGCTCTTTAGTAAACACTGATTCTTTCATATGTTTTTGGCTGCAAGTGGTCCTGCTATTTAGAGATTAGAATCTGAATATCATATTTCTTGCTAATCGGTACCTTTAGAGAGACAAGATGGGCAATATCTATTATCGGACTAGCTTCTGTTGGTGAGAAAGGCAAACTTTCTAGCTTACACAGAGCTCTTCTTCAGGTTAGTAGCTGACCATAGACTCCTACGTCTGCATTGATACGGTTTATGAGAAGCCAGAGACTACTCTTGTGAGCAAAATTATGTAGATGCTCTTGCAGGATGAGGTACATAGATAGCTATACGATATACATAACGGGTCAAAAAACCTGCATGAAGTGGCCAGAATGACTACGATAATCACCCGTTGGAAAAATATAGAGTGTCTTCATATATCTTCTTGATTTTCAGATTTGCCAGTGGTGACCTGCATGTCTAAAATAAAGCTGAGCAAATTTTTTCAACCAAACACTTTCTTGTTGTTGAAAAACGCAGATTCAGCAACAATGAAACATTTTGTGGAAGGAAAGTGCTATGTCACTGCAAAGTACTATATTTTCCTTTATAATGATTAAACAGAAGTTGCAATCGCTGCATGAAAAAAATAATTAAATACGTTTTGGTTTTTGACCTCTTAGGATAGGGAGCTAAGAAGTGTGTGAATATATAATAAATTAGCACGTAAGGAGTGGGAGCAATAAGCAAAGTTGGCACTGCTGACAAAAGAATTAAACTCTTCATCCTAACTTAACACAGCAATAAGGTAAAGGGTAAACAAACGTAATAAAAGGCAGGAGAACCATAAGAAAATGAAGTTATATTTTTGCTTGCCATGTCGTCCTCTGGCTACAGAAAGAAAACCTAAGGATCTAGATTCTCAAGTGTGTACACTGGGATAGTTCCACTGAAATCAAGTTACACCAGATGAGGGTCTGGCCTAAAGTCTGACACTCCTCAGATAGGTGGAAGGCCAAATGGCTGGACTAGCACCTTTCACCCTTTCTCCCTCTTCAGTGTGTGTCTTATGAAACCCTTTATCAATCGACAGCTTCCTTGCTCACTGACACTACAGCTGCTTTGCTTCATTCTTTAACATGAATAAGTCCGTAAATATTTGATTTTGTTTCTCATTTATGGTATTTTAGAAACTCTCAATAAGAGATAGATGAAAAACACAGGACCACAACTGTCCAGAAGAACAGTGAGCTCATAAAGGAGTCTGGTGAGTGGTTAAAAGAGGGAGAAAGGGAGGGAGAAGGACATATGTGAAATAATGTCTAGTAATTTTGTACATGAGGTGGGTTTAGTCTGTGAGCCACAGTTTCACTCAACATGTTCTCTAGGAGTTTCAGCCATGGGGCATTTCCAGGAATGTAAATGTGTGGTTTGAAGGCTATTATATCAGCAGCATTATTTTGGGCCAGCTCTAGCAGCAATAATTATGGCCTTCCAGACCAGGCAACCTCTGTGTGCTCATTAGTGATGCAGGGTTATAATTCTGCTCTCATTTGCATATGTACTCTGGATGCTCACTCCTTGGCAGACAACCTATCCAGAAAGAGGCCAGCCTGCTGCAAATAGACAAGCATCGCCTCTCCCTATCAACACCCTTGACTTTGGTGCCAAGTTGTTGCCAAGCAGCTTGAGAAAGATGAGTTTATGTGCAAATAAGTTCTCTGCCTTCATTGCTCTGCCCTGCTCTATGCTGAAAATGTCCCTGTCTCCCTCCCACCCAAGATTATAAAGCCTGTGAGAGTTGCTCAATAGTGTATAAGAGGAAGAGCTGAGGCCTGGACTATAGGACAATTATGAATTCTTAAATCATGCCTGTCAGATTGACAGCAAAAGTAGAAGTTGGAGTCTCGTGGCCCTTTAAAAATCTTTGTTAGCTGAGAAACAGAAAGACGTGTAATAGTGTCCATAACGCATATATGCAAGGCTACAGCTTCTTGGAAGCTTAAAGGAGTTTCTGGACTTCATTGACTACTCACATTTTAAACTGTGTGTGTATATATAAATATATACATATGTCACATATGTATGCCAAGTTATATTGTGTGTGTGTGTATGTGTGAGAGAGAGAGACAGACAGACAGAAATGTACCACACATCTACTCTAATTTTGTTTTACCAATATTTATGTATTTTAAGATTGACCACCTGTATATATCCATGTGCATATGATAGCAAAATTTGACCCAGAATATTTAATTTAGCAATTCATACAAACATGCCAAGACTATTAAAATGAGAGTGTTAACCACCTGGTCTGGGGGATAGAGGCAGTGGAGGGAAAATCTGGAAACAGTATTTCATTCCTGTCTCTGCCGCTGAAGTGCTTTGTGACTTCAGGCAAGTCCCTTCCCCTCTGTGCCTCCGTTCTCCTTCCCACACTTAGTTAGCTTTATCTGTTTAGACTGGAAACTTTTCACTGAAGTCACTGTCTCTCAGTATGTGTCTTTCCAGCTCCAAGCACAAAGCCTCATCAATAGTGGGAAGTGAGCAACTGATTTGTACTTTACTTAATTAATTACAAGACATTTAGAATAATTAAAACTTGTTGACTGTATCCCTTGTGTGCTTTTTAATTTAAATCAAGTGGCAAAAAATAGTAATTAACATTAACTTAAAATATCAGACACCTAATAGACTGGCTGAGAGGGCTATACAAAGCTGGGCCTGATCTTGTGAACATGTGTTGTACACATGTGTAGACCCATTGAGTTTAATGGCACAGTTTTTGGAGATACAGTTATTTATCATAGAATCATAGACTCATAGGACTGGAAGGGACCTTGAGCTGTCATCTAGTCCAGTCCCCGGCACTCATGGAAGGACTAAGTATTATCTAAACCAGAGGAGGGTAAACTATGGCCCACTGGCCGGATGCGGCCTGCCAGCTGTTTTAATCTGGCCCTTGAGCTCCTGCTGGGGAGCGGGGTCTGGGGCTTGCCCTGCCTGGTGCTCCGGCGCTCCAGCCAGAGAGCAAGGTTGGGGGCTGCTCCATGCAGCTTCTGGAATCAGCAGCATGGCCCCCCTCTGGCTCCTACGCATAGAGGCAGCCAGTGGCCTCCAGTCTGCATGCTGCCCCCATCCAAGCGTTGCCCCAGCAGCTCCCATTGGCTGGGAACCGCAGCCCAGGGCATGCTTCCATGTAGGAGCCGGAGAAGGGACATGCTGCTGATTCCGGGTGCTACTTGAGGTAAGCACCACCCAGAACCTGCAACCCTGGGCATCTCCCCACGCTGCAACCCCTACCTAGTCCTAATCCCCCTCTCACCCTCCAAACCCTTCAGTCCCAGCCCGAAGCACCCTCCTGTACTCCAACCTCCTCATCCCCAGCTCCACCCCAGAGCCTGCGCCCCCAGCCAGAGCCCTCACCCTTTGCCCCCCTCACACCACTCCCCTGCCCCAGCCCGGAGCCCCCTCCCGCACTCTGAACTCCTCATTCCTGGCCCCACCTTGGAGCCCACACTCCCAATCAGAGCCCTCACCCCCTCCAGCACCCAAACCTCAATTTTGTGAGCATTCATGGCCCATCATACAATTTTTATTCCCAGATGTGGCCCTTGGGCCAAAAAGTTTGCCCACCTCTGATCAAGACCATTCCTGACAGGAGTTTGTCTAACCTTTTCTTAAAAACCTCCAATGATGGAACTTCCACCACCTCCCTAGGCAATTTATTCCAGTCCTTAACCACTCTGACAGTTAGGAAGCTTTTCCTAATGTCCAACCTAAACCTCCCTTTCTGCAATTTAAGCACATTGTTTCTTGTCCTATCCACAGAGGTTAAGAAAAACAATTTTTCTCCCTCCTCCTTATAACAACCTTTTACATATTTGAAAACTGTTATCATGTCCTCTCTCAGCCTTCTCTTTTCCAGGCTAAACAAACCCAATTTTTTCAGTCTTCTCTCACAGTTCATGGTTTATAGACCTTTAATCAATTTTGTTGCTCTTCTCTGGACTCTCTCCAATTTGTCCACGTTTTTCCTAAAATGTGACACCCAGAACTGGACACCATACTCCAGCTGAGGCTTAATGAGCACAGAGTAGAGAGGAAGTATTACTTCTCATGTCTTGCTTACAATACTCCTACTAATACATCCCAGAATGTTTGCTTTTTTTACAACAGCTTTACACAGTTAACTCATATTTATCTTATGGTCCACTGTGGAAAGAGACCCCAGATCTCTTTCCGTAGTACTGCTTCCTAGGAAGTCATTTCCCAATTTGTATGTGTGCAACTGATTGTTCCTTCCTAAATGGAGTACTTTGCATCTGTCCTTATTGAATTTCAACCTATTTACTTCAGACTATTTCTCTAGTTTGTCCAGAACATTTTGAATTTTAATACTATCCTCCAAAGCACTTGCAACCCCTCCCAGATTGGTATCATCTTCAAACTTTATAAGTTTACTCTCTATGCCATTATCCAAATCACTGATGAAGATACAGAACAGAACTGAACCCAGAACTGATCCCTGCAGAACCCCACTAGTTATGCCCTTTCTGCATGACTGTACACCACTGATAACTTCTCTCTGGGAATGGTTTTCCAACCAGTTTTGCACGCACCTTATAGTAGCTCCATGTAGGTTGCATTTCCCTAGTTTGTTTATGAGAAGGTCATGCAAGACAGTATCAAAAGCTTTACTAAAGTCAAGATATACCACGTCTACTGCTTCCTCTATCCATAAAGCTTGTTACCCTGTCAAAGAAAGCTATCAGGTTGTTTGACATAATTTGTTCTTGACAAATCCATGCTGTTACTTATCACCTTATTATCTTCTAGATATTTGCAGATTGATTGATTAATTATTTGTTCCATTATTTTTTCTGGGTACAGAAGTTAAGCTGACTGGTCTGTAATTCCCCAGATTGCCCTTATTTCCATTTTTATAGATGGATACTATATTTGCCCTATTCCAGTCATCTGGAATCTCTCGTCTTCCATGACTTTTAAAAAATAATTGACAATGGCTCAGATATCTCCTCAGTCAGCTCCTTGAGTATTCTAAAATGCATTTAATCAGGACCTGATGACTTGAAAACATCTAATTTGTCTAAACCATTTCAACTTGTTTTTTCCCCTGTTTTAGCTTCTTCTGATCTTACCTCATTTTCACCAATATTCACTATGTCAGATGTACAGTCACCGCCAGCCTTCTTGGTAAAAACTGAAACAAAGAAATAATTAAGCGCCTCTGCCATTTCCACATTTTCTGTTTTTGTTTCCCCCCTTCATTGGGTAATGGCCCTACTCTGTACTTGGTCTTCCTCTTGCTTCTAATGTATTTGTAGAATGTTTTCTTGTACCCTTTATGTCTCTAGCTAGTTTGATCTCTTTTTTGATTTTTGGATCATAGACGATCTCCTGGTTAAGCCAGGGTGATCTCTTGCTATGCTTCCTATCTTTCCTATACAGAGAGATAGTTTGCTCTTGTGTCCTTAATAATTTCTCTTTGAATAACTGCCAGCTGTCTTCAGTTGTTTTTCCCCTTAGACTTGCTTCCCATGGGATCTTACCTACCAACTCCCTGAGTTTGCTAAAGTCTGCATACTTGAAATCCGTTGTTTTTATTTTCCTGTTCTCCCCTCTACCATTTCTTAGAATCATGAACACTATCATTTCATGATCACTGTCACTCAAACTGCCTTCTAGTTTCAAATTATCAACCAGTTCTTAATCAAATCTAGAACAGCCTCTTGCCTAGTAGCTTTCTCCACCTTCTGAAATAAAAAAAAATGTTCCCAATACATTCCAAGAATGTGCTGGATAATCTGTGCCTTGCTGTATTGTTTTCCCAACAGATATCTGAGTAGTTGAAGTCCCCCATCACCACCAAGTCCTGCGATTTGGATGATTTTACTGGTTGTTTAAAAAAGCCTCATCTACCTCTTCTTCGTCCTTAGGTGGTCTTTAGTAGACCCCTACCCTGACATCACCCTTTTTGTTACCCCTTTTATCTCTACCTAGAGACTTTCAACAGCTCCGTCTCCTATTTCCGTCTCCACCTCAGTGCATATATATGTATTTTTTGCCTGCCTGTCTTTTCTGAGCAAGCTGTACCCTTCAATACCAATATTCCAGTCATGCGTATTATCCCACCAGGTCTCTGTGATGCCAACTATATTATAGTTATTATTTATTAGCATTTGAATTCTTCCTGCTTAGTCCCCATACCTCTCGCATTAGTATACAGACATCTAAAATACTGATTTGATTCCTCCCCCCCCACAACTCCAGTTCTGTCTTTTCTTTCATTTATCCCTGCAATAACAGTCCATGCTTCCCCCAAATTCTGAACTTTCTCCCAGGTCTCCATGTTCTTGACTTACCTGTGGGCTTTGGTCACCTGCCACCTTCAAACCTAGTTTAAAGCCCTCCTCACTAGCCAGTCTGTATCAAAATATAATCTTCCCCTTCCTGGAACAGCATCCCGTGGTCAAGGAAGCCGAAGCGCTCCTGGTGACACCATCTTTGCAGCCAGGCATTCACCTCCAGAATGTATCTGTCTCTGCCTGGCCTCTACCCTTGACCAGAAGGACTGAACAGAATACCGCCAGTGCTCCCAACTCCTTCATCCTTACTCCCAGATCCCTGTAGTCACTTCTGATCTGCTGAGGTTCATATCTCGTAGTATCATTAGTGCCCACATGGATGAGAAGAATGAGCCGGATGAGTAGTCAGAGGGCCAGATGATCCTCGACAATCACTCTAAAATGTCTTGGATATGGGCCCCTGGCAGGCAGCATACTTCCCAGGATGCCATGCAGGGCAACAGATAGTTGCCCCCTTCAGAAGAGAGTCAATGACTACCCTATGTTTCCTCCTGGAAGTGGTGGCTGCGATCCTCCCAGCCTTGGGGGTACATGGCTTCTCCTCCTCCACCTTTGGAGGTGATTCTTCATCACTCATTGCCAGGGAAGCATATCAGTTTTCCATCACCACGGTGGGTAGGTTGGGAGTAGAGGTGGAGCACTACCTGATGCCAGAAGTAACCAGCTGCCACTGTCCTTCCTGTGACAAAGCCATACCCTCCTCCCCCTCAGTCCTCTGTAGCTGGGTAGCTTCCTCCGCCTTGGATGTCTCCATACAAATACTCTGAAGGAATTCCTCATGGGCACAGATTCTCCTCAATCTGGACACCTCTTTCTGTAGCTCTCCCACCTGCTTCCTGAGAGATTCCACTAGCAGGCCTTCACACTGGATGGTCCCCCAAGCCTGGCTTTCTGTTAGTGGGAAATGCAGGCCACAGTCTCTGTAAATCCACACCAGGATCTGGGTAGAGGTGCAGGTGGAGGAGACAGGAGTCACATTGGCACTGACAATGCAGCCCTTCCTAACCATAATGATTATATTACAACTCCCTCCCACCAACTTCCTCTCAAACTCCCCTGTTTGCTAGCTCCCCTTGGTTGCTTAGCCTCTGGCTTTTAAGGCCATCTCTCATCGGTCAGCCCTACCCCCTCATTAATCACACAGGGGTTATGTGTGTTTTCTGGATCAGAGTCTAAACGCCTAAGCATGATCTTAGGCTCTCCCCCTCTACCCACTCCCACACTCATTAGGTGATCTCTTTGCGCTTGGTTTCAAGACCTGTTATTTGGGTTTTGGTAATTTGGTAATAAGAGTCCAAAGTGAATTAGGAAAAAAAATATCTGTTTTTATGTTAAAATTAAACGCTGTACACAATGAAGATTACATCCCCACTGAGCTTCATGAAGATTCTGCCTCCACCAAATAATGAATGGCAATAAATTCTACTAATGAAATGAAAGATAGGAGCATGACACTATTGGCTGTCCATACCCTCATTGTCTGACTTGAGGGCAACACACTGTTACCTGATAACTTCCAAGAGCTAATTAACCCTGACTGAGTGTGTTAGGCACCATAATCTCACTTGATCTGGTTTTATGACTTGTTCTGATTGTGGTGCCCAGCTTTCCCCAATTCTACCATTTTGTATTGCCCTCTCTCCTTTTTACTGTGAGAGGTGAATCTCCATCTTTATGTTTTCTCTCTTGCTTTCTCTTTCAGGCCTCTCTCACTGCTTGATCCATTTCCCCCTCTTTCCATCAAATATTATTCTTTATTGTCCAGGTCCCATCCCACTTCCTTTCATAACCAAGACTAACTTCACCACTTTTCCATGCCACTTACAGTGCTTTCAATACTACCTTCATTTAACTGATATGCCATGCTATCTACTTCCTGCTTCACTGCTTAGCCACCTGCTATAATTTGATTGACTGACTGGGGTAGATAGGGTTGAGTAAGCTACTATTTAAACTTCTTCATGGCCAGCCTTTAAAGAGCACCACAATAAATGGAGATCATCAAACTTCAGCACTTGTCAGCAAACTTCAAACTCACTATGTTTAATTGGGTTTGAAAAAAATAGCCTCCTCTATGTGCTAAGACAATATTTCTACAGCCTCTCTCCAGAGACCTTGCAGTGAAGTTACAATGCTTCTCTATCAGTCTGAAATCTTTCATTCTGCAGCAGATTTGCAATACCACTGGAGTTTTGGCAGGGTGGTGTTATTTATAATTAATACAGATCACTTAGCTTTTCATTTTCGAATACCAAGGAGCCATGGTTTCATGTTACTTAGACATGACCTCTCTATCGTAGATTAGGAGCTGGGGTTCTGCCAAGCATAAACCTTGTTTTATAGGACTTGAGCAACCAGATGATGAAAAACAGACCTTGCACCCTGGGGAATAAATTGTATGTGGATTCTTCTGGCTCTTAGAACATTATATATCAAAGCCCTGTACCTCACACTACGTTTGCTCTTAATGTAGTACAATGTTGACAGAAGTTAAATATTTAAGTCATGACTCATCTAGTTAAGAAAGTAATTTTACTTTTGATAAACATTGTCAGAATTCAAACTGAGAAAATTTTTTTCCCAATACATGATAAAATCCATGTCTGAGGACAATTCTGTTGGGAAGCTCTTGTTCAAAGGATCTCATCGTCCTATTTTTTGCTTGAAATTTGGTTGCAAGGCAGGCTCTAGAAACCGGCTGCATATTTTTTAAAAGGAATAACAAACCATTTTGCATGTCATGAGACTAAGGGTGCGAAAACCAGGACAGAGAAAATAAAAAATAACTTGAAACTTTGCTCAGGCTCGCTTTGTTGAAGCAAACCTGGTCTGAACATCTTTTGAGGACTGAAAAGGCTGAATTAACTGTTTTTATTTTATGCAGAAGTGTGAAAACACCGTGAGAAAAGACAGTCTAGCCCACCCTGTTTGCAGACTGTTGACCCCACAAAAGGCTTCCTGCACAGACAAACAATACCACAAAGGCTGCTTCCCCCATTACCTCCTTTCTTGTAGAAAAGAGTCAGTTCTCTTCATGTCTAGTTCTGAGGGGGACAATCAGGCCCAGTAGCTGGAAGTGCTCAACATCTTACAAGAAATCATGTCCATGTGAAATGTCCAGCTCTGTTTCGCTGATTCAGACAGTTTGGAAAGTTCAGATAAGGTTTGTAGTCATCTGAAATGTCTAATGCCTACCTGAACTGCAGTGAACTTCAAAAACCTCATAATGTTCATCCATCACTACACGTACGTGCATGGGGTGTGTGTGTGTGTGTGTAAGTGAGTGAGAGAGAAAGAATGCACACATATGTCTTTGTGCAAGTAATTAAGAATGTATGGTATTTCAAGCAGGTCTTATGGCATGTGTACCAGGAGAAATGCTGCCAGATTAATTGAATTTTAGCAGGGGAAAAAAATGCTCCTTATTTCCTCCATTCTGTAGTAATTCAATTTCTGGTGCTGACTGCTAGAGACTATTTTAGGCTGACTGCTCGCAGTAGCATCTGGCTGCTCTGTGGGAATTTTAAAAAATGATCTCTGAACTGTGAAAAACACGAAGAATTAATAAAAGCCAGCAAAGGGCTTGGTTAGTAGAGCTTCTCACAGTGAACACATCACAGTGTCTGAAGGAATCCTAGTTGTAAAGCTCCACATAAGAAAAACTTTATTAATTTCCAGTGCAGCACACAGTTTAATATAATTGCAAATAAAACTCCTTATAAATAAGCCTCAGTGTTTCTTGTGGTCTGGTAATTTCCCAATATTGCACCTCAAACTAAGCAGGTAAAATGTGATAATCCCAGTGGGAAGCAAAATCTAATTATTTTAGTCAAGCAATGCAAAATAATACAAACGCAAATTCTCCTCAGAGTGTCCAGGATGGGGGCAATTTCCAGATTACATCACCAAAGGGGCAGAAACATCTTATGTCCAAAAACCTGCTAGCCATGTCTTATCATGTTCACTACTTAATCGTAATTAAGTCACTTGCATTTTGGTTCTCTTTTAAATCTTTTTTTGTCATTTAGTTTCCCCCACAGTTGTGAATTATTCACAATTTGACATCAGAAGAAAGTGAGCTTTCCTCTATATAGGGCCCGATTTGGCAAAAATTGACTTGTGTGACTAGCCCTCCCTCATATTCTTTCCACTATGGGATTATGCTCTTTTTCCACTGTTTATTCTTTGGGACAGGGACTGTCTCTTTGTTATATGTTTGTACAGCACTGTGTGCGATGGGGCTGGGCCTCTCAGCACTACTTCGGCACAGTGAATAATAATGAGACTCCCCTTCTCCTACTACCTCAGCTTGGATGGACTTCGAACTGGTCTGTCTGGGATGGCTCTGCAATACAGAGGGAAGCTGTCAAATTCAAATTATTCAATCTGCGCTCTACTGTGAAACCGTAAATCAATCTATTTTTGAGAAAAACTGGGCTCAAGTTGGCTTGCAAGGTTCATGATGTTTAGTAACCCTTTCAGCAAACATTGCTTGAGCTCTGAGTTTATTAAAATAAAAGCAAATCAGACAGCTTTCATGAGATTTCGTGTTTCATTGGGGATATTCCCCACCAGCACATGTGAACATCAGTACTTTTGCACAATGGTAGTGATCTTACATCTATGTTGAAAGATATATTCAGAAGATTACTAAGGCTCTGCTTAAGAAAAGCTCTGAAGAACATGTTTAAGTAAACTGCTCTTCAGGATATCACTTCAGCTTATAATTAAGTAGGGATGCTTTTCTGAATTAGATGTTTAGTCTCTGAGCAATTTGCAGCAGGGACCATTGCTTTATGTTTGTTTACAGTACACAGTAGAGTCCTGATCCCTGAATGAGGCTGTAGGAACTGCCACCATACAAATACATAATAATAAATGATTGTGGAAGAGGCTTCAGTTATTCCTATTGACAGCATTCCTTGAAAAATGCCAGCATGGTCAAAACATTGCAATCAATCCAGGCTTGTTCCAAATGAAGATATTCATGTACTCTTATTCTTACTTTCAAACTAAGTTTTGAGTTTTTCCTTTTTGTAGTAAGTTAGTGCTGAATGTGTCTGAGAACCACTCATATGAGTAAGGTTTCAGCATCAGGCCCTTAAACAGCAATAATCAACAAATAGAAAGGCAAGTAGGGTCTGTTCCCGCTCCCACTGGGGTCAATGGCAGAAATTTCATTGGGCATAACACTCCTTCCACACTGAAATCAGAATAATCTTATTGAAATCAATGTAAAATCAGTCTGAGACCAAAATCCATCCCACTGACATCAATGGAAGCACATTTGGGCCACAAATTTGCATTACACCTTACAATGGTGCAGCACAATTGGATTCATTCAACCAAGGATCACAGTATGAGGCCTTGTCTACGCTACACAAATTACTTGTGGCTGACAGCAAGTGTCTGCAATGGGTGCAGCTGAACCAATGCTGCACATGCTTTTGTACAGCTAAATGAATTGTACAGGACAGCTTTAGGGACCAGCATGAGAAAGGAAGGATGACCCAGTGATTAGGATACCAGCTGGGGACTCAGATGACCTGAGTTCAACTCCCAGCTCCACTGCAGGCTTCCTGAGTGACTGGGCAAGTCATTTAGCCTCTCTGTGCCACAGTTCCCTATCTGTAAATGAGGATAAAAGCACTGCCCAACCTCACAAGGGTGTTGTGAGGATAAATTCATTAAAGATTGTGAGGTGCTCAGATATGATGGTAATTGGTGCGTGTAAGTACCTAAGGGTTCATATACACATGGGGACACTCAGGAAAAATAAGATGAATTAAATAAAGGAGCATAAGTTAAAGTGCATTTAATTCCCCCTGGTGGATGCTCTTATTCAGAAGTAAAATGGTCTTAGTTCACCACAGCTTAGCTTTAACTTATGCATATTAACTACAAGTCTTTAATTAATTCAGCATAACTCCCTGTGTAGACAACCCTTTAGATCAGGGTTTCCCAAACTTGGTTCACAACTTGTTCAGGGTAAGCCCCTGGCGGGCCACGAGACACTTTGTTTACCTGAGCATCCGCAGGCACGGCCGCTCGGAGTTCCCAGTGGCCGTGGTTCGCCATTCCTGACCAATGAGAGCTGCGAGTGGCCATACTTGCGGTCACTTAGGTAAACAAAAGCGTCTTGTGTCCTGCCAGGGGTTTACCCTGAACAAGCCGTGAATCAAGTTTGGGAACCCCTGCTTTAGATAGAAGCAACTTATTGAAAAAACTGCTAAGCAAAGCCTGGAAAGCTGCTAGCTGCTTGTCTCAAGAAAACTGCTAAGTTCCTTATATATTGTAATCTTTCCAGTTCTCATAAGCTCTTTTTCATTTGTTTAGGTACTGGCAGCTTGGCAGACAATACAAAGACAATGAACGAAAACTGTACATTGGTTTCTGTATTATGAATATTTACAAAAACAGAAGGAAAAAAGCCCCCCAAAAGGAAAATAAAAGAGGAAAACAGAAAATTTAAAGATAAATGTGTTCTACATTTACTTTGTTAGTTGTATGATAGCATTTATGGAGCTATGCCTTCATTTAGAAAAGCACTGAAGCACAGACTTAGCTTTATGTACGTGGTGAACTCCCATTAGTATCAATCAAACTTAAGCGCCTACTTATGTGTTTTCCTGAAAAGGGAGACTTTCCTGAATTAAGGCCTTAGTTTGTAGGTATTTGTACCAATGAAATGCACATTACTTCTAGCACTTGCCAACATATTTCAAAGGAAATATTTGGCGATCAGTTTCATGGAGAGGGCGGGGACCTCAGTATCATTAATGTACAGAGAGTTACCATTTACCTGATCATATTGTTGATATGAGTTTACAGTAATGACAGGCTAGGAGAAGGTTTTGGTGACTAACTATTCCAGAGTGAGGATTTGGTTTTGGTGAAAATGGAAATAATTTTTAAAACAAGTTAAACAACTCAACAAACATATCTATCACTTAATGATATTAGCTGATTTGTAATAAGGATGTCTCTTTCTCCTGTTTCACTACCCATCCTCTGAAGTTTGCTTTTTTGTTTGTTTTTTTAAATATGCACTCCCTACACTGACTAGATGGACACAAAGAAACACGTACAAGCTCACCAGTTTCTGAATCTTCAGATGACAAGGTAAGAACAATGGATGGCATGAACCTCATTCTAACGGTGACTGGGTAGTTATCGTTTTACTTTTATATTAGATCAAGTATCACCTACTTTGACAGTGAGGCAGAAGACATGATGGTTGAAATGTTATTTTGCTGAAAAACCTAAAGCAAGTTGTTTTTCCCTTCAGATTGAAAGATGGTTTTCTGTGGAAACATTAAAATAAAAACAGCCTGTCATTTTCTCTAGAAATTTTAAGCCAAAGTACAACATATTCTGCATAAAAAAAACCAACCAAACAAAAAACTCTGAAAATAGGAATTTTCCCCAGTTTTACTGCCAGTGAGACTTTTTTTCATAGCTCTAGGCACATACTGTATGCATGCAACTGAAGCGGAATGTGAGGGCAGCTTGGAAGGCAACATAAAAATAATGTTTTGGGTAGTAATGAGAGATATACATATGATTTGAGCAGCAATTAATAGTGGGTTCGAAGCCAGAACTTCATGGGTAGCAAACGTATTTCTTTTAAACCACAGTGACAAATAACTGCTTCTAAAAAAGACAATATTTAGGCTAATACATAAATACACACATTCCCATCATACTTAAGAGTTATGGCATGTTACACAAGATGAGGTAACATTGCCATCAGGTTCTATAGCAATCTATATTTTAAACTCTTCTTTTCATATTTGTTAAAAGGCACATGAAAAAGGGGTGACTTTCTGACAGAACAACAGCACTTAGTGAGCATTCGGCTGCCAGCATGTCTCTGGCTTTGGCTCTGTTTCTCTTCAGTTTTGTTTTGTCCCCTTGATTTTGGAAGCATGAAGTGGGCCAGATTCATTAGAGGAGAGTGGCAGCTCTGTGGGCAGCCAAACAAACTGGTAAAAGGCTTTCAGTTTATTTAATTATTAATTTATTTGTGTTATTGTGATCACTACATAGCTCAGCACTGAATGCACAGCAGCATGTTTCAATGCCTGGAAGTAAAAGTGATTCGGGTGAGTGTATGAGAGAGAGACACTATGAATTAAAGATCTATTCATTATTCAGATGTATCACCTGGGATTAACTACTATACTAACTCAGTGCTCCTTCTGAAACACAAATTCCCATGGACTTAAATTCACTTGAATTTCTTGTACAAGGAGTACTAGATTCGACCCAATGTAACAGAGAAATCAACACATGCAAATAACTATGGGCCACATTCAGGCACATTACTACTTTATTCCATGAGCAGATCCGTTATGGTGTAAGGTTTTACTCTGGAGTTTGGGCAAGGTTGTGATATCCTTTCTTATGAAATACTGAACTCTTTACATTTAAAAAGCAACTTACTCCATTAATGACAATTAATTATTAGAAAAGTGTTACTGATGAAGTCCAAACTCCGGGACAAAGCAAAGTGACAAAATTGCTAACTCTTAGGGGTCAAATGCTTTTCAGACCATTCCTGTCAGAGGGACAGCTCTGTAACTTAGAAAAAGAACTGGAGTTGTTTATGTAGCTTTGAGCTTTCTTCAAGCTTGTCTAGTTTTTTTTAAAGGAGGTTAGTGAATTGACCAACCCCCCCAAAGAAGATACCTCAACTGATAGCTATCAAATATGTACAAGCAAGTTTCCAAGCAGGGGCAGCTGTTGTGTCTGCAAAACCCCACATTTAGCCACACAAATTAGGTAGTTAGGATCACAGGAGCCTGACTTACACAAGCAAATGACCATTTATGTGGGCAAATATAGGTATTATAGAAAGCATAAGTATATGTGCATTTTCAGGTGAGTAATCTTGGTTTGTTCATTTCAACGTATAGTCCTAACTGTGAAATGAAAAGGGTTTTTACTTGTCAGGACTTGCAATCAGGTTTGTCTCTTTCAATGGTTGATGAACAACATCAAAAACAGTTCAGTAAACTGCAGTCATTGCACTGCTTCAGGTGCATAGGATGTTGGGAAACAGCCTGAGGGTATGTCTACACTACGGGATTATTCCGGTTTTACAGAAAATGGTATTTGGAAAAAAACTGTATAAAGTTGAGTGTACACGGCCACACTAAGCACATTAATTCGGCGGTGTGCGTCCATGTGCCAAGACTAGCATCGATTTCTGGAGCGTTGCACTGTGGGTAGCTATCCCATATTTCCCGCAGTCTCCCTTGCCCATTGGAATTCTGGGTTGAGATCCCAATGCATGATGGGGAAAAATAGTGTGATTCTGGGTAAATGTCATCAGTCAATCCTCCCTCCGTGAAAGCAACGGCAGACAATCATTTCACGCCCTTTTCCCTGGATTGCCCTGGCAGACACCATAGCATGGCAACCATGGAGCCTGTTTAGCCTTTTTTCACTGTCATCGAATGTCTACTGGATGCTGCTGACAGACGCGGTACTGCAGTGCTACACAGCAGCATTCATTTGCCTTTGCAAGGTAGCAGAGACGGTTACCAGTCTTATTATACCGACTGCTGCTTTGGAAATTGGCAATGACAGTTACCAGTCCTATTGTATTTTCTGCTGCTGTCATGGGTGCTCCTGGCCGGCCTCGGTGAGGTCGGTGGGGGGGGAAAGAACAAAAATGGGAATGACTCCCCAGGTCATTCCCTTCTTTACGTTTTGTCTAAGGTAGAGGCAGTCCTGCCTAGAATATCGGGCAAGCCTACTAAAGAACCAGAGAGGACAGTCTTTCCAGGTCAGAGCCCCAGACATCCTGCAGAAATGATGAGCTGCATGCCATTCTAGGGGGTGCCCCTGCAACAACCACGCCCATTGCTTCCCTCCTCTCACACCCCTCCATAGCTACCGTGGCAGTTATCCCCCCATTTGTTTGATGAAGTAATAAAGAATGCATGAATAAGAAACACTGACTTTATTGAGATAAAACGGGTGGGCAGGGGGAGGCAGCCTCCAGCTGCTATGATATTCCAGGCAGGACTGAATCTCCAGGAGACAAAGCTTAAAGAAGGGAATGACTGGGAATCATTCCCATTTTTGCCCAAGTGCCCCCAGCCGACCTCACCAAGGCCAGCCAGGAGCACTCACGGGATGATGATGATGGCTATGAGGCCTATTACACTGTCTGCCATCCGGGAGGGGAGGGGATGCTGCTGTTCAGCGCTGCAGCACCGCATCTACCAGCAGCATCCAGTAGACATAAGGTGACATTGAAATAAGGCAAGAAACGATTTTTTTCCCTTTTCTTTCACGGGGGGTGGGAGGTGGGGGGTGGGCGAAAGGGGGATTGACGACATATATCCTGAACCACCCAAAACAATGTTTTTGACCCTTCAGGCATTGGGAGCTCAGCCAAGAATGAAGATGATTTTCAGAGACTGCGGGAACTGTGGGATAGCTCAAGTCCTCAGTCCTCTCTCCCTCCTTCCATCAGTGTCCATTTGATTCTTTGGCTTTCCATTACGCTTGTCACGCAGCACTGTGTTTAGTCCCTGCTGTGGCCTCTGTCTGTCATAGCCTTGGAGATTTTTTCAAATGCTTTGGCATTTCGTCTTTTGGAACGGAGCTCTGATAGAACAGATTCATCTCCCATACAGAGATCAAATTCAGTGTCTCTCGTACGGTCCATGCTGGAGCTCTTTTTTGATTCTGGGACTGCATGGTCACCCGTGCTGATCAGCTCTCCATGCTGGGCAAACAGGAAATGAAATTCAAAAGTTCGCGGGGCTTTTCTGTCTACCTGGCCAGTGCATCTGAGTTCAGATTGCTGTACAGAGCTGTCACAATGGTGCACTGTGGGATAGCGTCCGGAGGCCAATACAATCAAATTGCGGCCACACTAACCCTAATCCGAAATGGCAATACTGATTTCAGCGCTACTCCCCTCATCGGGGAGGATTACAGATACCGGTATTAAGAGCCCTTTATACCAATATAAAGGGCTTCGTTGTGTGGATGGGTACAGGGTTAATGAGTTTTAATGCTGCTAAATTCGATATAAACTCATAGTGTAGACCAGGCTTGAGACTCACAAGACATTAGTTCTTTGGCCAGATCTGCTTCTCATTCACTTTAACAGAGTGAAGTTTGGCCCTAACACTCCGTTTCTACCTCAACAATTGTGTTACAACTTGTGTGTGTTAAGAAAGGAAGAATGGTTATTGATAACAACAGTGCTATTCACTAATGGCATGTTTATACTGCCCTGCAGTTTGGACTACGGGGGTGCGAAGAGCAGGGCTCGCCAATGAGCTGTCCTGTAACTCCCCTATGCAGATACTTAAGATATGAATTTACAGGTCCCAAGCTTACACTAGTGTAGTCCTCTTTGACTACTAGTCACTGTTATTTACACGTCCTTAGTCCAAACTCCGGGACAGTAGACATGCCATTAGGTGTTTGAAAGGTCCAGCCAGACTCCAGCTGCTGGCCTGGCCAGGTGGGAGGGGCCTCCAGGGGGAAGAGGAGGGGCTGGGGGGGGCTGTGACAAAAAGTGGACTGGTCAGGGCCTCTTGCCCCCCCACATATTCTGGCACCCCTGCAAGTACCGCACTTCCGAAGGAAACAGTTCATGGCTAAACTAAAGGATTCTTCTTCCTCCATTTCTTGGGACAGCACAGCCCTCAGACCGATGTCGGAGGCATCCGTCTGCAGGACAAAAGATTTTGAGAAAAGGTGGAATAAGATCAGCTCAGAAATCAGGTGATCCTTCAATTTCTTGAAGGCTGGTTATGCAGTCCCAAAACCACAGGACCTTCTGGGGGCTACATCTTTCACCAGATTATCAGCAAGGCCACAATCATGATAAAATCTGGAATAAACTGCCCATAAAATGCCACTAACCCCAGGAAGCATTGTACCTACATCTTTGTGGTGAGTTCACAACATTCTTCTAGAGCTTGGATCTTTCCTACCAACAGGTGCAGGTATTCTCTCCCCACTGTATACCCCAGGTACAACACCTCTTGATTAGCTAGGTGGCACTTGGCAGGATTAGCAGTAAATCTCACACTTTTGAGGGTCTGGGAGACCACTGCAACAATGTTTTAAATGCTCATTCCAGGAATTGCTATACAGGACAATGTCATTGATATATGTGGTTGCATACTGGTCATGAGGCCAAAACACCTTGCCAATCAGCTTTTAGGGGGTAAGCTACTATGCCATTAGTAAAATGGCAATGTGTTACATTGGTACAAGCCAAATGGCATGTCAAGGGGATCAGTCAGTAACCCCTGGTTAGGTCGAGGGTGGTGATATATCTGGAAGCTCCCAACCTCCAACAATTCATCGACCCGCAGCATTGGGTAGGTGTCAAATATGGACACTGCACTGACCTTCTGGAAGTCTAAACAGAATCTGGTTGTCCAATACTGTTTAGGTATCATAACTATAGGGCTTCACTGCTAGCTGTGAGTCCTCGATCTACCCTAGGTTTAACATAGCTTGGAGTTCCTTCTGTACTGTTTCCCACATATGTATTGGCAAAAGTTCTCTCTCACCTTTTTCCCTGGTTTGGCCATTATGTAATGAAATACTAAGTGCGTTTGTCCTGGAACCATAGAAAAGATCACCAAAAGGGACTGGGATAATTTTTGGATCTGCTGTTTTTGTTCTACCTTTTCTTCTACTGGGACTTGGTCAGAGCTGGGGTCTGTGGGGACTCGGGCCCCAAATTCCTGTTCTGGGGGAAACAACATTCCCAGAGGCCTTCCCAAACTTTCTAGGCCTTTAGCAGGTTGACATGGTGCGCCTTAGTAACTTTCATCTTGTCAGATTGACAAATGGCATAGTTTACTGCTCCAGTTAGTCTGATCACATCAAAGGGGCCTTGCCATCTGGCAAACAATTTGGATTCCTAGGTGGGAAGCAGAAGTAACACCCAATCCCCTGGTTGGAACTCCCGGGCACAGGTTCCCTTGTATGCTTGTGCTTGTCCCTGTTACGCCTTGACTAGATTATCTCTTGCAAACTCATATAAGGCCTTTAACTTCTCACTCAGCTGTAGCACACAATGCACCAAGTTCATGGTCTTGGAACTTTGTTCCTCCCACACTCCTGAAGGAGCTCTAGTATTCCCCTTGGCTGTCCCCCATATAGCAATTTGAATGGAGAGAACCTTGTTGATGCCTGAGGTACTTTGCAGATGATGAACAGGAGTGGCAGAATTAATTCGTCCCACGGGTGAGGTTCCAAAGCTACGAACTTCTGCAGCATACTTTGCAAGATCTTATTAAATGTCTCTATTGGTCCATCGGATTGAGGACCAACATTCTTAAGGTTTTTATTTTCAACAGACTACATAGTTCCCTCATAAACTGGAACATAAAGTTGGTGCCCTAATCTGTGATTATTTCCCAAGGGATCCCCACCCAGGTGAATATTTTCATGAGCTCTGGGACAAGGGCCATTGCCTTTGTGGAGCTGAGTAAATCACCTTGGGGTATCGCATAGCATTGTCTAATATGATTTGTATGTGCTGGAATCCAGTTGCACTCTTTTTTTCCAAGGAGCCCACCAAGTCCATGCCAATCCTTTCAAACAGGGTCCCTACCCGGGGGAGAGGTATCAGCGAGGCCCAGGGTACCTTCCTTTGATTTGCTCACTGAAATTCTGGGCAATAGATGCCTTACACTTGCACCTCTTGGTGGATGCCTGGCCAATAAAAATGAAGAGTCACTCGCTTGAGTATTTTCTCCTAACCAAGGTTCCCCATGCAGGCTGTGGAGTGTGCT
Organism: Chelonoidis abingdonii; assembly: GCF_003597395.2. Taxonomy (NCBI): domain Eukaryota; kingdom Metazoa; phylum Chordata; order Testudines; family Testudinidae; genus Chelonoidis; species Chelonoidis abingdonii. Next base: position 171,808,700 of record NC_133770.1, on the reverse strand, counting down.
AGGCACAGTAGTTTTCTGCAGTACTTCTTTGGGATAATCAGCTGCATTTTAACTTCCCCCATATGGTGGTATTTCTCTGCTCTCTATATTTTCTCTCCCTCTAGCTTAAAGTGTAGCTAGGGCTTCAGGAGTTGAGGTACTATCACCTCACCTTTGACCCACATGAGCTGTTCATAGGCTCATCCCAACGTTAAGTCATTTCTGTGTTCTAACACAAAATGTGTGTTGTCTGAAAATATGTCAGTCTCTGCTGGCTCACTTAATTTCTCCTCTTGTTTTCCCCACTGGGGGAAAGCCCACCCTGCCCCAGTTGAGGCATCATCTGTGGGGCCGATGTTTCTTCTCCTGGGTATTCTTCCACACCTTCACCTGCTGAGGTTTGCAGATCTGCTGTCTCTCCATATCCAGTGTCACTGTTGGTCCCTTCAGGGGCTCCTAGTTCTCAGACCTCATTAGGTCTCTAAAAAACCTCTAATTTTGCCTGATTATCACTGTATATGCAAGGTCTGGGGCTACCTCACCACACTGATATCCTTATTGTGGAGTCACACCCTGAACTACACCTTCCTTGTGAGGTAAGGGCACACATCTCCATGGAAGCATTGCATATAGAAGGTGCCCATGGGAACTGCTTCAGCCCCCACTCCCGTCTCCCCACACACACATTGCCCTCTCAAACATCTGGCAGGAGCCAGAGTCTATTAATCCTTGCACTTCCATGCCATTGACCCACGTGGGTATTGATAGTTTCATTAGACCTCTCTTGCAGGCCTTAGATTCAACTACTCATATTTGCTTGTAAAAGCAGTCCTTGTATGGGCAATCATGACAGAAGTGTCTGGCTCCCCAAATGCCAAGCAAGCCCCTGTCTTTGAGGGGGCTCTGTCTGGTCTTACTGCAGCTCCCACCAGCTTCAGGGTGGGGCTGCACTCCAAAACCCCAACATTTCTTAATTGTTGTTCTTATTGGAGAGGCATCCCTAGCTGCCCCTCTTGAACTGCAATTCTATCTTTGCAGGGCCCAGGAGGCCCTGTCCTTCTGAACCCCCCACACGCCTTCTCACTCTCCCTTCCACTGTCTGGGCTGGTTGAGGCAGGACTGGACAAGTTCCAGGTGTCTCCTCATGGGCTCTTTGGGGACTTGGTAATTCTCAGCTAAGATTATGGCCTTGGAAAGGATTTCAGGATGGCAGGGAATCATCCACTCTCTTCCTTTGGCTGAGAGAACTGGTGTAAATGTTTTTAGGACAATTCTTTTTACCTGGGCTCCCATCTTTTCATTGAGTTTGAGCCACCACCTGCAATGTTCTCTCAGGTGCTAAGCCACCTCCCATGGTCACACCCTGGGTGAGAACTTTTCCTGTAAAAAAATCACTGGCTGTATGTCTTGACAGAAACATCAATGGCATCTAGGATAGCAGGCTTAAAATAGAGGAGAGTCTTGTGCAGCCACTGTGCTAAGACCCCAGTGCACTGCCTGGGCCACTCTTGTCAAGTAGGGTGCTTTCTTCACCCAATGCTGTTCTATCACTCCTGTAACCTTAGTGTGGGGTCTGTAAACCCAGTCACATAATTTGATTACTTACAAAAGCAGAATGCCCTATTGAGCACTTCAAAGATAATCCAATGTGGTTTTGTACTTATTATTATTGCTATTAATTATTACGTCACTTTGACACATAGCACAAACCACCCTGTACTTGAACTAATCAAGAATTTGAGACTATTTCCTTATAAAGATCAATAAATTTTATGGCTCTGAGACCCTACAATTGTTTATACTATACTGTAGCTTTGTGATATCACTGAAGACGCAAGCACTTAAAGGCTTTAAAATGATTAAATGTTTGGCAGAAATTTGATTTTGAACAGCCACTCTGTTTTGCTGGGGATGTTTTGTTTTTGTTTGGAACACCATCCAATTCCTATTTCAAATTTTGACCTACTACAGTGGGTCTTATTGTTCATGTCACTGTGAGCAACCAAATACAAGAGGTGGTACTTTCAAAATTGCTTAGTGTTGGCCTAACTCTGCCAAATTAAATTAAAGTAAAAGTCAGTAGGAGCAGAGTTTGCCAACATCGAGTGCTTTTGAAAAACTGACCACAACTTGGCCATAACTGGGAGTGTCATGTGTACTGCAGGGAAATCATGACCCAACACACTTATGGTGGGTATTGAACTATCTGCTTATCACTATTCTCCAAGGGGATATCATCATACCTTCACCATACTGATTCCCTGAGTACTGAGTTCTCTGCAACTTGGGAATTCTTAGGAATGAAGGCTCAGCAAGAGAATATTGATGACGCATTAGCAGCTGGAGACAAGATAATGGGGCAATAGAACAACAATTGCTGACTAATACAATACTATACTATTTTGTCCATTTCAATGCTTGTTAAAAGTCCCAGTGCTGCAAAGAGCTGAGCACTTCCAATGACCTGAGTTCTCTCAAGCCCTTCTGACTTCATTGTGAATTTAAGGCATTCAGCCCTTGCAAAATATATTCCTAGGCTGGAGAAAATAGCTTAGCAGTGTTAACCTCCTGCTTTATTGAAATGCTTAGACTCCCAAAAAGCAGAAATTCATATCCCTGCAGATTCTACTTACTCTATTTATCTTTGAGAGATATGTTGTATTCTCAGGGTGTTTTAAGATGAGACCTTTCTACTAGGACAAACAAATGCCATGGCACTTTTCACAGACGTCAAGGTTTATCTCACTATCCTTGTAAAAAATATTATCTTCCTCACTACTATTGTGCACTGTCCTTTATAATGCTTGCCCAGAAACCACTACATTTTTATAGTATTAACTATACAGTAAGGCTTTTGTAGAGTTTTGGGAATAACAGAGCTGAATAAATATATTATCATTCCTTTGGGGTTGTGAGAAGAGTGAAAGAAAGAACTTCTCCACTAAGGAAACTGGACTAGCAGAACGGTGATACATCAGTGACATGAATTAATGATAGAAAAAAACTTTAATGTATTTAATACTAAATACAGACGAAAGCAATTTGTACTTTTTTGCATTTGACTTAAGGGAGCATAAGGTTCAGCATTCACTCATACGTATAATTTATTCAGCCCAAGTTGTAGCTATCCTGTTACTCATTTTTTCTCTTTGCCTTTGAGAAAATGTCTGTCCATTCCCACCTTAATTTCAGCTGTTATATTCTTCTGTTTATAACCAGACACTGAACAACTTCAGATAATTCTGGGTATAGCGGTACCTACCTATCTGGGTAATGCACCCTAGCAATGCCACCTCTGGGGCTGTGTGCACTATGCTAAGTGGCAGATAGTGTTGCTTGAGGGACTGCTTTTTAAGAGCCATTCTGCTGAGAATAACTTCATTGAAGATGCCAGCAGTGGCTTCAGATAACTGATAGGCTCATGCGGGAAAGTTGAATGTTTTCAGGATAACTACTGGGAACCAAGTGGTTGAAGTATATCACAACTGACCTTTGTGAAGCTACAGATGAGTGTAAATCCTGGGAAGCGTTCTCAGTATAAGCTCTGTTCTCAAATACAAAATCATTCAGACATAAGCAGCTCACATTCAACCTGCTCACGGAGAAAGAGCAGATATGTAAAGAAATCTGTTTCTTATATTGGGCAAGAGGAAACAAGGAGATTACAATGATAATATCATCTTTAAAAGACACAGCTTTGCTGGTGCCTTTTTCCTTGTCTGTGTGAGTAAAGATATGCTGGAAAGAAACAATAAAAAAAGGGGGGGGGATTGAATTTGCAAAGAAACCTGGCACATAAAATACATTTGGATGTAATATGTCTGTGCAGTCCCGGGAGCTTCAGAGCATTAGATAAGTCTGGGTAATAATGACAGCATATATGAGTGAATTTTAATTAAATTAATAACCAAACTCCGTGCCATGGTATCATACATCACAGAGCCTTTAAACCACAAGTTTTCTCCTGGAGGCAATAATGCATTCAACTGGCAGCAAGCAAATACAATAAATAAATAAATTAAAAACAATAACAAATCAATACACACATTGATTGTCTCCAAGAAAAAATATGGAGTTACAGTCAAAGCACAGCTGAACTTTTTGTGCCAAACAGGGCATGTATCAGAATGTCTAAAATATAGGTTCTTTCTGACACTCAATACCTAATCCACCTGACAAAGTGATACAGTCTGTGTGATCTCTAAGCCGAGCAACTGTATAATAAAAAAAATGTTTACTATACTTCTATACCTCTGATATACAAGCCAAAATCTGACAGGCATTGCCTAGATAATTAAGCACCTTCCTATCTTTAAATATCAGAGTAGTCAATGGGACTATTTACATGTGTCCATACCCTACTGGCACTTGCTATCCTTACCTGGAAGTAGAAGGGAGGAGTAGAAGTTCACTGCCTCACGAGTTACTCTCTCGTATTCTAAAGAGAGTTTGTGCTACAGCCTAATTATGACAGAAGCTGTAAACAGCCTAGATCTTTTACTGAAAAGGCCTATCAAAGGCCTGGTCTTCACTGGAGAGAGTGGGGGATCGATCTAAGATACGCAACTTCAGCTATGAGAATAGCTGAAGTCGACGTATCTTAGATCGACTTAGATTGACTTACTTCGCATCCTCGTGGTGCGGGATTGATGGCCACCGCTCCCTGTAGACGCCACTTCCCCCTCATGCCCTGATGGAGCTGCGAAGTCAACGGGGAGCGCATTCGGGGATTGATGTATCATGACTAGATGAGATGCAATACATCGATCCCCAATAGATCGATCACTACCTGCCCGATCTGGTGGGTGGTATAGCAAGTTATAGCCTGTTTGTGATTAACAAGTCTATATGATTCAATAGAGAATATAAGCCTGCTATAGAATTCAGTAGGATGGTTCTAAATATCTATTGAAAAGAAATCATCTCTATTAAAATCTAGCAGATTTTAAATTAACAGAAATTACAGAATTCCTATAAAAGCCTCTAAGTTTCATTCTTATTGAATTCTATTGGATTTTCCATATGGGACTGTCCACACACTTATGCATGAATGCTGATGACGCAGCATTGATCTCTATGAATAATTGTGTGCAAAGTTTATTCATGCTCTTGGCCGAATGTAGGTGGGCTGTACAGGAAGGGCACAGCAGGTCAGAAAAGATGTGTATACTAACATTTTAGTGAGATCAGTGTGCTCTAGCATAGAGCTCTATTTCTTTTACTCCAAATGGTAATTGGTTTAAAAAGCTCTCCCCCTTGATTTTTTAATTAATTATTAATTATTATTATATTTAACCGATGTTATAGGAACAACACTGAGTTTTTATTCTGTTTTCATTGCCACTGCTTGTACACTAGCATAACACCCTTATCTGCAGTGGAGTTCTTCTTAAGCTACAAGAGTGTGCAAAGTGAATTCAGACCAATATATCTTTCAACCATTAAAATGGTACTGCCTCGCTAATGTATTAGAAGTGTAACATTTTCAAAAGTGCCTACATGACTTGTCAATCTAAGTCTCATTTTCAAAAGTGATAATTAGGCTTCCAATTGCCTAAGAGGAAATTTTTCAAATGCTTCTAAGTGCCCAGATCACTTCTGAAAATGGAAATATGTACCCTAAATCACTTAGGTGCGTTTAAACATTTTACCCTACGTCTCAGAGCACAAACCCTATGATTCTTTGATATTTAAATTAATTACTTTTTTACCTTGCAACAGTAACTCTGCAATGAAACTGTACATTAGCAGTACTTTGGGGATAAATTGTGTATCTGATGATAATGTCTTTACTTTTATTCAGATAATCAGACGATTAAAGGAGATGGATTGTACCCAGATTTTAATATCAACCAACTGTCAAGTTCCCAAAATTAACATACTAGAAAAGACCCTGCTCTCCTGTTGATTTTGAAGAGCAAGATTTAGAACCAACCTCAAAAACAATGGATTCCATTAAAAACCATGAGAAGATTCCTGATATCCCCCTTTTAAACAAAACATGACATTTCAAACAAGGCCACCAAACATTCAGATGTTTTATTCCTATAATGTTTTCACTCTGGCTCTTAGATGTTTTTGGAGGTGGAAATAGGAAATATAACAAGAAAAGAAAATAAATTAATAAAGTGAAATTCATAGAGAAATGCATCCATGAATAGAGAAATACTGCACTACATCAGATATCAATAGATATTAACTGTGAATGGCTGTTGACTTTTAATGGTGACCATTGTTTAGCAGCAGTATAGGAAATATTGGTCCAGATCTTTGATACGATGAATATCTGGTCCACTGCTCATAGTTTGTCACTGCTGGGGTCACTTTTGACCATTTTTCAGAAAATAGAACTGCGAGGATTATGGCTGAGGGGCTGGGTTTGAGGGAAGAACTGTTGCCATTGTAATGTGACAGTAAAAATTGCTTTTTACTCAATGAAAACTAGAAATTGTGCATCATTACTGGTTGTGGGGGTGAGCAAGGATATCAAATTAAAATCTCTCAAGAGTCTCGGGAACATTGGGGGTGGAGCATCACCATCTACCTGATCCAAGATCCATCCTACTGGGATGAATAGCTGAGAGAAAACTGACAGTTGGAAACCTGTTTCCTTTTGTATTTTACTGCCCTGAAATTGTGGTCCTTAGCAAGCTTATCCTCTAGAACACAACACAAAAAATAATAGACTGGAACTCCATTCTGCTCACTAGCTAGCAGACCACTTATGGATGTGACTGTAATGGACGAGTCTGATCCTGCTCCTAGGCAGGTACATTTAATAAGAGTGAGGCAGATGTTCCCCATTTCCCCTGTCCAACCACATAACAGAAGACAGGAGTTGGCTCACCTGCACGGTCAATAGTGACTACATCTTCAGGAGACCAAGGGCCTGTATCTGGGGAGGAGAAAAGGGGCAACATCAGGGCAATAGCAGCCCAGGTAGGGAGGCCCGGGCACACCAAAATCCACCGAGCCTTGACCCAGGGCCTGGAAAGCAGCAGAATGATCCACCACTGGGTCAGCGGGGACTCCCACCGAAACACGCTGCCCTCACTTGGGTGTGAGGTACCTCTCACGCACCCTCCCTGGGTCACTTCCTACTGCGTTTCCAGGCATTGTAGTCCATTGAATATCAGGGTTACTGGGCTCCTCAGTGTGGGGGATTCCCTATGGCTCCATCAGCTGCAGCCCTCTGGTTTGCCTCTCAGGGTCTTCAGTTCCTGCAGGCAAAGGCTGTGATGGCTCTTTGGCTGGAGCCTCCACCCATGGCCCTTCCCCTCTGGCGGTCAGCCTAGAATGAGCTGGGCTGCTCCTTTTTATACTCAGGCAATAGTTGGAGCATGTTCAACATGGCCTGAGGGGCAGGACTTCCACCGCCCATAGTGTGGGGTTAACTCCTTCTTGTCCAGTGCAGGGTATGCAAACCCTGCCACAACATTAAAGGTCGATGATGATTAGATTAATGATAGAATTCCAATTCCACTCACATATCACCCAGTTCTTGCTATATTTCTTTCTTTTTATCCCATAAACATGTCTTAATTGCATTTCATTTGCTTGAGGATATAAACAAACTGTGGTAAACCTTTCTTTTACAAGAGTGCCAGAAAATTACACTTTTCCTTCCTTCCTTGCCTCCTATTGCTTTAGTGCAGCTACCCAGTTACATAACATAGCAAAGATATAGCTGTTTTCTTCTGGACCTCTTTTTACTTTAGCTCCTGTACAAATTTCTTTCAGACAACTGCAAAACAACTGGACTGCTTGTTATATTATTGTTGACAAACAATATTCCATTTTTTTTTTACCTAAGGGATAACATACAAAAATATCCTAAGTATTATTTTTCAGAAAATGTGTGTATCTCTGTGTTAGTAAATCTTCAGTCAAATCTCTTGCACTATTTGGGGTTCTGTGAGGCTGTTCCACAACTTCCCAGCTTGAATCTTGAGAATGACAAGGGAAATCTCTGATTCATACTCTGAAATAAAGAATGTGTATGCAGTATATAATCTATATGTTGCGGACCAGATTATCAAAGTTATGTGTATGTCAATATGCACATACATTTGTGCACTTCTGTTTACACAAGCAATACCTGATGTGTGTGCAAATTAGATATTTACATATGCACAAGGCCAGGTAGGTGCCTAATTGTTTTGTGTCTACACGGACATCTGATTTTCAGGCAAATACCTGATAAATAAATACATAAATAAGACACCAGACAACTGCCCCAGCTCTCACCTCCTCCTTGGTCTTTTGACGTCTTCCTTTGTGTTTACCTTCCACAGCCTGATAACAACATAATTCACTGGGTGGGATCCTTTGGCCAAGACTGAGAGGAGATGTAGGTTCCAGGAAACCCTTTACCACTAATTCTTAGATGGTCTCTCTTCTCCAAGAAAACCTGTGTAAAATTACCCAGAAAACAGTAATTTAAACAAAAACAGGGTTTATAAAAACAGAGAAAAAGTAATTAAAAGAAAAGAAACTGTTTTCTTAACACAGTATATCTATACCTCTCAAACTAAACTAGATGAGGCATCTTCATTTTAGATACACTGAACAAAGAAAAGTGAAAAACGTACATCTCACGAAGCCAATTCTCTCTTCTGACCATTCTTTCATCACCTTGTCACAAACTCTTGCTCTCCAGATATCACTTTGCTGTGTCCAGAGATTGACTTTATCCAGCCAGGATCAACTGGCACGTTCATACAAATCTTTCACCTGCTGATCATCCCCCTCTTAGATGTTAGAGCCCATCACCCACCAGGAGGAGCTTTCATTAATGTTTACACAAGAATCTTTAATAAGTCTCATTTGGGTGAGAGCCACATGACTAGTTTCTTCTAACTAACTCTAGAAATTTCTCCTAGTCTTCCTGTCTCCAAAGTTGTTATGTCAAAAGCCCTGGTGACTGCCATTATGTGATCTATTTAGAAAGTTATTTTCTGCAGAATGTTTCAGGGCAGGGTTATTTAGTTTTGCTTGGGGATCTGCATAGTGGTGGGCAACTGCACATGGCCCATCAGAGTAATTCGCTGGCAGGCCACCAGCGAGTTTGTTTACATTTGCACAGCCACTCACGGCTCCCAGTGGCCATGGTTTGCCGTTCCCAATGGGAGCTGCGGGAAACGGCACGGGCCTCAGGGATATGCTGGCCGCCACTTCCCACAGCCCTCATTGGCTGGGAATAGTGAGCCAGGGCCACTGAGAGCTGCAGGCAGCTGTGCAAATGTAAACAAACTGTCTGGTGGCCTGCAGCAGATTACCCTGATGGGCTGCATGTGGCCTGTGGGCTACAGGTTGCCCACCACTGGCATAGGACAATGACAATCAGAGAGATTTGTCTTTTCCTGTATTAGGAGTTCTCAGCTTTCTAGAAGATGAGTTTGCACGTGGTAGCATATAATGTGGAAAGAACTGTGTGGAATATATGTAAAGAGGATGGACATCTGACCTGAAAATAAATAAACTAGTGCCAATTTAAGCAAGTGCTGTAAGAGTTAAAAAAATCTACTACATATTTCCTCGATAAAGGAGTACATTTGCTAGATACCTAAGCTTTCTCCTTAAGAGGTCTCTTCTGTAATTTCCTCCATCCATTACCAAACCGAAAAGACACAACAGAAAACAACATTTACTGTTGGTTTTTGCTTTGGCTCAGGGAATCTTATGTTGGTGTTAACTGTCACTAAGAACAGCAGGTAGTAATTTTCCAAGGGAACCAAGCAGCTACTGGGCCAGCCATTCCTTATCCCTGAGAAGCATTGTGCCAGGAGTATTATAAACTGTGGGGCCTCTCTCATTTGTCCTTGCTTAAGATGACATTGTCATTCAAGACTACATTGTGAGAGTAAATGGTCTAATGTCACTTCTATAATTACTTGGCACCCTGTAATAAACTTTAATCTCACTGGGTCAATAACTACTCTCAGCTTGACATTCAATAAACAAGAGTTTGAATGTTTCTTTCCCAGTGCATTCACTGAATATTATTTGGGTTGGAGTTCAGGTTCATGATAAAAAACAAACCAAAACCCTCCATGTGGTTTGAAAATATTGAAGGTGGTATCCATGACTATTACACCAATTTATGAAGTACCTGCTTTGAGAAAATCATAATGAGCATAAGTAAATGGAATGCTGAGTTCTGGCCTAGAGCCCAATCCAGCCCCCATGTGAGATTTGCCCATATCACAACCCAAAACAAATGAGGCACTCTAAACACACCAGTGAGCTACATGAACCTGCACCATGTTTAAGGATTCATAGCAAATATTGTGATCGGGGCTGTTCTGGATGGAGGAAGAAGACCACACAATATTTTTTAAGCATACCATAAACTGAATAGTTTGTGGGTGTGACATGGAAACATCAAAAAGCAACTTTTAAGAATGCACATAACATTTGGTGTACACTCGTAAATCTCTGGGTGAAGATGGCTTAGCAGTATCCATGGAAACTGGATGCTGGAAAATCTTTCACACTTACCAATGACATTACCTAATGCAAATCCATAGAATGATAGAAATATAGGACTGGAAGGGACCTTGATACATTCAGCCTCCTGCACTGAGGCAGGACTAAGTATTATCTAGACCACCCCAACAGGTGTTTGTCTAAGTTGTCCATAAAAAATTCCAGTTACAGATTATTTGCTCAATTTTTTTTACTGGGTACCAAACTTAAGCCAACTAGTCTATCATTCCATTCTAGACACCACTATCTTAGTTTGAAACATATAGTATGGCTTTAATGATTAAGAAATCTGTTCACTACCAAGGGAATGGCAGCAGAGAAGACACCCTTCAGGTGGTGAGGTGAGATCTTAGTTGGCTGATCAGTGTTCCATGTGCTCTCTCCTCCACCATCCCTTCACTTGTGATGGATGTAGTCTTCTGCTTCACACCCCCATCCTTCCTTGTGCTGCACTGGTGTAGGGGAGGAGAATGGGGAGGGATCACACAGTGTTGCCAAGTGTCTGTGTTTTGACCAGAAATTCCAGTTTTAAAGGAGATCTGTACAGTCTCTGGTCAGAAGTATTGACCAGACACTAAAAGTCTGATTACCACAATTCCACTGTCCTCTCTCCCCCAGCCAGACCAAGGCCGTTTTCATCCCCGAGCAGAGGCCCCAGAGCTGGGGAGTCGCAGAACTGGAGGAACCCCAACTGCTAGACCTGGCTGGGCTAGGGAGGGATACTTCCTCTACCATGACATTGGCTGTTCCCGGGGCTGAGTCTCACACCAATTTCCAGGAACCTCCTCTGGCTGCAGGAAGCTCCCTCCCTGCCTCTTCCTGCCCCCATCACTCCCTGTAAACTCTTTGCCTTGGAGTCACTGCTGGATGAGGCAGCAGAAACACAGTCCCTTTTGGCCTCAAAATTTTTGACCATACCTGTAGTGTCCGGTTTTGAGAAATTGAAAAGTTGGCAACTTTATTCGGGACCAGGCTCTAGGGCTTGTTCTGCCCAGTGCCACTGCCATTGGGTGCTGCCCAGCTGGATGTTTGGCTCCCAGCTTTTGGAGTGGGGGTTGATATAATTTGTATCTGAGGCTGGTAGCCACTGCACACTCTCCATTTCTGTCTACTGAGTGTAGTGGTGACATTGGTATGGTTGATTTTAAGTGACTTCTCAGAGCAGAATGATTCTCCCCATATGCTTATTCTGCTCCTTCCTACTATCTCCTTTTCTAGACAGATTGTGTCTTTTTTTTTTTACTGAAACAAAAACAAAACAGACCCTACACATATGACACTGGCTTTCTTTTCTTTTACATCACCCTCCACCATCTTCTATTTGCATCACGGGAAAAGCCTTAATGGCTTCAGAACTAAGGAAGCTAGTGTTCCCCATTCCCTAGTCTGCAATCAAAGCTTGAAGACAGAGATGTAATGCCAGCTGTACTACTCATTCCTTGTTGCTTGCCTCAGGCCAATTCTGGCATGAAGATGTGTAGTAATAACAGAAATGGCAGTATGGAGAAGCAGAAACCTGAGATGACAAATCTTTCAGTAAGCTTTCTTTGCATGCAGGAAATAGCAGCACTTCTCCCTAACAAAGACTTCTTACCACTTAAGCTGGCTGTGGTAACAATGTAGGGATTAAATTTCTGGGGACTGGACGTGATGGACTTTTCAACTGGAATGTATTAGTATATATCATGCCCAAATCTGCAAGGAACAAAAGCTGTCATTATCTAATAGTTATTCAATGCTCTATTATAAACGGGTTGGGAGTCACCACCTGGCGCCCCCTGCTGGTCACTCCTGGGAATTAGCTCGTGTCCCATCCGTTATTCTGCCCTCTGTCAGCATCTTTGGACCCGCATTGCTCCCTGCTCGGCGGCATCCTCTTCAAGGCCACTGCCCTCCAGCAGTGCCCCTTAGTCCATCAGCACCCCCTTCCGGGGATCGATCATCAGCAGTCCTCCAGTCAAGCCTTCATGTGCAACCACCCGCCCTCAGAGTCTAATCCCTATTGGCAGGGATCTGGCGTGGTCTAAAATGGCCAGTGACTGGATGTACCACAAGGAGGAAGGGGGGGGGGACCCAGGCCCACCCTCTACTCTGGGTCCCAGCCCAGGGACCCTCTGGTGTTAGCCTTGCTGTCCTCCTCCTTTTCCTCCTCAGCCTGTTTCCCTAGGCCACTTCCCCTATGGCCCCTTGCACCCGCTAGGCCCTTTCCCTCAAGGCCTGCAGCCTGGCAGCTAGGGGCTAGAACTTTCTAGCCTCCCTGAGCCTGCTGTCCGCAGTGCTAGTCTCCCCCCTGGAGACTGACCTTCCCCTGTCAAAGGCCTGGGACAGATTGACTGCTCCTGTTCTGGGCAACCTTTAGATACCTCTGAGCCGGGCCCTGATTGGCTGTCTACAATCTGGGCCCTGATTGGCTCCCTATAAGCCCTCTTTTAATTGGCTCTCGGGCTGCACAGGCTCCCTAGCCTGCCCCAGCCCATTCTCACAGGGATTGGGGCAGTGCGCCCCACTACATCTGTGTAAAATTAATTGGTGGTTTCTGTCTAGTCCCTGGAAGAAAAGTGTTCAGATCACATAAAAGACCATCAAAACTGGCACCTTTGTGATAGATTAAGCAGAAAGACCAATGATTAAAGTATATGAAGTAGCATAAGAACATATTAATTCATTGACTGCTTTTTTTTAAATCAGAAAACTATCAGTATTTCTAAATATAAATTTTGGAATATTAGTCTCCATTCAATCTTATTTTCACTTTTCCATCCATTGGAAATTAACAGATTTGGATTCCAAAGCTTCTTGGAATCATTGTAAAATTGATGCATCAGTTTGGTTCATCATGGTAGGGTAGCTCACCTCATTGTTATTTTATAAAGAAAGAAAAACTGAGAGGATGTAGCCTGAGCAGTAAGTTAAGTGGTAGCCTGAACCTAGCGATCCGGATTGCTCAACCAGTGATAGATGGTTTTTGTTTCTGTTTTTCAGTTTTTTCTTTTGAAAAGAAAAAGTTAATACACCTTTCTCCAGGGAGAGATGATTCAGACCTTCCTTTATTGAAAAATCTTTTGCCAAAAATTCTGAGTCTAGATGTAAAAGAATATCCTGTCTACCTGGAAAAAGACTAACACATTCCTATGATGAAAACCTATGAAAATTTCCAGGGAGGAAACACCACAATCATATCTCAGTCTGATCAGAAAGATAGAGACAGAATTCTGCTTGTTGATCATACTCAAAAAGAAACAGAATTTATAGGGACCAAACTGCTATTTTTCCCAGATACCAGCCCAGCCACACAAGGAAAGAGAAGGGACTTTGTTATAGTGAAAAATAATAACTGGGTACCAAAGTTAAGATGACTGGTCTATAATCCCATGCCAGACACCGCTATCTTAACTGTCTGAAATATATAGTATGGCTTTAATGTTTGGATGATTACTTGAACAAGGTAAAAGAATTGTTGATCTTCAATAACATTAAAGGAATTTTCAAAAAGAAAAAAATAAGATTTTATTCAGAAAATAAAGAAGGTACTGGACCAGGATCTAATTTCACTCTCAGTAGAATAAATCCAAATAATTCCACTGAAGATCATACACATGAAACTGGAATCAGGCCTACGGTGCATAAAAAATTACATGCACTTTGCAAATAATAGTAAAAAAGCAATTGAAGGTTATATTTTGAACCTACCAGTCTTAACAATCCATGTTCTTTGAAAGTGGAAGAAAGGGATTTTGAAGAAAATCACATGGGCTTGATCCTGACAATATTTGAGCTCCTACAGCTCACATTGAAGTTAATTGGAGGTACCAGGTTCATCAGCATGACCTATTCAGTAGATTGTATGATTTAGCAGTAAGGGCCAGATTCTACCAGCCTGGGACTAACTTAGTAGGTGTCTGGATAACAGAAACTGGCACGAAGTGACTTACTGAATTCCAAATGTTTATCAATCATTTTATTATCTAACAAAATTGTTCACAAACACATCCCCCAGTTCCTTTTATCAGTCTGATACACATTTTTCTAACTCATTGCAGCCTTTCCCCTCTGTTGGTCAGCCAAGATCAACAGCAGTTTAAGACTTGAAGGAATTTATTCTTCAGGTCTCCACTCACTATGCAATAACAACAAAAAAGCCCAATTCATATGCTGCCTTGGTTTTACTATGATGTAGAAAACCTCAGAAGGCTGAGAAGTTTGGTTCCGTCTAATATCTGAATCCTTTACTAAACCTTTTCAAAATACCCAGACAAGTTCTACAGATTATGTTCGAAATCTCACAAGAACAGTTTTTTCATAAAATCTCTAGTACTTCCTGATTTTGGTCATGTGGAAATACAGTAGGACAGCCTTTCTCTCTTAGTATTTCTAACACTGGTATAATCAGTGTCAAGGCAGAAATTACAGACACATAAAATAATAATAAAAATAAAATACATACCTCTTCAGTCTCATTATCTCCATTTTACAGATAGGGAAACTGAGGTACAGGGAGAGGAAGTGACTTGCTGAAGGTCAGCTGCCAAAGCAGTGTCAGGAATTGAAACCAAGTATCCTGAGTCCCAGTCCAGTACCCTATCCTATAGACAATAAAAACAAAGAAAACAAAAAAAGTAAAGGAATTTATTTGAGAAAAAAACATTAATTTGGGCCCTAATTAAAATATCAGTTAGTTCTTATTTTAAAAAAGACAGGCCTGAATCACAACCCCTAACAACAGATAGTGCCAATGCCCCACCTGTGATCAAAATCCAAATCCAGGTTTTTTTAATGGCCTCTATTTTAATAATGGAAAGACTCACAATTCATCTTCTGAATATACCCGCACTTTGGGGTGTTCAAAATCCAGATCAGGATGCACATCTCACAGCACTTTATATTTGTTAAATAATTATCTACCTCTCTGCTTTAATGCTAGCACATTACTCTCACCTTGGACACTGAGTTAGATTGAGTTTCAGTTATCAGACTATTGATCCAGAAGGGGTTTTTAAGTAATTTTTTTGAATGAAATTTTTGAGGTATCAGTTAAACAGTGCTGGCATCAAGTAGTAAGATTTATCTAATTTCAATCATTGAGTTAGTGTGCGGCTGCTGGGCAGTGTTGGTGGCCTGTGACATGCAGAGGGTCAAAACAGATGATCTCGTGATCCATTTGGGCCTTGAATTTTATGACTCTTCTTAGCTCTATAGAGCTTTTGGACCAAGGAACCCAAAATACTTTTACAATCATTAATGAAATAAATTGCTTTTATGTACCTTATGTACTGGTGTCTGTAGGTAAGTGGCATTATACCCATTTTACCTCTGAATAAACTGAATCACAGATTGGTTAGATGACTCTGGTAAGGTCATGACACCGTTGTTCTGACAAATGTCTACCAGTTATTCTTTTAGCTTAAACATTCTGATTCAGCTGTGCTTACGGTATTTCATTTACTTCAGAGACATCTGTTAACAGACATAGACTTGAATACAAATTTTGTCCACTTATCTTTCCAAACAATTCTGTTATATTTTAAAGCACACACGAAACTTGTCTGCCAAAAAAAGTTTAGGACCTGATCTAAAGCAAACTGAAGTCAGTGGAAGTCTTTCCATCAACTTCAGTGAGTTTTGGATCAGGCCCTTAGATTACTACTTATTGGTCTTAATGTTTTGCAGTTATAGCTGTGTAGTCACTAAATAATTTTGGAAACTTTTTCCATCCACCCAAACTGGGGACTGTTTTGGTTCCTTAACTGCCCTGTATTCATTTCAGCTGAAGGCCCTGTCCCAGGGAATATAGCAGATTTCAAATAATTAGATGAATTTAAGCAAGTGAAAATGCAGGCTAAATTATCAGGAAATACTTCCTTGGGAAGCCTGATATATTCTGCAACAGCATCCCAAAGGGAGTGCTGGAAACCCCGTAATCTGAGCAATTCAAAACTAGATTAAAAAAAACAGGGAGGAACATTCCACTAAGGCTATTCAAAAGACTCTCATTGTCATAATAGCAGTGTTATCTCCCACAATTCCTGGAATGATGTAACCAGGTGATAAACACAGATTTTGTGTAAAATAAAAATGTTTCAGCCCTCAGAACTGTGGGAAAAAAAGCTCGAACATGTAAACCCTAAACACTTAAAAAACAGAATGCAAAAAAAAATAGCTCCATGTTTATCTTTTTTTAAGTCTCATGGCTTTTAAGCCAATCTCATGATATTTGGGGGCTTGAGATGATTTTAGAATGGTTAAGGTTGGCAAGAGCACTGTAGTAGCTGCATCAGCTTTGCATTAGCTTTTCCACAAATACCATTATAATTCCATTTTATTCTATAGCGGTTCACATATTGCCCTTGTCACCATGGTACTTGAGAACTTTCCAATATTGCATTAAGTGACATGACTAATATCTGTCAAGTGTGACTCATTCTTTCTTACAACCTCTTCCCAGGAGGCGAATTGTGTGTGCGGTATACTGTTGATACTGGTAGGTTTTTGTTGTTGTTGTTTTTGTGGGGGTGGTGATACTTTATATATATGCACACATATATGTATACAGGCATCTTACTTTTAAACCATCCTAGTGGTACCATAGGTAAAATTGTGAATTGCAACTGGGGCAAGTGGGGATGTGGATGGCTTAAAGCTCCTCCCCCCTTCTCTAATTTCTGTGACTTGATCTGCAATTTTATGTTTGTTTGCTCTTTAACCATGCATTAAATGAGTAAGAGGGGATACTCTCTCCTATGAAAGTCTTCATCTCTGTAGAGTGAGCTCTGCTGATAATATTTTGCATGTCTGAAGGAACTGCTGAGGCTAGTGACATCCCTAGAGGGGATGGAGCTCTTGGGGGTCATTGTTCAAGGTTACAGTTGGACAGTGGATCTCAAGAGAGGGAGATCTGGGAATGGTAGCAGGGAAGAAGGAATAAGGGCGTTCAGATGGAAGGTCAGGCTAAACTTGTCTGGTGAGATGGGCCAACTGAAGAAGGTTAGTAGAGTTCTGAGAAATTAAAAGAAAAAGGCTAAAGAGAGCTCAGTGTGGTGTCCTGAGCCTCTGAAGCTCCCCCCATAGGTAGACTGTGTTGGATTTTCGAAGGGAGAGATTCCTCAGAGAAAATGAGGTACTCAAAAACCCGTCCCAAGTAACCCAGCAACAAGAGTTTCTGCTGGCAGGTGACTCCAGACACAGTAAGGTCATGGCACAATACATGTAGAAATTTGTAGAGAATTAAGAAGCTCAAGACTGACTGACAGACAGGACAAAATGAGCAGTTTCTGTGAATGAAACTATTCCTTTAATGTTTCCAATTCTTTGTTACGTTATATTTGTTCTAAGCATAATAAACAAAATCTGTTATTTTCACTAGCTCTAAGGCTAAGCATCATATGTGTTACTAAGTTATTTAGACAACTAACTGCTGTTTCTCAAAGTGATGCCACATAATAATTACCACATGCTAGAATGTATCTGTGTTTTCCAGTCCCTGGGGAGGAAAGATTAAAACTTTTTAACTCTAGACTCTTTAAGATTTTAAGTCTCAAAGAGTCAAAGAGTGAGTACTAGATGATGACGGCAATGGTACCAGACAGAGAGTCACTAAGTATATATGTGTAAATGTGGCAGCTGTTCAAAAAAGGGGAAGAAGGTCATCACATACTATACTTGAATAGGACTCGCTTGTTGAGTTGTGTTGGTTTGGTTCTCAATCTGGGAGTCACAACCAGGTTCTAGAAGCTTACGACTAGGCTGGCTGCCATATATTCCATTTCTCAATTGAGATCTTTTAAACATTTTTTTTTGTCAAAAATGGGTGTACATAACAGACACTAGAATAGACAAGTGTTTGCTCTGCCTGATTCAGAGCAGGAACTTAAACTTGGTTTGCCCACATACCAGGAAAAGGCTCTTACCACCCGGCTATTCCGTCAGTTTTTCTTTCTCTGTGTCTGGTTCAAGCCAGAAATTTCACCCTGGACCTGAGAAATTTTCCTGATGAAGATTTCATCGAAACCCATGTGTTCCTGTTAGAAATGTGGTTTTAACAAATCAATGCTGATTGATGAAAAACATTTCATCAAAAAATTCCTGATCAGGTCAGGTTGTGAGGTCTGTTCCTTTTTTATGTCTAGAAGGTGGGGTGAGGAGAACCCAAAACTTTTCTTCTGTTGTAACATGGGGACACAGTATGGAAAAAGGTTAACAAAAACTACAATTGCATCTTCCATCTGAGGATCTCAAAGCAAAACACTTTACAAATACTTACACATTAAGCCTTATTGCATTCTTTGTGTATGTCTAGGCTGCAATTAGACATCCACATCTGGGCTGCATCAGCTGATAGAGGTTAAGGAGCTTGGGCTAAGGGGTGTTTAATTGCAGTGTGGACATTTGAATTCAGACTGCAGCCCAAGCTCTGGGATCCTCCCAACTCATAGGGTCTGGGTTCTATCACAAGCCCAAACATCTACACTAAAATTAAACAGTCCCTTATCCTGAGGCCTGTGAGACTGAGTCAGCCCAGGTTTTAACTGCAGTGGTGGCAAACTCTTTGAGGCCCAGTCTAGTTTTTTTACCACCTGTGTCATCTAATTTTAGATTAAGAACAAGAGAGTCTGTAAACCATATTTCAATTTTTACCTTTATTTGTACCTATGTTCGGATCTTCAGGAGATGAGAAATTTTCATCCCCCAAAGAACAAAAGCTTAGCTTGTACCTCCAACAAAGGAGCTTAAAGTCTGATGTGAATTTGTGCATACTGCTGTAAAGAAGAGGCACACTGTACCAGATTTGCTCAGCTCCCACCTACAGCTCCATTACCCAAGTATTTTCAGAAATGTAACCTGCACCTGGTTTGAGAATGTCACCCCAGTATGGGATCAATTTTTAGCATAGTATGCAGGGATATAACTATTCAACTTTCATTATTTCTCTGCAATGTGAATGTACTCTAGTATTATTCTGCATCAGTGAAATATTTCTTGATTACCTTCCAATTACTTCTTTCCCAGCAACTCAAGGCTTTCTTTTTTACCTTTCTTCAGATTCTTCCATTCTGATTTTTTTACACATGAACTAAGAGAAGAATACAAAGTCCTCTGGCAAGCTGCTTGCCCCTTCGTCCCCTTTTCTCCTCTAAATCCTATCAGAGCTTTCTCTTTTCCCCCAGACATTTCCCCCTATGATTCATAACCTCCTTTCACTGCACACAGACATCTTGAATGACCCTTTACCCAAATGATGGACAGAACCCTGAGTAAAGCCTGTTATGCAAACTGACGGGAACATTTTGTGAAATGAATCTGTGTATTACAGGAGAGGTTAAATTGTCTGTTTCATCTCTACCCATGCTACAAATATTCTTTAAATTCTGTCCAATAGCATTTTGCTGAGAAGATAATTAAGATTAAATTAGTTGTTGGCAAGTATGATAACTGACAAGCATAGACCTCCTGGCGTAAGGAGGCAGGACCCGGGCCCTCCCTACTCCACTGCGTCTCAGCGCAGGGCCCTAGGGTGACAAGATGTCCCGATTTTATAGGGACAGTCCCAATATTTGGGGCTTTTTCTTATAAAGGTGCCAATTACCCCCTACCCCATCCCGATTTTTCATACTTGCTATCTGGTCACTCTACAGGACCCTAACAGCATCAGAGTGGTCCAAAGTGGATCAGCAGAGATTCCAGCCGCAACATGCTGACTGTATTTCTGGCATCACCACAGCCAGAAGGTAGTCTGGTTCCCCTGGGCTGCTTCCTACTCTCCCTCTTGGGCGTACCAGTGTCCAGGGGTCATCCTCAGTCTACCCGAGATATACTGCTAAGGGTAGCGTAGCAGCTCCTCAGCATAAGGAATAGCAGGGCTCTTTGGAAGCTCAGGCTGGTCCTAGGGGAATGTAGCAAGGTGGTGGGATATCCCACAGCCCCGCTGCAGGACAAACCTTTCCCAATCCCACTGTGGGCAGGGTCACCAGGGCCTGCGCCCGCCCGTCAGAGGTCACGGCGCAGACCTGGAAGTATAAAAGCTCACCAGCGGAGCTCAGTGGAGCCCCAGCCACCAGAGAGTCCAGATGTCTGTGACCGAGCTCCCGCTGGGGAGACAGCAGAAGGTCGCTGCCGGCCTGATGTTGCGCTGGGCCGACCAAGCCTACTCCTCGCTCACTACCCTGGGGAGGCCAGGCCGAGCCTACCCCTAGCTCATTACCCCGAGGAGGACTGGTCAAGCCTACCCCGCTCCTGCTATCCCAAGGAGGAGCCGAGCCTGCTGCT
Organism: Chelonoidis abingdonii; assembly: GCF_003597395.2. Classification (NCBI taxonomy): domain Eukaryota; kingdom Metazoa; phylum Chordata; order Testudines; family Testudinidae; genus Chelonoidis; species Chelonoidis abingdonii. The sequence goes on along the minus strand of NC_133770.1, from coordinate 171,787,973 downwards.
TCCCTGCTACCCTGAGGAGGAGCTGAGCCTGATGCTTGCCCGCTACCCCGAGGACCCGCTGAGCCCACCCGTGAACACTTACCCCGAGGAGCTGATGGTGGTTGACCCCTCTGCTGAAACCATGATGACTCAGGTGCTCGATGAGGGGGAGAGTGGAAGTGGCCCGTGGGTAGCCGACCCCAGTCTGGCTGCAACACTGCCAGAATCAATGTCAGTGTGTTGGGGCTTGGATCCCTTCTAACAGCAGCGACTCCCCGCCACTGCTAGGGCCCCGGGCCGGGACCCAGTGGAGTGGGAGGGCCTGCGGCCCCCCCTGCCACCCAACTCCTGGGTGGCAGACTCCCCCTTTTCCCTGGCCCGAGGAGGCTGCAAACCCCCTATTGACTTACTGTGTTTGCTGCCCCGCCCTGACCTAAGGGCCAGGCCTAGAACTGTTATTGCTCAGCCCTGTCTAAGGGCCTGAGCCTATTGACTTGTTACATTTGCTGCCCTGCCCTGACCTAAGGGCCGGGCTGAGGACTGTTGTTGCTCAGCCCTGCCAAAGGGCCTGAGCTTATCGATTCGCTGTTTGCTGCTCAGTCCTGCCTAAGGGCCTGTGCGTAGTGACTCATGTTGGTTGTTGCCCTGCCCTGACCAGGGCCTGGGGCTTAAGGCTACTAAAGCGGGGCGGTGGGATATCTCACAGCCCCGCTGCAGGACAAACCGCGGCTGCGCCGCGTCACACGGAATCTGTGGTTTTCCTTGGCGTTCCACTCCAGTAGTAGGGAAAAAGCACCTGTCTCCCTTGGCAGCTCCCTCCTAACTGAGCAGCTGGACCAGCCCTTTATATTTCCTTTTTCTGTCTCACCCCTCTGCTTTGGTGTGGCCATCCTGGTTCCACCAACCAAGCAGCTTGCGGCGTTCCCTCTGCATCCACCTCTGAGGAAGGCCTTGCCTCCTTACTACAAGGAGGATAGATTAGGTGACTCCTGAGGGTCCCTTCTGGTCCTTCACGTTCATAATTCCAGCTTGCCTAATTTGTGTTCCTTTTTCATGTGTAAAGGATGCATCCTCATATGAAATCTTACGGCTTCTCTACACATGGAGTTATTCAGGAGTACGTTTTTCTTGTTCCTGTTTAGATAGACCATGATAAACCAGAACAAGAAACTCTTACTTTGGATTAAGAATATCCACACAGAGTCATTCAGGATTAGTTCAGGATTCATTCAGGCAAGCCCCTAGTTATTTAGAGCAGTGGTTTTCAACCAGAGGTACATGTACTCCTTGGGGTACACCGAGGTCTTCCAGGGGGCTACATGAACTCATCTGGATATTTGCCTACTTTTACAAAAGGCTACATAAAAAGCACTAGTAAAGTCAGTACAAACTAAAATTTCATACAGACAATGACTTTTTTATATTGCCCTATATATTATATACTGAAATGTAAGTGCAATATTTATATCCCAGTTGAATTACTTTAGAATTATATGATAAAAATGAGAAAGGAAGCAATTTTTCAGTAATAATGTGCTGTGATACTTTTCTATTTTTATGTCTGATTTTGTAAGCGAATAGTTTTTAAATGATGTGAAACTTGGGGGTCCACAAGACAAATCAGACTCCTGCAAGGGGTACAGTAATCTGGAAAGATTGAGACCGCTGATTTAGTGTATTAGCATATAATATCATGTGGCATTTACAGTGCCAGCCAGAAAGCCAAGAATGTGTTAAATAGTGACGTAGGCATTACGTTGATGTTCATTTCTGACCTTACTCAGGAAAGCATCTTGCCATCAACGTTGGGAGACATTTTATTCTTTTATTCAGTGCAATTGTGTTGTTTACTTTTGAGACACATAACTAGTTTACATAAAATGAAGTCTGAAAAACAACCTATGAAAGAAATACTTTCTCATCAACTTAGAAGGATCAGATCTCCCATCTCTGGTGTGACAGGCAAGAATACTGCTAAATGTGGTATTAGAGTAAGGATATGGGTATGGCCTCAAAACACTCTGGGCTTGTCTACAGGGTGCAATTAGTCTGCACCAAAAGGGTGTAAATTCTAATGCCCCCTAGCACGTTGTATGCAAACTGGCCTGGGTGAACACTTTTAGTGTGTAGTAATATAGTCTCCTTTCAAACAGTACTATATTAACATGTACTAAGGAACTTTTGCTGCATGCCAGCAGGGTCCACCTGGACCAGTTAGTAGGTGACAAACCAATGGGCACTAGAATTTATACCCCTCTTGTGCAGACTAATGTTCCATGTAGACAAACCCAATGTTGAAATAATCCCCAGCTGTCCTTGCGCATAGACTCATTGGAAGCAGCCTCAAGCTTTACAGAATAAACTTCAGGAAGATGAACAGAGACTACTAAAGAATTATCCAAAGCAACCAATACTAGAACCAGACTAGCAGCACCCTTTCTTGACAGCATGTTTCAATCTACGGCCAAATGGCAGCGCCACGATTAGATGTAGTACTACTGCAAAGGGAAGCCTGAGCCTTTAGACCAGTAACATATGTCTCTAGGATCCTTCACAAACACAGACATTTAATTGTAATTGTTTTCTGCCAGTTTAACCAGGGAAAGAGGTGTAGGATTGTTATGTTAAAATAAAACCAGGTAAGGATGTGTTGAAGTGCTATGTTAAAATGTGATTGTGCCTGCAGAGACCAAAGATCATTCTCCATCATGGAAAGTGGAATCTTGGACTGCAGGAAACTACAGGTTGGTGCACTCAGTACCAAGTTCGGATTTATAAACAAATAATTTAAGTGTTCAGTCGAAGCTCTGTGTGCTTCAGTATGGGTAACACCTGTCAACACCCATGCTAGCTGTGCTTTTAAAGCATGCCTACATATGGGAGTGGCCATGAGGAGTACTTGAGGACACCTCCACATAAAACAAACTGTCATAGCTCCATTGCCTTCAGTGGAGCTATGACAATTTATAGATGTTGAGGATCTGCCCTTACATGCATAATGGCTAGAAAAAAAATCCATAAACTTCTTCAAGCCCTTTTGTGCAGGCATTTTTTTTTATCATCCATTATGGAAATGTTTAAGATTTTCAGATGAGTCTTATAAGCTACATTTTTTCCTCCCCTCTTTCAGCCTAAATCTTTAGTATTAACTAAGATTCTTCAGGCTTAGAAAGATTTAATGTATTTGTGTCTGTATCCTTTTCATCAGCAACATTCATAGCAATTTTTTAATTTGTATTTTCTCATTTCTCTCTTCAATGCAAGCTCAGGTCCGGTCAGACTGAAATTTTCCAACTGCTTAGCCAAATAGGATAATGCTTATGGTATGCGTACATGGTGACTACAGGTATAACATACAGTTTGAGTCAGCGTGCCAAAAAGTAATTGGTGGCAGTATTCCAGAAAGAATTAAATTCATTGAATAGATGTTAATAAGGTTTTCACTTAGGGATACTTCTCTTTCACACTCTCTGTTAGCAACTCCACTAACTGAGCTTTCCCTAATGAGTTAGTAAACAGATTAGATAAAACAATATAAATAGAACATATAAAGATTTCTATTAAATGATACCAATCCTAAAGACTTTCTCCAGTGCTCTCATTCATTATTCCAGAGTATTTTAGACAGGCAAAGAATACAGAGGTTGTGCTAAACATATAATGGAGTAATGTATGTGTGTGTATATATGTCTATCTGTGTACACACACATAAATCCACATGTTAAGGGAGAAGATGCTCTCCTCTCTGGTTCCTATTCTGTCAATGTGTGTGCATAAAGGTACATGCACAAATTCACAGTGTAAACAATTATGCCCAAAATTGCAATGAAGAATTACTATGGGCCTGTTCTCCCACCTCATCATGAGCATTAAAGCTGGTCAGGAAATGAGGGTTAGGGGAAGGGGTGAGTGTCCAGGGAAAATTTAGACAAAAAAGAAAACAATGTTTTCATAGGAATGTTCCAAGGATATTTTGGACCTTCCTAATCTTGTCAGTTAGTAGACGGATTATGACCTGAAGCATGAAGGTTTATACCCTTAATTTATATTTATTTTTTCTTTTCCAATATAACTGTAGATGTTCAGGTTGTCCATGCACATGGATCCTACTAAGCCCTCAGCCTAAAATGTATCATGAGGCAATGAGTTCCATAAGTTAGTGATGAATTGTGTAAAAAAGTATTTCCTTTTGATCAGTTTTATAGACTATTACATCCCACTGTTCTTGTATTAAGAGAAAATGTCAATAGAAGAGCAGAATTTATTTATTTTCTCTATATCATTCATTAGTTTGTATTAGGGTGACCAGATGTCCCAATTTTATAGGGACAGTCCCGATTTTTGGAGCTTGTTCTTATATAGGCTCCTATTACCCATCACCTCCTGTTCTGATTTTTCACACTTGCTATCTGGTCACCCTATTTTATATACCACTATCATTTCCCCTCTTATTTGTCTTGATAAATTAAACAGAACCAAAACTTCCCTCTCTTCAAACAAATTTAATTTTTTAATACATTTAGACAAGCATATAGTATGTATATCCAAGAAATAATGACAGAATGGGCTCTAGATTGTTGTTGCATTATGATATAAACGTGGGGCCTGATAATATTTTAATCAAAGAGTTTTGCTTTTGACCAGGATCATTGCCAACGGTATTAATTTTGGTGGAGTGCCATCTTTAAAGTCATAATTTCCTGTCTGTTATCCACCAAACAATATATTTTGCACCCTGGTAAGGCCAAAATGTGAGATGCAGTGTATACCAAAGACACAAAATGGAGAATACAAAAGATTTCTCATGGAAGAAATTTGAAATTCTGTGGGAATCATTCCTGTAGTGTAAATAGATTTTTCTGTAGCCTCAGTTTAATGATTCTTTGCTTCTGATGTGAATCGTTTTCAACAATAGAAGTGAGAGGGATACCAAATTTATGTGGCATGCAAGTACCTTCAGGAGTAAAATGGAGTTATCATCCCTCAGTACAAGGACCAATGGAAAGATGTAAAGGACAAATTAATACTGTAGATAACATGTTAAAACTATGAAAATAATAAATCCATTAGAATAGTTCATATCTGAGATGACTGTACCCAAAGAAAGAAGTCTGTCTGTATCTATGTCTTTATATGGCCCAGAGCACTATTCTGTCTGTGAGGTTCATTATCAGTTTGGGTATCTGTTAGAGTGACTTAAGTAACAACCTGACTCAATCATTGCTATCTTTACTGCATCTATTGTTTTCAAAGTAAAGCTAATCTGAAATATAATGAATAGAAAGGACTGCAAATGTATCCCTTTTGTCTAGCCCTGGACAGATTGAGACTAGTTTGAGTGTATGATTTTGATTGACACCCATGACTAGTGGCTGAAGGTAGTGACTTTGAGTGACAGTTGCAGCTAGGTGAATAATAATAAAATGGTATTCATGAATAATTTCTTCCAACAAAACTGCCAAAATTAATTGGAAAAATTATTCAAGACAAATAATTCAACAAGTTCTAGTGACATTCCAGAGCCATCCTCTTAACAAAGGATTTTAATGTGTTTGTTATGACATAACAATCAGGACAAAGTTTTGTGAGAAGGAAGATTTGAACTCAGCTGATTTCTGAAGGAGCGAGAGTTGTAACTTTTGCTTCTTAATATCTGTCTTTTCTCTAAGCATTAAGAATAACAGTGTAGATATTATATATAAATACACAATAGACTAGGAAAGATTATCCAGAGTCTTTCTCTTGTCTCTCTTAATAAGGAAATGTCCTACTTCTGGAGGCCAAGGGTCAAAGGCTCTATTTGTCCAGCTTATTGATTCATGGATTTTAAAGTTAGAAGGGACCATTATATCATCTAATCTGACCTCCTGTATATCACAGGCCATTTAACCCAGTTACCACTGTATTGATCCAATAGCTTATGTTTTACTATAACTCACCTTCTAGAAAGGCATTCAGTCTTAATCTTGATCAAGATGGAGAATCCATCACTTCCCTTGGTAGTTTGTCCCAGAGTTTAATCACCCTCAATATTAAAATAATTGTGCCTTATTTATGCTTGCTTATCATTTGATCCAATTACAGTTCCCTGATTCTCATCCTCGGGCCTAGTCTCAGAGAAGTTTAGAGCAGGCTTAGTATTATGTACAGCCCTGTGCAGGACTAGTGTAGAACCTTGCAGCAGGACTGGGATCCCTGCAGGACCCTCTGCCATAATAGCGGGAGTGGGTGGGGAGGGGGTATTGTGGGGTGGGACAGGAGCGGGATTAAAAATAGTCCCGCACATGGATCTAGTACTATGAATATAATCCACCAATTATTAAACATTTATAATATGGTAGTGCTTGGATGACAACCAAACCCAGGAGGTCCCTTTGTGTTGGGCACTATACAAACATATAGTAAATGACAGTTCCTGTTCCCAAAGAGCATTCAGTCTGAAAGAACTTCCAAGCTAAAAGCCAATGCTGACTAGCTGATGTGATGTAAATTACAGATATGCCCCCAACAGAATTATCACATAAAACCATCTGACTAGGACAGAATTTGGAGGGACCCATGATTATCTGAAAGAATATCAAGGCAGAACAATGTCCTCTAGGACAAATTCTAACCAGATCTGAATGCCCTGCACTCATTGATCTCAGTGGGAGCCACTTCATATTTCAGGGGACAGAATTTGGCCTTTTGTCTTTAGCAATTTAGTCAAAGCTCCTAAGTGGAGCTTTGCAAGTTTAATAAAGCTTGCAAGGGCTGACAAAAATAACAGAGAGAAAGGGATTTTTACTCATCCTCTCTGGCTTTTTGCCAGCACATCCATTACAGAAACAAATTGCCCAACACATATCCTAAGGATGAGATCATGTCTTGGAATTGGTTGTGATAGAGTTTGGCGATTAATTTCCCAAGTGAATCAGAAATGTATTGTTCACTTAGGGGATGATCCAATGCCCACTGTAGTCCGTGGGAGTCTTCAGTGTAAGCCCTTTATCTTACATTGATTTAAACCAAACCAAACCAAATAAAAAAAAAGTCTAACCCTATTCTTGCTAAAAACAAAACTGAAAAACTTTACCGATGGTGTTAACACAATAAGAGAATGTAAGATAAGAAACCTATGAGACAACACACAGCTGGAATTTACCGAAGGGCTTTGCTAATGTGGTCAGTACTATCAACACAAAAGTGAAGAGTTTTTTCAAGCATGCTAATATTCAAAATATTTTAAAATATCATTTTCAAATTTTAAACGGGGACCAAGGAAACTGTTATAATAACCAAAGGGATCAGTACCCCATTAGCGAGATACATCGTTAAGTCGTGATACACCCTTTGCGTTCAACTTCTGCAAGATAAATAGTTTTCTGTCAGTCTTGAACATAATAGTGTGACAGACATTACACATGACTGTGTCATTTGATTTATAAGTAACTTATTGAATAAGTAAATGAGGAGTTCACATAGGATATGTTTACACTGCAGCTGGAAGCATGCTTCCCAGTATAAGGAAACAGGCATGCACTAGCTTTGCTCAAGCTAGCACACTAAAAATAGCAGTATAGCTGGGGGTAGCATAGGCAGCGGCTCAAGCTAGCTGCCCAAGTACATATGTAGGGGGTCTGGTAGAGTTTGTACTAAGGCCACTAGCTGGAGCTACCGCCCGAGTTACTCCCAGCTATGCTGCTATTTGTAGTGTTGTAGTGTGCTAGCTCAAGGAAACCGTAACATACCTGGCTACATACTCACACTGGGAAGCATGTGCTCAGCTGCAGTGTAGATATACCTCAGGCCCAAAGAACTTTTAAAACAGTTGCCCAGAGAAGGACATTATCTAAACCCATGGCTGTAGGTCTGCATAAGAAGCTCAAATCTGGGGAAGATTTGGCAGTTATATTGTTGGTATTTTCACAGGACCAAGATAAAGATGTCCTTGGTAAAGAGGATCTGACAGGCTGAGCCCATAGCTTTTCTGTGCTCAGGTGGTCCAGCAGCAATATACCAAACCAATAATGAGTCAAATTCATCCTTACCGTGGATTTTATACAAGAGATGAATTTGGCCAGAAATGATTTAAGATGTTTTGGCCAGGACAAGAGCTGTTTGAAAAATATAAACCTATTTTCATGAAAGGTGGTGATGGTGAGATGAAATGTTAAAGTTGTTGTAATTTGGAAGTGTTGAAAATGGAACCATTTACAGATGGTTATTCCATTTTCTCATCTACCAAAAAACCCATTATATTGAATTTATACCCTGTTCTAGGACTGCCATCTTGGAGCACCCCTTCATGGCCAAGCACAGGCATCAGCCTCATTTCCACCTCCCCCACCACCAGGGTCTATACTCCTTGTACACTCTCTTGGGCTGAGGACACCTTATCACAAGGTAATTTATTATTACACCTCTCAAAGGTATAAGCTAAGGTCCCATACTGTCAAAGTCAGTCAAAATATCTCAGTCTCTGTCAGCTTTAATCACTCTCATTTATTCTTTGGTCCGCAGTCTTTCTGTCAAATAAAATAATGTCTGCCTAACCTGGGCTTAATAAAAGGCTTATGTCCCAATTGGCTCCTTGCCCCTTGTATGGAACAGTGGCAACAAGGTCTTCCCCTGTATCTTCCTTCACCTCAGCACTCTCAGAGATTGACAGGAAATATCCTCACTGCAGGCTGTTGGCTTTCTTCAACTTCTGTTCTCCCCCAGTTCACTGGTCCTTGTACAGGACAGTGGCCACGGGGCTGGTCCCCTGGCCTTCCTCCTTGGAGTCTTTTCCAGGGCCTATTTCAGGAAACTTCCCCTTTCCTCAGCTTCTCTCTGCAGCTCTTTATAAGGAGCATATGTCCCTTGCTCAGCTGGAACTCTTTAGTGACCAGTGCTGGCCAGCCCCAGGTCCATAGCCAATAAAGGGGCAGGGCAGGACATCCATTACACACCCACTTTTAGGGTCCATGTTAAACAGCAAGAGTAGTGTAAATGGTCTTCAGCAGCTCATGGTCTTTTGTAACTTGTAGAGAGCAGATCAGGAAATAAATATGATAATGTTTGTCATACTGGACAGATTGAAATGCATAAGAGCACACTGATAAATATTCTTTTAGGAAGTGCAAGATCTCAGACAAAAGCCTCATGTCAAAATCCTTAGTCCATGTGGAGCATGTAAAACTCTGCTGCTTGTGTGATGCCACCCTGGACTCAGGGCATAATTTATTTAAAAAAAAAAAATGACAGAGCCCTTCAAAGGTTTGTGTGTGCTTTTTAGGTCTCTTTTCTTTGGCATTTCACTCTATAGAAAATAACCTTGAAATGGTTCTTCCTTCTGGCTAAAAATATAAGAGAGTCTTTTGGTGGTGTATTGGGGTTACACAATCTATGAACAACAAAAAAGGAATGATTGATTTCAGGGGCCTCCAACTCCATTTCATCATTTTGCTTGTAAACACTTACATCTCAGATTCTGTCGCAGACATACAGGGCCTGGTTCTCCCTTGTTTTGTGCAGTCATTTACACCTGTGCAGCATGCATGTAAATCACTATTATTTGATCTGATAGCATGTTCACCTAACTTTACATTAACTGGGCTCATTCCTTAGCTCCACCTAGTTTACACTGAACACAGCTGAGGACCAGTGGGAGGGGGAAATGTGGCTCTGAGGTGAACCTGGGATGGCAGTAAATATCTCCCACGATAACTTAGAGAAACTTAAATACTCTAAACTACAGCAGTTGCAGGGATTCCATAGGGACCGATTTATCAGTCTAGAATCAGGTGTAACATCTGGTGCTGAATCCCTTTTCTCCCTTCTGTACCTACATAACCCAACCTGGTCAGGGGCTCAAGATTGAGCCCAATATGAAGATGTGGTAAATGACCGCACAATGGAAAGAACAGGTGAGAATCAAGCTCACTGAACATGTGCTGCAGAACAGATTTGAATGTTGGAAGTTCTAGAAATGTATAGTTAGGGATTAAGAAACAACATACACTGTCACCCTGCAATAACACCCATCGACAAACACCCTGGTGTCTGGTAACAAAGAACACTACACCAATACCAAGAACAGTTTAAACATCACAGTTTCTGTCTAATCAGTGACAACATGGTAACCACAAGCTATTATACCCCAGAACCAACACACTTTGCCACACTTTCAACACATATCATTTACCTGAACCTCATATTTCATCTCACCAATATCAATATACTGTAAAAAAAGATCTAAAAAACAACTTAGGTAACATATCACTGTGGCCCAGTGGCCAGACCTCAGGCTATAAAATTGCCTCAATAATGAGAAACAAACATTTCACTTCTTGTGCTAAAATACAAAAACTGTGCTTTTCCAGTTATAATCCAATCTATCTCATCCACACAACAAAGCATATCAGTTGACTAGAATACTCCTCTGTATTCTACTAGCCCATTCATCCACCTGACGTACAGGAGGTTGCTCACCATAAAATAGTTATAATACAACAGAGTCTGCCTACTGGAACCAAGGCCATGTGAATTCTGCCAGTCTAGAGCCACATAATCTACTCTTTGGGGATTTCTTTCAGAAAAATCAACCAGCCAGACACAGAAATTCATATTTTCTGGAATCTTGGCAGCCATTTTTACTTTTATCTTAGCCCCTAGCTGAACTAAACTAGTTATTGTTTGGCTGTTCTGTTCTTCTTCCATTCAAAGGAAGAAATCTACAGACAAATGCGAAACCTGAGCCTGCTAGAGAAGAAGCTTTACAGCAGGTATATCTAAACAGGACTTTGCAAGCTGAAAACATCTCACACAGCCTTTGCAAACCCTCCCACACTCTGCTCCCACTGTCACCTAAAAATGTCTTCTCAGAGGTGAGAGCAAGTGGACTGCTACTTATATTCAGTAACTTGGGTGGTTGGACATTGCAGCAAGTCCCCTTGATTTGGTGGCAAGCAGACAGTGAATACTCTGGCAAATACGACAATGGGCAGCTGCCTGAAATCTGTGGGGAAACATTCAAAAGCAGACTTAAATGAAAATAGATCTCAACTGAATTAAAAAAAAAGTTCTTTACAACTCAGCTCTTAAAGCTCATTTTCTGAAAGTTTTTCTATCCATCTCATACTGCTATAGAATTTCCAGCTTCCTGAGGAATTTAGCAAACAAACCTGAGCACCACTACCAAGTTTAGGTTAATTGTACCACAGAGAATGCAATGCTCTGAGCATATCATAAGTGAATTATAGTCAGAGACAGTGGGAGAGCATGACAGTGGTTTGGGTAACTTTCGCTATGAATTTCTAGATCTTTAAATGTTTCCTTTTTGTTAACTGTCCCAGATGTGTATTTCTTTATCATCATCTTGGCAACCTTAATGGATAATCTCAAAATCCCAGACCTTATTATTTACTTTCATATTTTGTACTGCAGTTTCATTATTAGTTCTCTTATTAATCTTAACTACAGTTCATTATTATTACTATGGATTATTTATTTGGCAGGAGCACCCCCATTTTGTGCTAAGTGCACAGTGCATAGCATTATTGCTGCCCCAAAGACCTCACTCAGTCTAACATGGTTTTTCATATGATAATAAAATTGGCAAGGAAAAGTAAAAACCAATTCAAAGCTTTGATACAAAGATTTTCTATCCACTTAAAATTTGGAATTAAGCTATAAATAGAAGACTGAGCTGGTGGTCATTTGAGTCCTAATGATAAGACTATCCTTGAAAAGTGGTTGATCAGCAATTGTGGCCTGATCAAAAGCCCAATGAAGTCCATGTGTGTCTTCCCATTGACCTCAACAAGCTTTTGATCAGGCCTTAATAATTTTATAATTGACTGCAGTGGGAGCATAACTGGATCCTTATTGACTAGCAGATGCTGAAAAGAGAACTGATATCGATAAATGTCTTGCGAGTTCTGTACCAGTAATGCTAGACATTGCAGACCTCAGAATCTATCTTGGAAGATTAGAAACAATGCAACTGGTACCCATTTGCTTATGTGGTCCATCCTCACCCTGACCCATTTCAAGGACGTGGCGATGAAGATTCATTTACTTTAACTGAATATCTCAACTATTAAGGAAATTCTTATGTGTCACTTTTTGAACAGCAACACACACCACATCACTGTGGTAACTGAATGGCTCCATGGTGTCTGAGCACCTGCACCTCACCTCCTGTGACATGCCCATGAAATGAAAAAATGCCCAGAATTATTCTTAATAACCCTAAAGTTTTCCAGATAATGTGCTTTTTTCATGTTTTAGCTCCTTTAGCTAGCCTCTGATAGATACAATGTGGTTTTGCCCAAGATCTTTCATGTGAAACCACCAATGTAAAAAGAAATTTCTGGGCTGTGAAGTCACAACCCAAGCTGCCAATAATGATTAAACCTTTCAAAAATAACTTTCCCACGTAGATATCCATGAGCAGTCTTCTGGAGCCATAGGTTTCAGAGTCACAAAAGGCAGAGAAAGGTTAACAATTATTCATCTTGATTTGAGCTGTAAAATGATATTATGTTCTCCATGTAGGGAGATGAGAAGAGTGGTCGTTGCTGTTGTTTGCGAGGAGTTCAAAGGACAATCACTTCTGACTTCATTTTGATACAAGCTGTTCAAAAAACGCAAAGCCTTGACAATGAGTAACTTGTTAAGTGCAGGGAAATCTCTGTAAATAGAAATCACAGGCTCACTATGTTTATCCGAAATATATATATATATATAATATGCAGATACATTGAGCCTGTGATTTATTTATTTATTTATTTATCTTCTGATATGAAAAAAATAATTGTGTTGACCATCACCAAACTTCCAGAGAACTGTTTGGTCAGGTAAACACTTTGTAAATTTCAGATTTCTGAAATGATGGGAAAGTTCAAGGGCTGATTTTTTTCCAGTTAAGAATTTATTCTGAACTATTTTCAGAAGATGTTGTAAATCTTGATGTCATTAGTTATTTTAAATTACCTTTTGCCTGAGTTACAGCAAGATAGATCTAGAGTAACCTGATTAAAGTCAAAAGAGCTAACTTTGGGTTTATACTAGTTAAATGTGAGCAGAATGTGGGTATTTGTATCAAGGGGTAGTTTAAACCAACAACAAAATTGGTGTGTATTTACATTATTTCATTTTAAATGAGTTAATGTTAAAGATTGTTTATTAAATGTGAATATGCATTTAAGTTATTAATAATTTTCATTATTAAATTTAAATTTCATTTCTTTCTTTTTTTCTCACACATATAACTCCCTGCTTTTCTATCTAAATATTTATATATCCTCCACTGCTGTAATTCTGAGTTCCTGAAATTGGTGTCGTCTAAGCGTTTTTCAAATGAAATCACAGTTTATAATTTAAGGTGGGGAAGGTTATGTGATCATGAAGATTCAGAAAAAAGGAAGATGTTATTTCTTCTTATTTCTTATTTGTATTACTATAGCTCTTTAAGGAATGTGATTTTAGGATTCATTTTATGCTAGGTTAAGTACAAAGTATCATTTCTGTGATACTTCCAAGAGATTTTATACTGAAAACAAAACTGATATCAATTTAAAGTGTTTCAGAGTTAAACCTAAATTAGCATAGTTTCTAATAAAAGGATAGTGAGTAAGTTAAGACTGCCTAGGGTAGCTTTAAAATTATGCTTTGGCCATTTGTGTAGGTTTCATCTGACCATGCACTATTAATTCTGCTATTCAATAAAGAATGAGTGCAGTTACTATAGCAACTACAGCAACACATAGCATATATAGTATGTTGCCTGCAAGAAATAGAACAGCTTCTTGCAGAAATGCAATTCCAACCGTACATTATGAACTGATGTATAACACTCTTCAAAAAATACTAAGAACTAAATTTTTTTTACCAGATAGACATTGGCTCTTTTTTTAATGACTTTGGTACTAAGTTGGTTCCATTATGCCATGATTTTGACTTTTTCAGTTTTTTCTTGGGTTAATTGAACATTGGATAGTAAGATTGCTACAACAATGTTCTGAGTAAATTATATTGTTTTTCTTGATGTTAAGTATAATTTAATTTTGAAAGAAATATTCATTTAACTGTTTTTGGAAAGAGATTAAATGATCGTGATGTACGTGTATTTTCCACTAACTACACATGCTAAACAGGGAACTCACAAAGAAAAAGCTTAAGAAAGTTTAAGCAGACAAAGAAGGAGCTGTGGACAGATTTATACATTTGATGTGTTTTAATTGTACTGGCACGTTAATTTCTTTGTAATTACACTTTAATTGCATATATTTTTATAAAATGAAAAAGTAGTTAAAGCTGCATTGTACTGCGTGAAAGAATTCCAGGCATTTACTACAGATAGTTTAAACAGTTCATGTGTGGAACAATTTCACAGTCCTAATTATACTACGCATTTTTTTAAAAAAAAATAAGGAATGTGAGTAACTCCAACTCAGGTACAACTCAGTTATAATATTGTTTTTCAGTCATCCAGCAAACTCTGAGTAAATAGTCCTATTGACTTCAGTAGGAGTTGCTGAGTGCTCAGCACTTTTGAAAATCAGGCCACTTATTTAGCTAAATGTAGATTTTGGAGCCTAATTTTAGGCATCAATTTTTTTCACATTTTGCCCATTGCTTTTTGTTACCTCTTGTTCCCCATTTATATGTTGCCTGTTTAGACAGAAAATTATTCAGAGCCAAGATTTTCTAAAGTGGCTGGTGATTTAGGATTTCTCGGGTTTTGGGTGCCTCGCAGGAAATAATTTAGAAGGACCTTATTTTTAGCGATGGCTAATTCTTTGAAAATTAGGCTACCTTAAAGTATAAAAATCAGACACTGACTTGAGGGAAAATTGAGGAACCCAAAATCGCTAGTAATTGTAGAAAATTTTAGCTGTTGAGGCCTACGTGTCTCTAAGCTATCTAACACATTGCTAGCATTAGAACAATTATTCATGGTCATAAGTTCCACTAGGGAACAGGTCCCCTTTACAAGGTGCTGCAAAAACTCCATCCTTGCTTGAAAGAGTTTATCATCTAATTAAAGTCAGATAACAAGTAAAAGTCCGATGGCAGAGTAAGTGGGGATGATAATGGGAAAGAAGGGAGTGAAAGTGCTAGGATAAAGGTAAGAATAAGAAACAATTCTATCTAATATGGTATGTCTGTGTTTTTGCAGGACTCTCTGCAGAGGGGGTTTTGCTTACAAACTTATATTATGACATGGCTATTTGTTTGGCCTTTTATTTCCTCCCTGGCTTGCACCTTGCTTTCAGTGTCCAGAATGTGTTGATCAGGCTTTTGGTAATTTTTTTTTTTTATTTCTTGGTCCTGCAAACAGATGCACCATTATTTATACAGATTCAGTATCAGTTATCCCATAAACTGTTTGTAGGCCATTGCTAATGAGAAGCAATTATCTGAATTTTTATATTGCTAGATATTGACAGAGCCAACTCAGATTAATAAGGTATATGGAGCTATTAACTTTCTCACAAAACACTAATGTGCACTATTAGTGACTGGTGCAAATGCAGTTGGGAAAAAAAGTAAACAAAACAGTAGCAGGTCATTACAGCTGGAAAACTATAAGAATTAGAAAGTGAATCAAGCAACATTCATTGCTCAATAAATACAGCAGTGAAATGTATTTACAGGCTGTCTTTGTTTCTATCTCTACTCACACAAAATTCCTCCTGTCCTTGCTGGGAGCTCCCTATACATAAGATAGGGCTGGAAGATTGGATACACATTTTGATCCATTTGCTTCCATCTTTGAACATGCAGCCAGTCCAAAGAGTCCTTTTAAATATGTCTTTTTAAAGAAGTTTAATGTAAAATCAGAAAAAGTAAGAAAAACATTTACAAAACTAGCCATTATACACTAGATCAAACTATTCAAGGCATTATATATAATACACAAAATAACAGTAACACCTTCTTTATATAACATTCTTCATCCTTAGATCTCAAAGCACTATATAGAGGAAGTATAGCTAACTAACTATATGTCATCAAAGCAAGTCTGTAATTCACCCATTGTTCTATTGACAAGTGTCAAGAATACACAATGGGCACAATATGTTAATCCCAGAAAGCAAATATGCAACTACAGTTTACATTTTACACTAGCTCCAGGCAATGAATTTATTCTAGTGACAGTCCAGAATAGAGGAAATTGCAACGGTCAAGCCATGAAATACAATGGCAAAGGCCTGAATGGTAGCATCAAGATTTCGCCAAAAGAGCAGAAAGTGAAGACGAACCAGGTAAGGAAAATATTAGTAACATCTTAACCACCTTCATACATAGTTCTCAAAAATAAGAGGGTGATGAAGAAAGGCTCAAGGTTGTTGACAGTTCTTATCAGTTCTGGATGTATCTTGTGCACTAACCATGATAGTGATGATCCCTGAAACCCACCCAGAACCCCTCTCTCTAGCATGGAGATTCAGTGGGAGAACAATGTAAGTAGACCTGACTGAAAATTTCCCATCATGGGAAAATGGCATTTTTCCCAAATAAAACTTTTCAACCAAAAAAATTTGTTTGGACAACTTTTTTTTTTCTTTGAAACAAGAATCATCTCCCCCTTTCTCTCAGTTTGTATTCCTCATTTTTTTCTAGTGGTGAAACTGCAAATTAAGGTGAGAAAGGAAAAAAAATGATACCCCCCACTTAAGCATTTTTAAAGTTTTTCTACAGAAAGCAATTAACATTTTTCAACCAGTTTTAATTATCAGCTCTTTGGGATAGGAACCAGGCCTTCCTTTGTGTTCGTACAGCACCCAGAACATTGTGGGTGTCATGGGAGAAACCTAATAATAATTCTAAAATCCAACTACAATTGCCTTCCGAAAAAAAAAAATTGTATGGTGGGTACCTCTCCATAGTGACATTCAGACCTTGGTCTGAGGCCTAAGCAATTGCTCGATAATAGAAAACAATCAGGGAAGATCACCTGCAATGTCACTTGTGTTTTTCTCTAAAAAAAAATATAGCTACATTCTTGCAACTTTATGGTGCATTTTTTGGGTAATTTTCTAGCACTATGCTGTTTCTTGAAACAGTGCTAGGAAGACAACAGGTTAGATGCCATTGTTTCTTTGATCTCACTATCTTTAAAGTAGAGAAACCAGCAAGATCTTTCATATTTAGCGGCCAGCAATGAGTAAAAAGCAGTACTCTATGTGAAGCTTGACACATTTTTTATTTATTCATTTGGATGGCAGGTCAAGCAGTCCCTTTATTGTCTCACCTCTATCAGATTCTGGCTCAGAGATTGTCAGAAACTAAGCTTTTTATGAAAAGAATAACCTTCATTACTAAGGTAAGTCTGAATAGCTAGAATCTTCCTATTGCTTTTTCTGAGGAAAGCTGATGTGGGTGTAGAACTGTCCATCCATGTAGGACAAACTTAAATCACTTCTTCTGACCTGGAACTACGCAATTCATTCTAGGGTAAACATAAAACTAACTGGGTTCCCAATTCTTAGGGATACCTCCTTGTCTGTTACAGCTATCCCCCTATTCCCTTTTGTTTCTTACAGCTGTCCCCATACTCCATTTTGTTTTTGTTCTCCTCCTGTGGCTGCCCCTCCCTGGCTGTTAAGTTGTTTACCAGGGCCACTGCCCTTCTCAAAGGGAGGGCCCCTTAAGTTGGTTTACAAGAGCATTGCCCTTCTCAAAGGGATGGCCCACTCTGCGTGCTGCCGTGCTAAGTGGGATCACTGCCCTGTTCAAAGGGTTGGTCCTGTTATAACCTTGGTTAACCTGGGGATTGGCTGTAGGGAGGCATGCTTCAGAGCCTGCAAGACCTTTAATGTGTTTTTGAGATCCTGTGGCATGAGTCAAGGCCTCATGTGCTTTTGAGTCTCTGCGGTGTGAACTCACACATTGTTCAGGACTCTGCCAGGCTGTCTCTGTGGTCTCACCTAGCATTTTTCCTGTGTCTCCGTTCCCTGTGACAGAGGGAGCCTAATCAAGGTTACCGGTGGGACTGCCTCGAGGTCTGCTTTAACAACAGCATTTTGAAACAACAATCAAAAGGGTTCCTGCATTGGTGCCTGTGTTGATGCTAGGGGTTCTGGGGGGGTCCCATTTCTCTGCCTCTCCGTTTTATTTTTGAGTCACGTACCCCGTTTTTTAAACCCCCCCCACGAAGAAAGAATTTGCTGCCTGAGAGATTCTGAGTAATCGAGACGTACCGAGCCCTCCTTGCTTCTTCTGGGTGTTGTTGCTGCTCTGCTTTGGCTGCTGCTTGGGTAACTGGTAAGAAGCTCCGTCTGTGAAACTTTCTGTACTTTTATTATATTATGTTAGCTGCTGGCTCTGTTTCCCCAGCACAGACTCAAACAAACCTTGATCTGTGGTCTTAAAAACCTCTTCTTAAAACCTCACGGCGCTTTGCCGCTAAAAATAAGTTCTGTCTCGCCACTAAGCTCGCCTCGTGGTCTGTTGGTTCGGGCTCACTGCTTTCAGCCGTATCACTGCTGCAGCGCCCATCACCTTGCTTCCTTGGGAGCTGTCTTGGCACCTGTCTCCTGGGCACATACCACTCTGCCATCTGTGACTCTCCCATAGCATAAGGTGACACCATAGGGTTTCCTTTTAGTTTAATAAGTCATAGTTGCTGAGTGTGCGCTTGGTAAGTTATCACCTGCTTGCTATAGTTGGTGTTGTGCTCCGTAAGTTGCTTGTTATAGTTTGCTTAGAATGTGAATTTGTGTTTGCCTAAGTCGTTGGTTAAGATATTTAAAAGCCATTGCCTGGTTGTATTCATGAACTGTTTTGATTACTTTGTATAAAAGAAGCTGCTTGTCATTTTATATAAATTTGATTAACGTTAAGATGATAGAAAGGTTTTTGCTGTTGAATCGTCTTACCCGCTGTCACGATCATCTCCCTGAAACTTTCCCTGTGTCTGTTTTTCCCCCACTCCAATTCTTCCCCACTGTGTACTTCTCATGTGTCTCCCTGTTTGTAACCTTCTGTGCTTTCCCCCGTATCTGCACTCTCCCCGAACTTCGCAACCCTTTGCTGCTTTTTCCCATAATCTGCATTCACCCTCCAATTCCAGAGAAGTGAAGACCCTTGCTGCTCTCCCCGTGTAACTTACCCAAACCTTTAGCCACTTCTTTCCTTTTTTGGGGTGTCCGATTGTGCTTAAAACCCTCCCTCTAGCCCTTCTTTACACTTCTCTGCTGCCTCATCCTGTACCCTGGGTTCATCGCTCCCGTGCTTCTTTCCGCTGCCCTCCCTAATCGAAGATCACCACATCCACTCTGCTCGTTGTCTTCACCCTTAGCTGCTCCGCAACTTCTGAGTGTTTTCTCTGCATGCTGCAACCTGTTTTCCACTCAGCGCGTCTCCCCCATCTCCACGTGCTTCCATCGCTTGCACGTCAAGCGCCCCTCCTTCTTGGCTCTAGACTCCCCTTCCAAGTGCACTT
The DNA here is from genome assembly GCF_003597395.2 of Chelonoidis abingdonii. Classification (NCBI taxonomy): domain Eukaryota; kingdom Metazoa; phylum Chordata; order Testudines; family Testudinidae; genus Chelonoidis; species Chelonoidis abingdonii. The sequence continues at coordinate 171,768,574 of NC_133770.1, read as the reverse complement.
AGCTGCTTCTTGTCTCCCGTACGTACCAGATCCGCGGCCTCCTGAGGCTGGCTCGGGGCTTCACCCGCGGGCTTCAGAGTCTCTGCTGCGTGCAGCTGCACTCTCTCTCATAAGTTACCACTGATCCATTCACTCCCCTCCACTCTTTTTCCTTGACCCGCTTTAGGTACACTCTTGCGATATCTGCATCAAAGCCTCCAAATTAAGTCATTATTTTTCTTTATACCTGTTACAATTGCATAATTTCAACTTTGCACCCTATGTATCATGCCTGTGATTCACATTTTTCTTTGGTTAACCACCCATTGGTTGCTCCACTTTTCTGATATATTGTATTTGCTGGATGCATTGTGTACATTGTGTATAAAAGCTATTAACCACTTAACATTCTATCTGAGATTGTTGACCATTTTATATGAAGCTACATTTTATTTTGCATTTCTTTTTGGTACGTTTTGCATTTCACACTGTATCTAGAATTGTTCCTATATAAAGTTGAGTTGCTTATTGACTGTACTGTATCCCATTGTGCTGAACCCCACTTACTGTACCCCACTGTTAGAACTCCCTACACTGTTCAATAAGAACCCCCCCATCATTGTCTATTGTAAACACCCTATACACCCCATCCCATCGTATTTCAATGTTAAAATCCCACCACTTCCTTTTTCCTTTAATAAAGAAATTAATTGGCACCCCACCTGTGTGGTAATTGCTCCCCAAGATCCCATATACCTGCGGGCAGGGACACTCCTTATGACATGAAATAAATGGTATAAATAGTGAATGTGTGAGGGGAAAGCATCACATACTTTCTGAACTGTTAATGTAGGGAGGGTGATGGACTGCTTCTCCCAATATTCATGAGATACTGACACCTTCAAATGCTCATTTACGTTTCTATATGCTTAAATCACCTGAGCTGTACAACTAGATAGACCCTGGCCTTCCGGGAAAAGCATGTCACATTTGAGTTAAATTCTGTCTTGCAAATTAAAGTTCTAATTGAACTTACTTAGTGCTAGATTGTCCCTTAGCCTATACACCTATATAATGGTATAAGGGGGAGCAGGAAGCCCGCTTATGCAATTGCTTGAGCTATTTGGACCTGTAGTCTAGATGTGCAAAGGTAACAGGTACTGCACCCATCTACTGCTTCTCTCCCAAGCACATGGGTGGAGGAATCAGTGCATGGCAAAGCTGAGCTGGCCTGAGGATGGGAGTGTGAATGAGCAGAAAATTACAACCATCCTCTGGAATACAGAGGAACCAGAGTGGGCATCAAACCCTCACAAAGGCGATGTAGCAAAGTCACAATCAAACACCTATGTTTTCATGTCCAGACTTCACATTAGTATACACTTTTCTTTCTTTATTGAGGTCTATTGCACTGGACATATGTCTCAAATGACAGACTGCTAAAGTGAATGACATATGTTTAAAAGGACTGTCTGATCCTGTAATTAGTCAAGATAATTTTCCTTAAGCTCTGGATACTATGCCACTGTCTCCAGCTTCTTCAATGGCATCAAGCTGTGCTTGTACCATGCAAAGGTAAATGAAGGAATTTATTTTCAAGAACAGTTTCTCAAAACTGGTTAAGTGAACATCAGAAAAACTGGTGTAATCTCCTTTTCATGGCATGAAATTTTGTTGAATGAGCGACACAAACTCTTGTGGAGTAGAATTTAACCCTTGAAACTGAGCACTGTTAATTAAGCCATTGTTCCTACTAGAGCAAAAAGGTCCCAGTACTTATTTGGAATGAGGAGAGGTTGAATATTTTTATCTGGCAATCATGAAATCTGATTGATGGGTTATATTATCATTTTGCTTGTTGCTAATAAGCTTCTTTGTATCTGCCTATTTTGAATGATTACATCTTTAAAGTAGGTTAATTTAAAAGGTCACATTATCGGATATTGTGCTATTGGTATAAAACTGTAGTTAACCAATTATGCTTCATTTACTTGGCTGCCCACTTGTTATCCTATGATTGAATGTGTGCTTGTGTTCATATTGAGCGGGAAGGGATGTGATGGCGATGTACTAAAATATACATTGTGGAACATAAAAAGAGATATGCATGGTCCATAAAACACAATTTATAGGCTAAAATCTATATTTTATTTGCTCTTTACTTAGGCAAAAATCCCATTGATTTTAGGTCTCAGTAGAATATCTGGGATTTAGTATCATGATGCCAGTATTTCACCCTGCATCACCAAGGTTTAACAAGTGAACAAGCAAGCAAACTTTCACATAAACTAACGTGAAAACTCTGAAAAGATAGCTTTTGTATTTTAATTTTAGGGTCAGACGGCCTGATCCAAAAATCAGTGAAGTTAGTGAAAAGACTCCCACTGATCTCAGGCGGCTTTGGATGAAGACCCAAATGAGCATTCTTTTTTTTCTATGCTGAGGCTCCCCCATCTAAAATTAATCAAAATGACTTGGAAGCAAATATAGTTTGGTGTTTAGGCAATGCATCCCATCTCTCCCTTTTTTATATCATTTAACAGGGATCTAGGATGAGGATCACCCCCACTAAGAAAGGAAAATTGGTGAGATCAAGTGGCAATGCTCTAAGTGTGAACTTCTCTTCATGGCTTCAGCAGGTCCTCTGGATCCCGCATAGGATTTCTGTGCAGCTCATTATGTATTGTACAGTCACAACAAAAAATGAACTAGAAAGAGAACCCATTAATTCTTTGAATAGCAATACCCATATGGGTCATCAGTGGAATTTGAATCCAGGACCTTCAACACCAAAGCACAATCCTCTATCATGTGTATTAAAGGAACAACTCTGTTGGCAGGTAGAAGTAGCAGTTATAATCTAGTGCACTAGCCACTGGAGGGAGAACTGGTGCAGTGTGTTGTGCTTGGAAGAGTTTGCTTACTAGGGATCGACACTCAGAATTTGTAATAGTATTTTGTTCTCGTATTAAGCCTTTCATCTGAACCTGTCTAAGCAGTTTACCAATGTTAATTGATTCTCATAATATAACTGTAAAAGAGTAAGGGATATAAAGAGATATTTCACCCACCACAAAAAATGCAGACAACTCTAAAGAAAAGAAGACAATTTAATAGCGCACAGTAACATTTCCTAACACTTTAGCACATGATATGAAGATGGATACTGCATCCAAATGATATGGCAGCACTAATTTAGATAGGCAGATGTAATCACCTGAGCTGGAATTTTGCCAAGACACTGAAATTAATGCCCTGGCTTTTATGAAACATGTCAAGGGATCTTTAATGTTTGTGTAACCCTTCTGCCAGGCCGAATTGATAGTAGCAAGGGCTGGGTTCAATACGTAGGGGTCCCTTCCCTACAACGTAATACAAAACCAGCTTGAGCCCTCACCCAGTGACCTGGGAAAATCTTACACACACCTCTGGGTGCCTCGAAGAGGCAATACTTCCCCTCTCGCAAGCACAGAGTCTCGGTGTAGCAGAAAAGGTTTACTTACATGAGATAAACAACAAGCATTAAATGAGTTCAGACCAAACCGTGAGCAAAGACCCACCCCAGGAAATTGGGCCGTGTCCTTTTCCCTGGGCTCTTGAGTCCAGCAACCCCCAAATCACCCCAAGACTCCAAAGTCCAATACCCTAAATGCCCCTAGAGTCCAGCAACCCAAAGATCACCCACAGTCCCAAAAGTCCCACAATCCAAAAGTCTCTGTCCTGGGTCAGTGCAGTCCCAGAGTTCAAGAGTCTATCTGCAGAGGTCTCCCCCCAGCCTGGATAGAAAGGGGCTCCTTACATGGTCTGGAGCCAACTGCCCTGCCTCTCCATGGGGTTCTGCTTCTGCCTTCTTCACAAACTGCTCCGCTCTACCAGCCACTCCACTCTGCTCCTCCATACACACCATTTCTGCTGATTTTAGGGAAATTACATTCCCTGAAAAGTTACACTGCCAGGCATGGAACATTCTAGCCCATTAGTCTAATCAGTGCAAAACATGGTTCTTCCAGAATACGAGCCCAGCTGACTAATGAAGCTTCAGTCTCCTAGACAGTCACCCCCTCAGGATCCAGAGGCTTGCAAGAGGCAGAGATGCAGGATAACCTTCCTGCACAAATGCTGAAGACATGAAAACTCATTTGTCTCTTTTCTTTCAGCATCCATCACCCCTGGATTGTCAGCATTTCACATACCAAAAACAAGCTTCTGTCCCGTCAAGGGTAATTAAACATGGAATTGCTGTCGCTATTTGAAATGACCCTCCACTCTCTGGATACAGTTTTGAAAGCTGGGGATAGAAAGCTTTCATTTAAACATGAAAGCAATGAGGAATATTTGTTCAGGGACCACCTGCCTTTTAGAAATATGGTGTAAGTATATCCTATGTGCAATAGAAGCTTGTCTGTTAAGGTAAGCTTGCGATGAAACCCATGTAAGTAACTTTTCTCTATTAAGGTGAAATTTCCCAAAGACACACTGTTTGACTTATAGCCCACTTCAGAACACAAAGGTCACTCTTCAACGTCTTGTACGAGAAAAGAATGACAAAATTTCTCATAAAATGTCCAAATTAATTTTTAATTTTGCTGTTGGGTGAATGTTTAATGGCTGGTTCTTGCTAGAATCAGTTATTTGTAGAGGGTTTGGGATTGAACATTCCTTAAACTATTTCAGAGTAGCAGCCATGTTAGTCTGTATCCGCAAAAAGAACAGATGCATCTGAAGAAGTGAGCTGTAGCTCACAAAAGCTTATGCTGAAACAAATTTGTTAGTCTCTAAGGTGCCACAAGTACTCCTGTTCTTATTCCTTAAACTGGTGACTCTGAATAAATCTACAGCATGGCTGGCCTGGGTCAGATGACTCAGGCTGCAGGGCTAAACATTGCAGTGTACTCACTCAGGCTTGGGCTGGAGGCCGGGCTGTGAGACCCTGAGGCTCCAGGCCAAGCCCAGAAGTGTACACTACAATCTGTGAGCCCTGCGAGCTCAGGTCAATTGCCCTGTGCTCTCAGACTTGGTGCTGTGGGGTTTATTGCAGTGTAGACGTATCTAGCATGTCCACTCAAGATTCTTTCACAAGTCTAAGACCATGTCTAAGACCATGTCTAAGACCACAAGTCTAAGACAAACATGGTCTTATGTTCTGCGTTTTTTATATTTGGGTGGGTGGGGAAATCACAGACTTACAGTTTCCGGGAAGTGTAAAACATTGAATATTGTTACAATTATCTGCTTAACTATAACTTTTCCCCATACTGATGTTAGCAAAGGATGGACTAATTCAAACAGGATTGGACCACGCTGCATTATGCCCAGGGAGACCTCAGATCTGCCTGGTCTGAAGCTCCTGAAGGGAGCTGTTGGAAGGTAAGTAAGCAAAGATTGTGCAGCATGGAAGGTAAAGGTGAGAAGGCTTTCTGGTCAGCAAGCCACCGGACGGGAGACCGACCAGCAACCAATCAATAACTGGGCCACTCTAGCCTTTGACCAATGTTTTCCTGCACCCAAAGGAGGCCTGCTAGTGACAAGCATTCTGCCGATAGCATCACCATCTGGCTCCTTAACTGCAACCCCAGCTCCTACTTCACAAGAGGACAGAGGTCTGCAAGAGTTGAAGCTTTCAAGGACCCTGTTATCTCAAGTGTTTTATTGTTCCTCTTTTCTATCTTTGTTTTGTTTTAATGAGCTGGAAGACATCCAAGCCTTTGCATATACTTTCATGTTAGAGCATGAATGCGTGGCTGTGTTCATGCCTGAGTGTAAGGCGCCAGTGAAGACTACCCGAGGAAGGCATCCCAAAGCAGAGAGATTTAAGTCCACATGTAATTTTCTTTTATACTGTTACAGATTGCATAATTTCACTTATCCCATACATTTATCATTGGCAGTGTGATTCACATTTTAACTTGTGGTTATATAACCCCCATCTGTGTTGCCTCCGACTTTGCCTGATATATTTTTGGTATTTGCCAAGGATTGGCAATGGTGTTCCATTGTTATAAACGCACACTCTCTAATAACAGTTTCTATTCTAAGATGATTACCATTCTTGATAGATATGCTACCAGTTTTACTTTGCAATATCTTTCTGGTACATTTTGCATGTCCACCATGGCGATTTACGAAAGTTTACTAGTCACACACACTGAGGTGTGTATTTCTATATGCAATAAAGCTGGGTATCCGATTGTGCTGAACCCAACTTACTGGGGTACCCCACAGTTAGAACTCCTAGACGTGTTCAATAAGAACCCCCAGTCCATTGTCTAATTGTAAACACCGCTATAACAGCCATCCCATCGGTATTTCATTATTGTTAATTCCCACCACTTTTTTCCCTTTATTCAAGATAATTATTGGCCTCACAAACTGTGTGGTATTGCTCCCCAAGATCCATATACCTGCGGCAGGGACACTCCTTATGACATAAATATGGTAATAAATAGTGAATGTGTAGGGGAAAGCATCACATACTTTCTGAACCTGTTAATGGTAGGGAAGGTGATGGGACCTTTTGCCCGCCCTTTTTTTCCATGGCCATATTCATGAGAATACGTGACACCTTCAAAATCTCATTACGTTTTATATTCTTAAATCAGCCTGAGCTGTACAACTAGAAGACCTGCTTCCGGGAGAAAGATGTCAATTGAGTTAAATCTCTGTCTTGCCAAATTAAAAGTTTCTAATTGAACTACCTAGTGCTCTAGAATCTGTCGCCTTAGCCTATACACTATAGTAATGGTATAATAGGGGGAGCAGAAGCCCGCTTATGCAATTCTTGAGCCTATTTGACCTGTAGCTCCTAGAATGTGCCAGAAGGTACAGGTACTGTGCACCATCTACTGCTTTCTCCAAGCACATGGCGTGAGGAATACAGTGCATGGCAAAGCCTGAAGCCTGGCCTTGAGGATGGAGTGTGAATGACGGGCAGAATTAAACATCCTCTGGAATACAGAGAACGTGCAGAGGGCATCCAACCCTCACAAAGGGGATGTAGCAAAGTCACAACAAAACACCTATGTTTTCATGTCCAGACTTCACATTAGTATACACTTTTCTTCTATTGAGGTCTATTTGCACTGGACATGGTCTCAAATGACAGAGCTGATCAAAGAGATGACATATTTTAAAAGGACTGTCTGATCCTAGTAATTAGTCAAGATAATTTTCCTTAACCTCTGGATACTACTTACTGTCTCAGTTCTCAATGGCATCAGCTCGTGCTTGTACCATGCAAAGGTATGAAGGAATTATTTTCAAAAGAACATTTCTCAAAACTGGTTAAGGAACAATACAGAAAAACTGGTATCTTCCTTTTCTGGCATGAAATTTTGTTGATGCAGGCGACACAACTCTGTGGAGTAGATTTAACCTGAAACGTGAGCACGTTACTTAAGCATTGTTTCCTTACTAGACAAAAGTCCAGTACTATTTGGAATGGGGAGAGGTTGAAATATTTTTTATTCTGGCAATTCATGAATCTATTGATGGTTTATTGGTCATTTTGCCTTTGCTATAAGGCTTCTTTGTACTGCCTATTTTGAATGATTACAGTCTTTATAGTAGGTTTTAAAGATAAGGTCACAGCTTATCTGGATATTGTGCTATTGGTTTAAAGGACCGCACACACAAGTTAACCAGATTATGCTTCCATTACGTCTGGTCTGCCCACTTGTTATCTTATAATGAATGTGTGCTTGTGTTCATATTGTAGCGCGGAAGGGATGTGATTTGCGATGTACTAAAATATACATTGTGGACATAAAAAAGAGATATGATCGGTCCATAAAAACAAATTTAATAGCTAAAATCATAATATTTCATTTGCTCTTTATCTTAGGCAAAACTCATTGATGTTTAGGTCTGAGTAGAATATCTGGGATTTAGTCTATATGGTCTAGTGAGTGAGTGAGTGAGCGAGGTTTAACAGTGACCAAGCAAGCAAACTTTCACATAAACATAACGTGGAAACTCCTGAAAGATAGCTTTGTATTTTTTAATTTTAGGGTCAGACGGCCTGACCAAAATAGTGAAGTTATGAAAAGACTCCCCCTGTCTAAGGCGGCTTGGATGAAAGACCCAAAGAGTCATTCTTTTTTTCTATGCTGAGGCTCCCATTAAAACTAATCAAAATGACTTGAAGCAAAATATATCTTGAGTGTTTAGGCAATTCGCACCCATCTCCCCTTTTTAATGATCATTTAACAGGATCAGAATGAGATCACCCCCACTAAGAAAGAAAATTGGGTGAGATCAAGTGGCAAAAGCCTCTAATGTGGACTTCTCTTCATGGCTTCACAGGTCCTCTGGACCGCATTAAGGATTTCTGTGCAGCCATTATTATTGCACAGTCAGCAACAAACAATGAACTAGAAAGAGAATCCATTAAATTCTTTGAATGGCAATACCAATATGGTCTCAGTGGAATTTTGAATCCAGGACCTTCCAACACCAACACAATCCTCTATCATAGTCTATTAAAGGAACAACCCTGTTGGCAGGTATAGAAGTACAGTTTATAATCTAGTGCACTAGCCACTGGACGGGAGAACTGTGCAGTGTTTGTGCTTGACAGAGTTTGCTTACTAGGGATCGTACACTCAGAATTGTAATAGTATTTTTGTTCTCGTCTTAAGCCTTCATCTGAACCTGTCTAAGCAGTTAACCAATGTTAATTGATTCTCATAATATAACTGTAAAAGAGTAAGGGATATAAAGCGAGATATTTCATCCACCACAAAAACATGCCAGACAACTCTAAAAGAAAAGAAGATAATTTTAATAGCCGACAGTAACATTTCCTAACACTTTAGCACATGAATATGAAAATGGATACTGCATCCAATGATACTGCAGCATAATTTAAGATAGGCAGATGATAACATCACCTGACGCTGGAAGTTGCCAAGACACGAATTAATGCCCTGGCTTTTATTGACACTGTCACGGGACTCTTAATGTTTGGTAAACCTTACTGCCGGCCGAAATTGCTCGTCAGCGAAGGGCTGGGTTCAATACGTAGGGTCTGTTCCCTACAACAGTAATACAAAACCAGCTTAGCTCTCACCAGTGGACTGAGGGAAATATCTTTACACACACCTCTGGGTGCCTCGAAGAGCAATACTTCCCTCCCGCAAGCAGAGTCTCGGTGTAGCAGAAAAAGGTTTAATAATGAGATAAACAACAAGCATTAAATGAGTTCAACCCAAAACCGTGAGCAAAGACCCACCCCCATGGAAATTGGGCCGTGTCTTTTCCCTGGCTCTTGAGTCCACACCCCCCAAATCACTCCAAAGACCCCAAAGTGCCAATACCGCTAATGCCCTAGAGTCCAGCAACCCAAAGATCCCACAGTCCAAAATCCCACAATCAAAAAGTCTCTGTCCTGAGGTCAGTGCAGTCCAAGTCAAGAGTCTATTGCAGAGGTCCCCCCCAGCCGCTAGAAAGGGGCTCTTATCATGGTCTGCAGACCACTGCCCTGCCTCCCATGGGTTCTCTGCTTCTGCATTCTTCACAAAAACTGCTCGCGCTCTTGACCAGCCCACTCCACTCCGTGCTCCCTCAGCACATCCTCAAAACTGCTCTGTCCTCTCCATTCCCTCCACACGCGCTCTGCTCACCAGCCATGCCGTGATCGCTCCAAGCCATCCCACAAACTGCTGCGCTCCGCTCGCTCCATGGGTCGCTCCACCATCCCGCAGCTGCCCGCTCTGCCAGTCGCTGCTCCACAGCCGTCCATGATCCGCTCCAGCCGTCCACAAACTGCTCAGCTCCACTCACTCCATGGCTCACAAACTGCTCCACTCCACTCTGCCAAGCTGTCTGCTCCACAGTTCATAGCTTCAGGCCCCCACTAGTTAGCACAGTACTCAGTGCTTCCAGTCCAGCAATTCCAGGCTCTTAGTGATTTCAGCTCACAGTGAGGGAGCCCCAGTGTAGTTACCATTAGCCCATAGTGAGTTCAGCTCATAACTTGTAATCTAGATTCATTAAGGGAATCAACAAATCAACTCTCAATTTCTGCAGTGGAGAGAAAGTAGATGGAACGGGCTTCTGGCTCATACAAAAAACTAACACACCAGGTACAGACATCTATCCCCACAGCCTCTTCATTTCACTGGGTTTTGTGAAACCCATGTCCCCTTGTTCCTAAAGCCAAGGTTGGGCTAATTAAAGTTGATAGTGAAACCCTTTTCATAAACATTTTCTAGTTCTATATTACTTAATCAGGTGAAACAAACTTTATTTCCCATCCTGACCCCGAATACAAAGAAATTGGGAGATCCGCACACCTGTGAGAAGTAACCATTTTCTAGCGATCTGCCCAGTGGACGTTAATGTCCATCGGCAGAGTGGCGTATCGCTTAGGCGCAGAGACACTAGTTAGCACTCGAGAATTTCTTTTCCCAGTCCACCATAATTCACCACCAGATGTCAGGGTAGGCTCCAGTGCTGGGACTTCTGGCTTATATTTGCAAGCAGGCTTATCTTGATGAAAAAAGTTCCATAGTAATTTCCTAGGGAGGTTTTTTTTTAAAAAAACCTATATAGGTTCTGTGAGAGTTTTGCAGCTGTTCTTGTAGCTGTTTTGGTCCTGAGATATTAGAGAGACAAGGTGGGTGAGGTATATTTTTTAGTTGGATCAATTCTGTTTGGTGAGCAGAAACAAGCTATTGAGCTTCAACGAGCTCTTCTTCAGGTCTAGGAAAGAGTATCAGCGCAGGTTACACATTAAACGCTGCTATTGGCATCGCTGCACCAATCAACCATACAACTAGCTACGGCCTCTTGAGAAGGTGGATTCCTACGCTGAGTGGAGGACTTCTCTCCACTGACACAGTGTAATGTCCTATACTTGAAGCACTACACGTGTGCAGCAGGGCTGCATATTAGCTTGTTAAGTGTAGACAAGCCATTGAGTACTCTCCAGACTAAGAAGAGCTCGGTGTAATTCTAGAGCTTGTCTCTCTCACACAATAGAAGTTGTTCAATGAAAAGATAGTACCTTCCATTCTTATCTCTTAATTAAATGTACAAATGTTAGGAAATTTAGTTAATCTAGGAGAATTTGAATAGCCTTTTGTAAGTTTGTTGTTGTTGTGGCACCAATCCTTTTCAGTTCTGTAATATGAATGTAATAGTCTTTGAATTCTCCAGTATCGTGTAAAAACAAATCTATTCAAATTATCTATGATTTTCCTATTACAGGGTTGGCAATCTTTCAGAAGTGTGTTGCCGAGTCTCATTGTATTCACTTCTAATTCAGGTCGGTTCTTAAACGTGGGTCAGGATCCCTCAGGGGTCACGAGGTTATTATATGGGTCGCGAGCTGTCAGCCTCCACCCAAACCCTGCTTTGCCTCCAGCATTTATAATGGAGTTACATATATAAAAAAGTGTTTTTAGTGTTTACGGGGGGGGGGGTCGCACTTAGAGGCTTGCTGTGTGAAAAGAGTCACCGTACATAAGTCTGAGAACCCCTGCTCTAATTATAAGGTTTTGCTAGGCCAGTAATACATTTTAACATTTTTAGAAGGTCTCTCTCTGTCAGTCTATAATAATAACTACACTGATTGTGTTTTAATAATATAAGGTTTTTAAAATGTTTAAGAAGCTTCATTTAAAATTAAATTAAAATGCAGCGCCTCCCAGGACCAGTGGCCAGGACCCAGGCAGTGTGAGTGCCAATGAAAATCAGCTCACATGCCGCCTTCGGCACACATGCCATAGGTTGCCTATCCCTGTTCTATTATATTCTATAGGATTTCTCTATATGATTGGAACCTCAACATCTTCAACTGCACTATGTGCCCTACCACAGCGCTGTCATTGGTTCATTAATCACTTAGATGGAAAAAACTTCTGCTTACTAAATTACTATTACTTCTTCCTGAAGCATCTAGATGTTCCTAGAACTCATGTTTGAATACTGACTCAGGGCAATATCCTACTTAAGCCACAATCTTGCACATGGTTAAGGATGTATGAAATTTCTTAAGAGTTGTCCTGTGAAAGTCACTGGTCTGAAGTTAAATGTTTAGCAAGATTAAGGCCATAGTTTTTCTTCTTTGAGAAATTATCTTATTTTTCTTATCCAGAAGCGAAAAAGCCTTTAACTTGTCCACCATATTTCTAAAAATACCTCTGCCCTGACTTAAACATAATGCAACTTTTAGTGACACTGAAAGCAAATTCCACAATATCCATAAATTTTGGAAAAAATCCAGAGAGAAATACAACAGCGAGCACAAAACTAAATTCTGGACTACAGACTCAGAACATGTCCATGTCCAACCCTGAGTGCTAAACTCATGTCGCCTGGCAATATCTTTGAAAGGCACATTTTAAAGTGAGTTATTATTCATAAGCTCTGTGTCTGTTTAATGCATAACTATTTTGAGTAAATATTAGCAAGCAACTTACTACCCCAAGTTAAGGAGACTTGGCATTCAGCAAAACAAATTCTTCGACTTTTGAAATTTCAGAAACATGGTTCAACAAGAGGCTCTGTAATGTACATGTAACCCACACGCCTTCTGAGTTTCGTGTTCTGTCCCATCTAGTGGTACCATGACCACTTAGAGATAGATAAAATGAGTCTGCTCTACACCTCTAGCTAACAGCCAGCTGGCTTTTAGCTCATGTGGTAAAAGCTCATGAATTAAACTCCAGAAGCCCCAGGTTCAATCCTGCCCATTGATGACCATGGTCTGTCAGTATTACATACATTTAAACACAGATTCCATAGTGACACAACATGCAACAGACTATACATATTTCATTCACAGAACACAAATTCCACTACATGCATTTCAAAGTTAGCTCCATAAGATATACAGAAAAAATATTTTATTTGACCATAAAAGCCACAGCTCTCAATAGTATTAAATCAAATTTTCAAACAATGGACCTAATCTTTATTCTCTTGGCTTCAGTCAGAATATTACATGATTAAGGAGACCAGGATCTTATTATTTGGACAAATACAAAGGGCAAAATTCTGCGCTGAATTAAACCAAGTGCAACCTCTTTGAAGTCAATGGAAGTTGCATTTTGCTTAAGTCAGAGCAGAAGTTTTACCTTTAATTTTATTTTTAGAAAGTTCAGGCAGGATAGTACAAAGTGACAAAAACACCTAGGGACTGATTAATATTTAAAACAGAAACCAAGCAATACGCTCAATTTCCTCTTATATTAATGTATGTGCACCTCTTCCTAATAGAGGACACATAAAATAAGCCACTCTTATTGAATTTTCATTCTGATCACTTACTGGTGAAGTAATACACCAGTAATTGTCATAATATTTATATAGTCTTATTCACAGAGAGATTTTTTTCTTTATAGCCAGTATTGTCTGGTAGCAGTCATTTACCAATTATTAAAAATCTGTTATGATTGATGTGTTAATTGCCTCCGGAGGAAAAAAAAACATGAATTAATTAACCACACATCAGTTGTTGGCCACAATCCCCTCTAATGGTGTTTTAAAAAATCTAAAAAGTACAGCTAATATAAGTTTAGTAAAGAGACTCTAGGCTTTAAATATCAAAAAAAGTATTCAGATGTCCCCAAATAGGCACCTAGAAATAGATTAGAGATATTCTAATTTCAAACTGAACATAATTATGAAACAGAAGGAATCCCATTATTTCTTCCCAGACAGATGTTAACACTGTGCAGCTTACAGGACATTAAAAAAAATAACCACTTTTCTCAATAGCTCTCTTCATGGCACCATTTGTAATTATAAGTAAAGGTTATTAAATTTTAACTGTTGTCAGCAACTGCTGCCAAGAACCAGTTTTTAGCAGCTTAAGCAATTCCAGGGGCAGAGAAAGAGTCCAGGGAGTAGAAGCACATTGTGGCATTTTGTCACAGAAATTGGACAGAAAGAGAAACTGTAGATCTGTCTGGGACAGATCAGTAATTGGAGAGAGACTGATAGGAAGTTTAACTGAGAAAAAAAAAAGATTGCCTGATCAATCCATCCTAGATAGATAGATAGATAGATAGATAGATAGATAGATAGATAGATAGCAGGAAATAAGAAATGTTGTAAGACTCTCACTTTCAGTGAAGCTTTATAAAATAAAAGACCTTTTATAACCTTTTTTTCTTTTGCAAAAACAAACAAAAACCACAGTGTTTGAAACAATAGTTTCATTTGCTTAGTTGTCTCTTTTGATATAAACTAGCAACAATGCTATTTCACAGATGATATCCAAGCTGGATGAGAGAGCTGTAAATGTTCTGAAACACAGATGATAGTTCACAGTAAGTAGAGGCTAATCTCAAGTTTTAGTTATAATTACACATAGAAAACTATACTGAACGAACATTATTAAGGTTGCAAACTGAAGCACTGAAAATTTAGGAAATGCCTAAATTAAGGTTGCCTCTCTATCCTTAATTCAGCTCCCTTGTGCATATATATTATAATACAGTCTTTAATGACATGCCATACACTTTCTTCTCAGGACCCCTGCCTCATTCAGGATGGCCCTGCTCTGGGGATGTATCAGGGCTGTATAGTGAAGGAGATTGCTATCTGTAGGACCCATGCTTAAATTTGTCTCAAATTGGGCACCCTACATTAGTGGATACTTTTGACTTTAATTTCTCTGGCCCAGATCCACAAAGATACTTCGGTGCCTAAACCCTGGACTTAGGTGCCTAAGTCCCAGTTTTGGCTCCACTGCAATCCACAAAACTCCCTCCAAACCTTGTAACCATATAAACTCACCCAGATTTTAAATATTCAGCATAAAAGTTCTTTAGGTATCCATATTTTCATCTCTGGGCATGTGCACTGCTACCTCCCTCTAGGTGTCTGGATGCTTATCTCCCCCTAAGCCCTAGAGTGATTTACAAACCAGGAAAAGATGGAGTTCAGCCACTTATGTCAAGTGTAGAGCTGAATCCAGTAGGAATGCTTAGAGGCCATCTATCAGGTCAGGTCCCATTTAAAAGCTGCAGATGGGAAAGGGAAATGAGATAGTGGTGATGCTAAGTTTAGAACTTTTATACAATGGTTAGAGCAATTGCCTGGGATGTGAGAAGACAAAGGTTCAATTCCTGCCTCTGTTTGATGGGAAGAAAAGATTTGAACAGGGGTCTCCCAGCTCTCAGGAGAGTGCTCTAACTGCTAATATTCTGATTTGGGATTCCCTCCAACTTTCTTGCTGAAGCTGTTCCACTGTGGATAAATAATCACAGAGTGGTAGGAGCAGGTGGACTGGATCCGACCCTGGGTCTCCCATCTTCCAGCTGGATGCCCTAACTACTGGACTACAGAGTCAGACTCAATCTCTAACTCTCTGATCACATGGATAAACACTTACATTTGTTATCATTACTTGAACACCTTCTATTTCTGCAATATCTTTTTGAGACAGGGTGACCAAAGCTGAATACAGTATTCCAAGTGAGTGTGTGTATAATGACATTATTCACAGAACGATAGATTCAGAAATTCCAAGCCCAGAAGGGACCACTGTGGTCATCTAGTCTGACCTCCTGTATAGAACAGGCCATAGAACTTCCCAAAATAATTCCCAGAGCAGATCTTTTAGAAACACATCCAATCCTGATTTTAAAATGGTCAGGGATAGAGATTCCAACATGACTCATGATAAATTGTTCCAAGGGTTAATTATCTCACTAGAGGTTGATTTAACTAGAGACGTTAAATATGTATGCCTTATTTATAGTCTAAATTTATCTAACTTCAACTTCTAGCCATGTTATACCATCTTCTACTAGATTGAAGAGCCCGTAATCAAGTATTGGTTCCCCATGTAGGTAATTTTAGGCTGTAATCAAGTCACCGTTATCCAGTTTTTAATCCATTTAATGTAAATAACTAACAAAAAACCATAGCAGCATTTTCTGAAATATTCACAATCCAGTGCTAACTTCAAGCATATAGCAGCTGACCTTCCTGTGAACTGCTGCACACCACCCATCCAGCTCCTCACTGATTGGCTGCTACTATGATAAACCTCCACCATTTCTTCCATAATAACTTTCTCAAGGTTATTTCCATCTCTATGGCTATTGTAACCAAAGTACATATGTTTGTTGGTTTTTTTTCCATTTCTAACATTAGGGTCTGCTTCTCTCCAATAATATTTGTAACATAGACATTCATCTGTTTTTCTCTCCATGAGATATGCAATAGTCTTCTCCAGAATCACATTTCAAAACTTTCAATTTTCTTCTTGTCAGCAGCATTAACTTCCCAAGGCTCACATCCATAAATTACTATGGAAAAAATTAGGCTTTTCACCAGTCACATCTTCGATCATTTCAAGATGCCATGATTTTTCCACACTTTCTTAAGAGAGGCAATAGTTGAGCAAGCCGTCCTGAGTCATTTTCTGTTCCTTTAGCAAAGCCTCCTTGGTTGGCCATATATGATCCCACATAATTAAATCCTTCTACTGGTTCTACAGCTTGCCTATTAATCGTGATGTCCACTTGCTGTCTGTTTTTGTTAGTTGTCTCTGTCACAGATCCCTTTCTGGTCACTCACTAAGTGAGGAATCCACAACTCTGCACTTTGGATTCCCTAGGGTGTTTAAAGCTCCTGGGTCCTTCACAAAGCCCAGCCACAGCCCCAATATTAGGGTCCCTCAGTTCACTCTCAAGGTGCATCTTTTCTATTTAACACTCTCTTCCAAGTGTTGGAACCCACTGTCCAGCCATCTAAACCCTCTGGGCACAGCACTTACCTCTCTGACTCACCCAAAAAGTGTGAACCTTCTGGTTTACAGTTTAACTCTGGGGGTGGGGGAGGGATTGGGAGTACTTGGAGATGATCTACGTTCTTCAGTCTGGCAGGATCCTCCACCTCCTTGCCTACAATGCCCCTGCAGCAGCCACACTGAGGGTGTAAAATGGCTCTTAGTTCCCTACTGAGAGTATCTTGCTGGGGTCAACTGCTTCTTTTATTTTGCTTTCTGGTAATTTACCATTAATCCCAAATGCCCTCCCATAAGACAAGAGGAGGAAGCGTCTTTTTCCAGGTAGAGCAAACCTATTGTCCCAAGGTGTTTTACTTTGAATAGACCATTATTGAGTGCTGGTCATTCACCATTGTCTCTGGGCTGGCAGGGACATGACAGAACCCTGCTAACTCATAGGGGACCCACAGACATCTAGACTTTCCATAACACAATTTCATGATAAATTTCATAAAATCATCCAAAATTCAGAAGCGGTACAGACAGAACCCTCCTCCCCACCCATTCACCACAAGAATAGTCCATGTTACTCACTAACTGTTTTTACAGACTCCAATATTAGTTGCATTGCATTGGTGATTGTAGCAAAGAGAGACATCTCATCAGCATATCTAAGATTGATTAAGAGGTGTCCATGAATGGAAATTCCTGTGCCTTCCATTTCATCACAACCTTCCAAGCTAAAATCTGTATATATGTTAAAGAGGCTTGGGGAAAAATCACTAACTGTCACCTGCTTCTGTTCACACCATTTAATATATGCCATATTAACTTTGTATTGTTCCTGGTTTTTTTTTAATTCAAAATGTTGCATGGTACCAAGTCACATGCTTTACAGAAGTCTCAGTGTATTATATCAGCACTACTACCTTTATCAGTCAAACTAATAATCTTATCAGAAAAAAACATCAAATTAGCTTGAAAGATTTATTTCCCATACATCCATGCCAATTGGCATTAATTGTATTATCCTCCTTTAATTCTTTATTATTGGAGTCCCTTACCATCTGATCCGTCATCTTATTTGGGATCAATGTCACACTGAAAGACCTATCATTATATAGGTCACCCCATTTATCTTTTTAAAATATTGGTACTGCATTAGCTTTTTCCCAGTCTTCTGGAACTTTCCCAGAGTTCGAAGACTTATTGAAAATTAACAGTGGTTCAGTGCGCTCCTTTAGTCAGTTCTTTTTAAAACTCTTGGATGCACGTTTTTCAGATTGCTGATTTAAAAATTTGTCTAACTTTAGTACGGCTATTTATATCCTCCTCAGTACTATGGAATTGAAAGATTGATCATCATTATCATCATAGGAATCAGCTACATCCATCTGCCTTCTTCTCAATACAGGAACATAAATATTTATTGATACACACTGCTTTTCTGAATTATTATTGATAATGCGTAACTACTTCATATCAGTAATGTAGGATTCATTTTGTTTTGGTAGTCATCTTCTATAAAACCCTCCTTCTTACTGTCTTAATTTCTGCAGCCATTGATTTTTTTTGCTTTCCATATCAATCCTCTAAATTCCTAGCTCTGGGTTATATTCATTCATCTTTTATTGTGTATATTGTGGGTTTTGTTGTTTGTTTGTTTATTTGATATCTGTCTCCACTTCCCCTCTAAGCCAGGTCAATTTTTTTAGCCAGTACAGCACCCAAGTGGAACTAGCACCAAGCCAGAATTATACCTTTTGCATTATTGTTGCTAACATATTTATTTACTTCAGAGATCATGTACCAAAGGTAACAAAGTTCAGCGTTCTGCCACAGGGACTTTCAATTACCTGAATGTAATGCCCCGTCTTGGAACATCTCCATAGCTAGTTCACACTAGCTTCTAATCACTGCTGAGGTCAATTACTGACATGTTTAGTAGACAAATAGTGTATGGATAGAAGACCTCTGGACATCCTCTCCTGCCACCCTCCTCTTTCTATGTCAAAGGATTTTTTGTTTGGACTAAGCTTGGGTTCATCCCTGCTTCTGATCCACTTGATAGTTTACTGCATTGTGTTAAATTCAGTGTGGCTGGCTGGGTAACAAATGGACGAGCTATAAACTGGGGCCACAGGGGCTTGCAGTTGTCAACACAGTGATAACCTAGTGCTTTATCATCAGAAACTAAAGAGTACTTATATGATACCAGCTATAGTTGTGGTCATAATTTATTGGCCTCAAGAGATTACTTGCTGTATGGTGCCCCTGCCTTTTCTCTTTTGAGTTTCTGTTTTGCTGTAGTTGGCATTATAAAATCTCAGCAATCCTCTTGCACAAAATCTTTATCTCCACAATATAAGAAAAATCCAGAGAGATTACAGTAGAGAATTGGAGAGACTAACAATACACTGGAATTTTTTATATAAGGCCATTATAAAATACCTCTGTAAAAACAGAATGAACACTCCACTACTCTCATGAAGTATCCTTCTTTATGCATGTTTTCCTAATTTTTATTAAAACAGGGTATTTTTTTCACATTGGCATTTTTATTAATGTCATGAACAAATTTTCAACTGTGTTCACCCACAAGAACTGATCAGGAAATTATTTTTTTCGCCCTGCAAAAACCTTTGATGAAAGTGAAAATATTTTTTGTCCATTTATTTTAATTTTTTTGTTAACATTTTAGGCAATGGATTTTGTTTTTTAATTTGCAAAAAAAAAACCACTTTGTTGTCAAAAGTCTCTTTTCATAATATGTTTTTCAGCTATGTCTGCTCAGCTCCCAGCATCTCCCATTGAAATCATTTCAGTTAGGTACCTCTGTACCTTGAGAATCTATATTTTAGTTACATTTTGTAACATGTCTCGACCACCTAGTGTAAATCAAGGGTTATCTTTAAATCAAAATTGTGAAGGAATTAAAGCACAACTAGGAAACAATTCTGTCTTTTTACAAATTAACATTTTGATCATTGTTACTGTTAATCATATTTATTATGATAGTGCCTAGAAACCAGACAAGAATGAGGCCCCATTATGCTAGGCATTGTACAAACAGAACAGTAGAAAACTTCTCCTCTAAACAAACAGAACAGACAGAGGGCGGGGAAAACGGATATAACATACAAGAGTCCATAGATAAACGTGAAATGATAGTTTCACATTTTGTGTTGTTTTGACTCTGGTATTGCTTCTTATGGAAGCAACTGGATGATGTAAATGGTGGGGATGAATTTTATTACTGAGGGGTGCACACAGACTGTGATTATGCCTTAGAAAAAAATCTTACTTTTAGCAAAACTGGCTAAAAATGATGAGGAATGGCTAGTGGTTTGGTTTTGTTGTGTTGTCCTTTTACTTGGTGCAACTTCGTGAAATATTTAAATTTTAATCATAAGGTCTGTTTCTTTCAGTTTCATTATGAAAGTATGATAAAAGCATCAGAAATGGTTAAATTCAACCCCTAGGATAAACCTGTGACTGTTTTCAGTTGCAAAAATAACTGATCCTTTCCCACAGCATGCACTATGTACTTATTAGTGAAGTCCATTTAATAATATAACTAGTAAATTTGATTGCCACATTTCAACCTGACACTATATTTTATAAGAGATGGTTTAACACTGCCTGTCCTTTTGAAGTTAACCTGTATGTTCTCAGTGTAAAATACACTTTTCTTCTTAAAATAAAGACATATGATAAAAACCTATTTCTTTCTTTGGGTTGGGGGAACTAGCACCTTAACAATGGAAATACTGTGGGGATTGATCCATGTGCTTTCTGCCACTACATATTTTAGGAACCAGTGTTTCCTGTAAACTGCACACATGCTGGTTGGGAAGGAGGGAGAGCAGGATCCAGAGGAGCTGACGTGGCCACTGTGGTGCCAGAGATTGGCTAGGGAACAGGTAGGAACTGGGATGAACAGTCTGGGGCAGAGACCTGCTCTCCCCCCCGCCCGCCCCCAGCAAACCACCAGGTCGCACTTCCCAGCCTGGCGTGAGATCTCGGCCCCCCACTGAATCTCAGCTACTCTCTTGGCAGAGCACCAACCCCAGTCCCCCTCCTAGCCCTCAGTCTCCCCACTCAAAGTGAGCATCTGCAGCCCCTGCTTTTCTACACAGCTCAGTAGAAAGCAGGAGGGTGCTTAAGCTGCACCATCATAGGAGTAGCCTCAGGAGCCATGGAGACCAAGAAACATTCCTCTGAGTTACAATTTTACACCCCTGCTTCTTCATTGTTCCACAAGAGTTGCCTATACCAGCAGCAAATTATGATGTGTTAAGTCAGCTGTATTAGCGAGAGTAGGGGATGGAACCAAGGTTTCCCAACCCCACTTAATTCACAATCCAACAGGCAAAGACTAAGTGGAGTAGTATCTGCTTACTCCTGTGAGCCCAGACACAAGGTCTGGGTAGCCTGCACAGGGTTGCAAGGAGGTTTTTTACTCACTGTTACTCTGTTGAGTGGATGTATTGTGCAAGTCAGAAATCTAGGTCTTTGTCATGGGAGTGAATTTAGTACTTACCAAAGTAACAGCACTAGTTAAAGCAAAGCAGACAGCTCCTCTTCAAGGTTCCCCACAAAATTTTCACAAAACACCTCAGTTTTGATGACTCACAGACCTATTGCTGTTCCAGCCCTGGATCTCTTTTAAGAAGAGACTGCCACTTATATCAATTTGTGGTGGCTTTGTGATGTCCACCAATGCCACTGTAACCAAGATTTGACAGTTTTTCTACCAAAGGTCACTTCTTCATGTAGGATAATGAGTGGAGACCTTCAAGCCACCTCATGGGAGAACTGCATGTGCACATAACAGTACATTTATAATATGCTGTTTTATTATGAGAATGAGAACTGAACCACATAAAGACCCCCTTTTTGCAATATTGTGAAAACCCCTATAAATAAATTATCTCTGTTGCCCAACCTGCCCAATCCCAGACCCTTCACTCAGTCGATGATGCCTCATCGCCACCTTGTTTGTCTGCTTCTCCCATGCCATGGAGGATCCTGATCCAAAAAACTGCTTCCCTCTGCACATTTAAATCCCTCCTGACCACCTACCTCTTTTCTGATGCTAATGAGAAACTGGAGACCCAATCTTCAGAGCTGCCAAGTGCCTTCAAATCACATTTGCTTCAATAGGAGTTGAGGCATTCAGCTTCTACAAGGATCAGGCCCTAGCTGATTGAGGCTTTAATTTTACAAATGAATGCCTGGATGAATTTGCGCACCTTCACAGAGAACCACTGATTTCAACAGGGCTCCCAATGCATGCAAGGGTCTGTCTGTAAGCAATTGTAGGATCAGTGCTTAATTCATCCACTTACTATGCCTACCATTTTCTTTATAACTTTGTAAATGATTGTTGTCAGAGGGAGGATGACAAGCATGTTCTTATACCTATTGTCAACTTTAGGAAGCATTTTTCTAATGTCCTATAAATTTTGTTAGTCCATTTCTTTCCTCTCCCACCTGATTTTCTCCCCCTTGTTTACACTCTATTTTCATCTACCCCATTATTTCTTCCCCCTTCTTCTCTCCCACATGAATCACCTCCATCCCCAACTGCCTCTGACTCCCAATTTATTCTGTCCATCTCCCTCACTTACCTGATAATGAACTTTTCCCTCCTTTCCCCTCCGTTGTTCTCCCACCATCACCACAGTAGAAAATACAGAGCCGTGTGATCACTGCCCCATAATCATTCACCTCTGTGCATACGCATATATCGGCCACAGAACAGAATAGCAAATGAAGCAGGGGAAATGGGCAATATCCAGCTGGCCTTCTGCCCACTCTGAGGTATACCCAGCATACCCTGTATCCAGGATTAGAGCTGGTTGGAAATTTTCTGATGTAACATTTTTCAGGTCAGCCATACTGGCAGTTAATAAGGAACCCCAGCTCCCAAGCTCCTCTGCTGCTTAGCTGCTTGTCGAAAGAATAGTTGCAGAGGCAGGGATCTCAGGGCTGCCAGGCTCCAGAAGACCCCAGGAAACTTACTTCATTTCAGCGTATCTGAAACAAAATTTTGTGGACTTCCGGTTCTGTGAAAAAGTTCAGTTTTTTGAATGTTTCTCCAGATTCAGGATTAAATGTTTTCCAAACACTCACAATTATTTACAGAACTAGAGATCTCTTTCCTAGCCTCCACAGAATGCTGACCAGGACTGTGAATGCCTGGGATGTTTCCAATTATCCAGGACAGTTAACATTAATTCAGGACTTTGGGCCTTTTTGAGAACTATGCAGTAGATTGAAGACATGAAATTCATAACTTGTGATCCAAAACAAATTTGAACTCAGTTCTTAATAGGATAAAATCCAGTGAATTAACTCAGTCAACACCAAATTTCTGACCTGAACTTTGCTCAAGAATAGAGTGATAGGTGAAGAGAGGTAAAGGTAGTTTTAGGCCACCTTTGCAGGGATCATTTTCTGGGTTTCTCCTGACTGGCCCATGGTATAAGTTAGAGCACACTCCAGGCTACTCTACATCACACTCTGTTTCCAGTGAACTCTGGGAAGCAGTATAGAACCTTAGGGCAGTGAATTCTAGTTTTGTCTCCATCCTGCTCCTCATGTACTTGGCGCTGGTTAGAGTAATTGTGCCAATTCTACACTTGCTAGGAAGCCCCATTATGTAGGGCACATCTTCAGAGGGCCTTTAAAGCCCCTTTACATTTTCAGAATAATGGAAAGGGGGCTTTGTGTAACTGATAATCAGGGCCAGCAATCAAAATTAAGCTAATCACTATATGACGATTAACTGTGGTACAACTATTAAATAATTATTGAGATCCCGAATACTGTAGTGTTAAGGACATGCTCCCTTAATCCAGTTGAACTATTAGGGCTACTTGTAAGTGAAGAAAATGTATAAGATAAGGTAACAACTTCTTAACTGAATAGGGGTTGCAAGATTAAGCCCTTAATTTCAATTTTCTAGTTGGCAACTATAGAATAAGTAGTATCTTCCTGTTAGCCAGTCTACATACTTTTGATGGAAGAAGCGATTAAATGATATCAGTTGAATTGGGTCCTGTTTAGTCAGTGTGTGAGAGTTTTCCTTTTTTAGTGGGGCCAGGATTTCACCCACAGCATAGAACATAATAATTTTGTATTTTTGGTCTGTTCTATGAACTCTATTGCATATAATATTCTGACAGGATATTGCCTTGTGGTTAAGGCATTGGGCTCGAGATTTCCATTGAGTCTGTGTGGCTTTGGGCAGCACTTAATTTTTCTCCATCCTTTGTTCTCGTGTAACACTTTCATTTACCATTTGTGTCTTGCATATTCAAATTGTAACACTCTGGGCAGACCTGTTGCTTGTGAATCAATCTGCCAACGAGTCTGGTATCTTCAATGTACTGCATATTTCATTGGCCAAAGACTTGATTTCTACAAAGAATTCTTTCCTGGGTGCTGGCTGGTGAGTCTTGCCCACATGCTCAGGGTTTTGCTGATCGCATATTGGGGTGAGAAGAATTTTCCTCCGGGCAGATTGTGGAGGCCCTGGGGTTTTTTGCCTTCCTCTGGCAGTGTGGGGTGGCTTGTTCTTGAGGCTTGCTGGAGGATTCTCTGCAGCTTGAGGTCTTCAAACCACAATTTGAGGACTTCAATAACTCAGACATAGGTTAGGGGCTTGTTATAGAAGTGGAGGGGTGAGATTCTGTGGCCTGCATTGTGCAGGAGGTCAGACTAGATGATCATAATGGTCCCTTCTGACCTTAAAGTCTATGACTCTATGAGTCTATTTGCTCAGAAACTATTCTGGGATTTACAATAAGGCTCTGGTTTAACTGGGACCTTTAGGTGCTACTGAACTACAAATAATAATAGAGGATTGTTTCAAAAAACCATCATTTTCTATGGAGCTCAATAGAACTTTCCATAAGGTGAGAATGTGTTAATCACCTGCGTTTGTCCCACAGGGCTATCACCCACGGGTACCTCATTCAACAAAACACAAATTATATTCAATTGTATGTGAAAAGATAATGAGTTTGTTCTACGGAAATTCAGTGTGAACTATCGCTATTACTTACCAAAAAAGTATAGAGAAGTTTGCATAGCGTTCTAGACAGAACATCCTGATGTAGATTGGAATTTAAGGTAAACAACTTGGATTTGAAACATCACAAATACATCCCAAGAGAAGGGAAATTTAGAGTAGATTTTTTGGGGGCATCAGCATCCATGGGGAATATGTAATCACTGGGATTAATGTAAACAAAAATGGAAAGATAAAATGCACAATTTCTCTTCTTTTGCATAAACAATATCAAGGTCATCTCACGCTCATGCACATACTCATATAAAAGGAATTCTAAAGATTATTCCAGGATAAACAAAGAAGACCTGAACATTCCAATGTATCATTTCTATTGCTACATGAATCTAATGGTGTTTTTCATGACTCAGATTCCTTGGCTAACAGACCACCTGTCTATAAGCCTACATGATTTTCTCTCTGAAGCCATATAAATTATAAAGTGAAAGTTCAGCCTTTGTTTCCAGAGACTGCATTATTAACTAAGCTTCATTTAGAAGATTTGTTTGTATGAAAATGAAATACTAAAGCGAGCAGTTACATGTTTTTTTTTACAATTATTTCTTTACATGAAACTTTGGGAAGCCCATTGACTTTTCTGCTCAGCAATCCAAATGCCCAATCCACATATAAGTACTGTGAATAAAGTACCGTACTTTATATTAATGTAGTGTGCATCCTTATCTATTTAGCATATTGCATGTGCATATACTTCCTCTAGAAATTTAGTTAAGGTTGCATGCCCAAATCAGTATATTTTACCTTTTAGAAATATTATATTTAATATTAAACTACCGTACCTCTGCACCGATACCGATCTCAGTTTATCATCTTCCCTTCTGTTCATATAGAGTGTCAGATTTTCAACTAATGTAAATCAGTATAACTCAGCTGAATTCAAAAATTACCCAAAATTGGCTCCTCAGCCTTTGATGAGCCAAAATCAATCACTTACTTTCCAGTGCATCAAAATAGCCTAGCAAATTGACTAATACTTACAAAATACTTACTAATACTTACATAGGGACAGTAGTGGTGCATGAACGGGTGCAATCAGAGTTCAAGGTTTCCTGGCTCCCAACCTGGTCTCAGTACACTAAACCAAGATGACAGATTTTAAATTTTACAAGTACGTATCTTCTAGCAAAAGGGGCTTTTGTTTTGATTTCTTGCACATGTGCAAAATATGTCTAGCCTTTCCAAATTTCTTTAAAAATTGAGTTTTGGGGAGGGGTAGGAAGTATGGGAAAATGATGTAAAAAGTTGAAAAAAATCATGCCCATCTTTTTTTGTGGCACAGCTGTACGATAGGATATATATTTTGGTAAGTTGCTTGAAGGCTGGTGATGACATGTCCAAGATGAAAAGCTTCTCTGCATTAAGACCCTTTTAGGATACAAATGAATATTTTTGATGCATATTGAACTTGACAAATTAACTCCTGGATGAATTGTTTACAAAGGGAGTTGCTTAAGACTATTAAGATATACAGTGAAATGTTCAGTGCTATGTGTTAACATTACTCCAAAGTGTATTTAAAATTTTAAAAAGGTCTGGTTTAGCTTAAGTTTATCTCTTTAATCATGCATACTCCCCCAGGCTGCCAAAAGAACAGCCATCAGCATTGCCTACTGAAGGCAGCTTAGTGCTGTCAACCATCTTATCTCCCCTGTTGCATGGACGATAGCTTCTATCTGTGAGTATAAACATTAAAATGGAATCATAATCCTACCTTAGTCCTATAGAAAATTTCCAGCTGCTTCTCAGATATGAAGAAACTCCTCCTGCTACAGAGAAGAATACACACACACACATTTTTGAGCGTAATAAGGCAGCTTAAGGCAACATAGTTTTGATGAACAGCATACAAATATTTTTGGGGAAAAAAATCCCCTCAAACCCTAGAAAATTTTGGAGCCAGTGAGCTGAACTGAGCATCTGCCTTATACGGAGCCCTGACCTAACTTGTACCAAGTCATTTAAAATCTCTAAGAATACCAAGCTGGCACTGTAGCATTATCCTCTTTAAGCCTTTTGTCTTCTTTTTTTTGGTTAAAGTGCTTTTTATACAATGTACCTCAGAGCCTCAGTCTAAATAAGGAATGACAAAGAGAAGAATAGCAATGATAACAGTTATGACATCTGAAAATAAATATAGTGTAAGTAGGCTTTAGCTTTGCTTCTGAAATAAGAGGAGTCAGAATTTCTAATCACTTTGGGCAGATAATTCCAGAATTTCTGCATAGAAGCTGAAATTTCTTTTCTACCAAGTAGTTGGTTGAATACAAGGACATTTTTCTAAATATGCTTGACGTCAGCAGGATAACTCAAATGGGGGAAATATATAACATGCCTAGTAGACATAGTCTCTCTTTATTCTTTAACCTGCTCTTTTTATTCTGAACCTGCATTATCTCTGTCTCTTCCTACAGTCACATCACTGTAAGAGCCGTCTTGTTATAGCACTGCCAAGTGGAACAACTTCCCTATATCTTTCTGCTGCAATGATTCTCCATCTATTTTCAAATCTCAGATGAAAGTTTACTTTTTTCCCCTTAAATTTCTCTCTTCCTCTTTCATATATATGAATTATATGGATTATATATGAAAGAGGAAGAGAGAAATTTACATATATAAATTAAAATCTATCTTTGCAACTGCGGATTATATTGTTTCTTCTGTAGGCCTGTGGGGGAGGGATAGAAGAGTGCTGCATCTGGTTCACTGTTCGCCAGTTCACCAGAAGGGGGATTGGGCTGCTAGGTACGGAATGCTGTGAGCGTTAAGAAAGGGCAGACAGGATATGATGATATGTCTTTTGCTGTCTCCTCAGCCTCCACTGAAGCCAGTGGAAAGACTCCCACTGACTCTGATGGAGCTAGATCAAGCCCTAATATTAGGCTTAAATGATGCAAATATTTATATATGTGCTTAATTTCAAGTGAATGGGACCCAGTGGTGAGCTGGAGCCGGTTCGCACCGGTTCGCAGGAACCAGTTGTTAAATTTAGAAGTCCTTTTAGAACTGGTTGTTCCAGGACAACTGGTTCTATAAGGGCTTTATTTAACAAAAGCTCTGGCACTCCGCTCCGACACCAGCTCACTTCCCCCTCCTCTCCTGAATGCTCCGCCCCCCTTCTCCTCCCCCTCCCCTGCTTCCCGCGAATCAGATGTTTGCGGGAAGCCTGAAACAAGCAGCAGGCACCCAGGTAAGCTGGGGAACGGGGGGAAGGGAGGTGCGGCCGGCTTAGCGGCTCGCTGCAGCCTGGCACCCCTAGTCAAGCACCCCCAGCCTGGTGCTGGCCCCAGCCAAGTGCCCCTGGCTCCGGCCCCATGGCTACCCCCTGGTCCGGGCCGAGTAGCCCCAGCCTGGTCCGGGCCGATTGCCCCTAGCCCTGTCCTGTACCGGCCCAGCCGAGTGCCCCCAGCTTCGGCCCCGTGGCTCCGTCCTGGCCCCTGTGGCGCCGGCGCTGGTCCCGGCCCTGCGGTTGTGGCTCCCTGCCAAGCCCGGCTCTGGCCCCGTGGCACCAATACTGGTGCTGGTCCCAGCCGAGCGGATCCAGGCAGTACAGTAAGAGAGCAGGGAGGGGGCGCTGGAAGAGGGCAGGGGAGTTTGGGGGTCGTGGGGGAGTGGATAGGGGTGGGGCGGTCAGAGGGCAGAGAACAGGGATTGAATGGTGGCAAGAGTCCTGGAAGGAGAGTCAGGAAGGAGCAGGGGTTGGATGGGGTGGTGGGGGGCAGTCAGGTGAAGGGATTCCAGGGGCGGTCAGGGGACAGGGAGAAGGGATTGTTGGATGAGGCAGGAGTCCAAGGGGCAATCAGGAATGAGAGGAGGGGTTGGATGGGGCGGCACGGGGTAGTCAGGGGACAGGGAAGAGGGGTGGATGGGGCAGGGGTCCTGGGGGGCATCAAGGAACATGGGGGGTTGGATAGGGCAGGAGTTCCGGGGGGAGGGAGCAGGCAGCCACGACCCCCTCCTGGGGTGAGGAGGAGGGAACCTGTTATTAATATTTTGGCAACTCATCACTGATGGGACCTATTCACATGCTTAAGATTAAGCACGTGCATTAGTGGTTATTTGACTGGGACTCTGATGCTTCCAGAAGCGTGCATGTGTATAGGTGGGATTTTCAAACCCATGTAAGGGATTTAAACACTCAATTGTCAATGAAAATTAAATGTAACTGGTTATCCAAATACTCTGGGTAGATTTGGAAATCTCAGTCTATGTGTAGTGGGCACATTTTAAAAGTTCTTCCATTTTTAAAGAGTCTAGTAATTCTAATGTTATTCTCTCACTTAAGAAAGAGGCAGTCTGCTGCAAACAATAGATTCTTAATTTTCACATTTTTAATGGTGTTATATATTTTATAACAATCTACCTATTATACAAATGTATATCTATTTGTATAAAGGTAGATTGTTGTAAAATATATAACATCTGCTAATTTAACAAGACAGGAACATTTTTTCCCTGTTCTATGTAACTAAAAAGTATACAAGAATGTATTATGCTTAATATAGTTTCTTTCCTTTATTTTCTTTTCACTTAATATCTTCCAAGAAGCTTTGATTGCAGCAGTTTTTAAGCTTCTGTGTGAGCATTTGACATTCTTACCATGGGATTTGATTCAGAAATATGCACTCAAATCAAAACAGTTCTCATCAAACCAGGACTGCTAGTGTCCTCCCTCACCAAAATCAATAGTTTACACCAACTTGATTAGATCAGGCTAGATATACAAACTGCTTCTGGCATCTTGGTCATTGTCAGCTGCATATAAGTAAACAAATTATGTCAAGAAAAAATACATTATACAACTGTTCATTTCCGTTGGAATATAATCCTTTTGTGTAAAGAATATCACACTACTAAATGACACACACATACTCCAGGGCAGCCTCTGACATTTTTACTCGCTGAGTTCTACCACAGAGCTAATCCAGCTCCCATTAAAGCCCATGGTAAGATTCTGATTTATTTCAGTGAGCATTGAACCAGATTCTTCACAAACATTCCCACTGAGGACAATGGAACTCAAAGAGAATCAAGCCCATAACTTTTAATAATTATTCTAATAATATCTGAAGCAAAAATAATATGGTGCAAATTAAAAAGAGAAAGCTGCTATTTTTAATCAAACTCAGAGGTTTCTTTGTTAATTTTTGTCTTGTATAAAGATGATTAAAGTGAAACAAATTGTTAAAATAGTTCCCAACTTCCTAGTGCTACTGAATCAGGCAAAAGTCTTACACTGAAGAGATAATTGGCATATTTAGCTAATCTTTTATTAATGTAGCACAATTTAAAATACTTGTCTTGGAAAAATCAGCATGGAAGTTTTCATGTCAATATGATGCAACTCCCCTTTTAACAATTCACTTCTTTTTGACAAAATGAATTTTTTCAATTTTATATGTACTGTGTATCACATGGATTTTATTCTGAGGAAAGTGGTTCCTTTATTTGAAAAAAAAAAAAGCACTACATTCTTGTATTACAGACTTCTATTATGGGAGCTGTACAAAACTTTTGGTGATACATATGAAACTGAAAATTTGTATTTTATACAGTTTATATATAACGTGCTACTTTATAGCAAATCATATTTCTTTTGAATCATGTGAAAACAATATATCTTAGACCAGGGGTAGGCAACCTATGGCATGCATGCCAAAGATGGCACGCGAGCTGATTTTCAGTGGCACTCTAACTGTCTGAGTCCTGACCACTGGTCCAGGGGGCTCTGCATTTTAATTTAAGTTTAAATGAAGCTTCTTAAACATTTTAAAAACCTTATTTACTTTACATACAACAATAGTTCAGTTATATATTATAGACTTATAGAAAGTGACCTTCTTTAATGTTAAAATGTATTACTGGCACGCGAAACCTTAAATTAGAGTGAGGAAATGAAGACTCGGCACATCACTTCTGAAAGGTTGCCGACCCCTGTCCTAGATCAAGGAGGGCCAACTGACTACCAAAGGACAGAATATCCCCCAAAGCTGCACAGAAAGGGGTTAGGTCTGTTCCTAAGTTCTCCAGGACTTAAATGTACAGGAGTGGGCCCTCCTATTGTGTGCTTTAAGTAAGCAGATTTCACCAAGTGTTAAAGTCTGTACTTGGACTAAAGTAGAGCATGCCATGAATTAATAGAGATTTTTGTGCCCCGAGTTATTTTCTCATTGAATAAAACTAAACATTCCAGGGCAAAATTCTTCTCATCTGAAGTAGAATTGAGTGAATAATTAAAAAAGAACAACGTGTAAACTGAGTTTATATGCCTGTGGAATACTCATTAAGAATTTGTAGTTTCAATTGTTTAATTATCTAACAAAAAGCTGTGGTGACTTGCCTACGGACACACAGAAGGTCAGTGGCTAACAGAGGGACAGAACTCAAGTCCCTCCTCTAGCAGTCCACTGCCTTATCCTTATCCAGTGCATTCTCTCACTCAGAGGACAGATTAAGGTGTGATGAGGGGCTTCCAGAGCCAGATCCACCCACCATTACCTGTGCATGCACGTGTGTATGGGTGCGTGTCTAATGCTCATTTGTTCTATTTGTCTGCTATTTGACTTGTTCTACTTATTGATAAGTATTTTCCTAATCATTGACAATGACCAGAGGTGAAATCTTGGCCTCATTGAAGTCAATAGCAAAGCTGCCATTGACTTCATTGGGGTCAAGGTTTCATCTCCAGTTCAGTACAAGGTATTATGGGAAACGTTGTTTTACCTACTTCAGAATGTAAACAGATTATAGGATGACATAAACAGCATTAACATTATAAAACTCATACAATTCAACTTGAGGGGAAGTGTGGGAAATTACTCTTCCCCTAATTGAACATTGAGTTTGTATATTTACTTTTTTGTCTATTTCAATGCATTTAGAATTAAATTCAAACATTTCAATGTTTTGTCTTTAAAATCCCTATTCCACAAGGCACCTGCAACAGGCAGAAAATACACTTGTAAAGCCACAGGTTCTCAACTGGAAAGCAAGAGGTAAAATTCTCAAGTCCCCAGGAAACAAAGTAGTTAAAAGCCTTGAAAGCCATCCTTATACAGTGAAATCCTGATGGGATTTTCTCTAGAGAACATGAGAGATGCATAATCCATAGGAAACAATATGGCTGACAATTATCTGCCTTGTTGTAATGTCAATAAACACAATTACTTGCCAGGATTAAATTATTTAAGCTCTTTCTTGCTGAAATCTCCCACTCGATTACATCCTATAAAAATGTGGCCATGTCTTTCTATAAGTGGAAGAAAAACTAAAAAAAACCAAAAACCAAACAAAAACCAGAACATTATGAAAGGTATCTGTTCTCCATCTCTGAAGGGCAAGTTTCTGATCTCAGTTCCATTGGTATAAATCTGGATATCCATGGAGTTACTCCAAATCCACACTAGTGGATCTGTGATCAGAATCTGGACCATGGTGTTTACAGTATTAGATACTGGTAATCTATGGGGCATATGTTCCCTTCTGATGAGCACGGTAGAATGGAGCAAAGGAATTGAAACCCCACAGAAAATGTTAGAGCAGATGAATGGAATCTATGGAATGTCTTTCTCTCTCCCACGCCCCACCATGTAGTTGCCTGAAACTTTTTTATGGCACCCATGTGACCAGAACGCTACCAGGAAGAGGAGGAAGGATTGGTTAGCTGGGTGGGAAAGAGCGGCTCTGTGCAGCAGGTTCATTTTTCAGGGTGGCTTAATTAATGACACAGTGTGCAGCATGAATCCCCTTTTCTTTATTTTTTACACTCTGTGGAGGGAATATATATGAGCAGCTGGTGTGGGGAGGCAATGAGGAGATGCCAAGGATAAACTGGTATGGTCATACTGACAGTGCTGGGGGACAATGCATATGTGGTGAAATCTTCAGGAAATAACTTTGACTAGAACTGCCCTAAAGTTACAGATTCTCAAAGTCCTGAGCCCCTGGGGGCAATCCAACTGTCTGTCCTGGAATTGTGGATGCTGGAAGCCCTTCAGCCCCCAGCCCTATGGTAGCCCGCCTGGATGGCTGTCACAGAGCCTCCACCTCTGGAAGCCCATGCTGTTGAGGAGCCAGGCAGGCAAGCTGGCAAGAAACCAGGCAGATTTCTGACAAAACCCTGCCTGGTTTCCAGAAAAAACTTTATTGAAATGGAATTATTTCCATGCAATGTTTTGATTTTGATGAATTCGTACGTTCTGAAAACTATTTTGTCAGAACTTTTCTGACTAACTGTACTAGGAACGTAAAAGCAGCAGAGAATCTTGTGGCACCTTTTAAACTAACAGACATTTTGGAGCATGAGCTTTCGTGGGTGAATACGCACTTTGTCAGATGCACTTCGTCTACTAGAAACCTAACTTGCTTAGCTTGTCGTCTGCATAGACCCTTATAATTTCCCCTACAGCTGAATTTACAGTTTTACAGGGTTATAATGCACATAACAAAGGAGCACATAAGAATGCTGTTTTGACTACACTTACAATCCTAATGCAATATTTTGAACAATGGAACACGCAGCTACTTCAAATCTCTCATGTCTAGATTGGCAAATTTAAAATCTCATCCAAACTCATTCCAGATTTCTTGCATATATTTATGGCCAAGAAAAAATTTAAAGGAGCACGCTCATTATCAGGAGGGATACAACAATATTGTTGCCAGAGCTTCACTATTTTTAAGGAAGTTTACATGACTCCGCTCATAATGAAAGCATTATTTTGAATCCTCTGATCAGGGAGAAATGATAAGTGTGCAGTGTGGATTTTACAATTCTGTTTTCCGTCCTGTAGATTGTAAAAGGTCTGTCGTTTAGAAAGTTACTCAAATCCTCAGGGGCCAAAACTGGAACCTCAAATCTTAGGGGAGGTTCTTCTCATACACATTTAAATGACTATATCAAATCCAAATCTGCTTGAATTTCAGGGCCATTTGCATTAAGATCTCAAAACCACTAAGATATGGATCCAAAACTAAAATGCTATGGGTGTGACTTAAGGTTTCTGATGATGAAAATCTCTGAAAAACAGTGGCTTGTATGGGATTTGAATCTTTCCAAGATGATGAAAATCTTGCAAAAACATCTCACAAACATTCAGTGGCATCAAATCTGAACCAAAATCTTGGCCTCAATCAAAGTTTATTTGTGGACCCTTCTCCAAACCCAATGAACATCCAGATTCAAACACAACCTCCTTGACCCATTGCTATTCAAATCTAATTCTTTTGAAGTCCGCTATGCAGAATTTGTCATACACCATAAGTCCCATACACTCTTTAATAAACCAGAATGACTTCCTCTTTCTTAAAAATGGCTTCTCCAGTAGCACAGTGACTACTAACACCATACTGAGACACTGTTTGAGTACCTGGTTTCAGAGTGGTAGCCGTGTTAGTCCATATCAGCAAAAACAACAAGGAGTCCTTGTGGCAACTTGGAGACTAATAAATTTATTTGGGCATGCACTTCTGTGGGCTAAAACTCATTTCATCAGTTGCATTGAGTGAAAAATACAGTAAGCAATATAAATATTATAGCATATGAAAAGATGAGAGTTAGGGCTTGGCTACACTCGAAACTTCAAAGCGCTGCCGTGGGAGCGCTGCTGCGGCAGGTCTTTCAAGTGAGAGTGTGGTCGCAGCGCTGGGAGATAGCTCTCCCAGCGCTGCACATACTCCACCTCCTCATGGGGATTAGCTTGCAGCGCTGGGAGCCGCGCTTCCAGCTCTGCGGCACTGTTTACACTGGCGCTTTACAGCGCTGTATCTTGCAGCACTCAGGGAGGTGTTTTTTTCACACCCCTGAGTGAGAATTTGCAGCGCTCTAAAGCGCCAGTGTAGCCAAGGTCTTAGCTTACCAAGTGGGGTGGGGGGTCAGTGTTAACATGGCCAATTCAATTAAAGTGGAAGTGGCCTATTATCAACAGTTGGCAAGAATGGGTGAATATCAAGAGAGGGAAAAGTACTTTTGTAGTGCTAACGAGGCCAATGCAATCAAGGTGGACCTCACCCATTTGCAACAGCTGACAAGAAGGTGTGAGTATCAGCAGAGAGAAAGTTACTTTTTGTAGTGACCCATCCACTCCCAGTCTATTTTCAGGCCTAATTTGATGTGTCCCGTTTGCAAATTAATTCCAATTTTGCAGTTTCTTGTTGAAGTCTGTTTCTGAAGTTTTTTTGTTGAAGAATTGCCACTTTTAAGTCTGTTATTCAGTGTCCAGGGAGACTGAAGTGTTCTCCTACTGGCTTTTGAATGTTACAATTCTTGATGTCTGATTTGTGTCCATTTATTATTTTGCATAGAGACTTTTGCGTACAGACTTCAAAGACCTCCCATTCGAGCACCAATGTGACCTGTAATAAAAATCTACAAGTACTTACCCACAAGAAGATGATATCTGCTACTAGAGGGCTCTCTAATTTAGCAGTCATGTTTTACAGGATCCAATGACTGGAAGTTAAAGTTAGAAATATTTAAACTGAAAAGAAGACAACTTTTTAACAGTGAGGGTATGCAATCACAGGGACTGCTTACTCTGGCATATGATAAATTCTTCATCACTTGGAGTTCTTAATCAAAACTGGATGTCTATTTAATAGATATCCTCTAGTTCAACATGCTATTGGTCTTTGTGCAGGAAGTACTAGGTGAAATCCTCTGGGCTGCATCATGATCAGACTAGATCACAATGTTGCTCCTTTTTGCCTGTTCAACTACGAGACTATATGCTTTGGATCTGAACCACCTATACAGAAATATGTGTTGCTTATGTTTAAAAAAGGTCTGTGCTTAATTTAAGAGACTTAACACCCCAGAACACAGTGTATCAAAACTCATACGTGGGATGCCTATAATACTAGCCATTGGATCCTTTGTGAGAAAATTACTCTTTACTCAACTGGCTGCACACACATTGCATAAATTGCCAGGTTTTACAAAACCTTTTCTACTTGTTCTTACTCTGATGCAGGCTGCTGTGTTAACATAATGTACTGTACTGTTGTGTCTGCAGCGCATTGCATTGAAGTGTATGTTTGATCAGATTTGGGCTTTTACGCTTTTGTATTTTTCAAGTAAAGTGCCTGAATTTGTACTTGCATATTTTATTAGATTTTTTTTTTAATCGTGCTTGCAAGCTGCTAGCAACAGACTGTATATAGTGTATTTGATTACATGGTTAGACAAAACAGTTTAGTACAACGTCATTTAATCAGAATTACTCGAAAAAACCCAACTTAGCCTTGATCTTGTAATATTTTTTGTGTCCTGAATGTACAACTTGCCCATTTCAAGAAGGTATTATGTAGCTGTAGAGTACGTGGAAATAAGCCTTTTATTTCCCCTCCTCTTTTCTCATATGTAAATAGATTGGAATTACAAAATCAGCTATGTATGCATGTTCTCTATGGGGTATTGGACAGATTAAGAAATTCTTCTCTTTTATACATTACTTGTTGGGTAGATTAAGAAAGCTAGCAGTTCCCAATATGAGGTTAGAGACTCAAAACTGGTGGTTAGGAAAGGAATCAAATCACTTAAGCTAAGGAGGCCTGAGGGGATGGATAGAGGTGAAGGATTATTGCTGGGTAAGTAACTTATCTTTTGGTTAAAAAAAAATCACGTTGGGTTGAACCAAATGTGAAAATTCCAAAAAATTCAGCAAAGTGAAAACATCCTTTAGAAGTTGACCTATTTTTGTTTGATGGTTTTCAGGCATTTAAAGAAGGTTAGATTCACACAATGGCCAGAGAAGGTGGTGCCTGCCTTACAATTTTTAGCCAGTAGTTAGGGCACTCACCTGAGAAGTACGACATTGAAGTTCAAGTCCCTGCTCCAATTCATATTTAACTGGAACAGGTACACCAAGAGAAAAAGAGAGAAACCTGCCCCTGAATACCCCATAGCCCAGTGGTTAGGGCATGCTCCTGCAATCTGGGAGATCAAATCCTTTCTCCTCATCTAGTTGGGTGGGAGGAATTAAAACCAGGTATCTTCCTTTTGGATGAGTGCATTAACCATTAGTCCAAAAGCTATAAGTGAGCACTAACACATTTTACCCCTTCCCCAACTTTTTTGTGAATTAAGCCCTGTGACAGAGTGCTGAGAGATGGCCCTTCAGTCAGCTCAGGTTACTCTTAGCACCTATTAGCTTAGATCTAGTTGGTCAGGGTACCTTATCGATGTCTGATTACTAGCCCAGACTGAGGTTAGGAAATGAATGATCTAATTAGCCCATTAACACTTTCTTGGTCACTTTTGAAGGTGTAGCAATGGGTGCAGGTTGAGATAAGGAAACTTAGGTCCTACAGCTCCCTGTTTAACTGGGGAAGGTTAGGTGGCCTACCTGGCTATAAGTGACAAGCAAGTATGAGACTATGATGTAGTTAAGGCAGTCTTGCTGGAGGCAGTCGGTCTGTCCTTGGAAAAATGCTGCCAGAAATTTAGAGTGACAAAAAGGACTGGGGGAGTGTGGCCCCTGAGTTTGCATAGAAATTAACAGATTGGGCCACTCGTTGGTTAAGACCAAATATCCAAACTCTGGAGGAGATTATGGACTCTGTGATTCTGGAACAATTTCTTCAGTGTCTCCCTGACAATACCCAAGTATAGATTAGGTGGTATCAGCCAATTAAGGTGAACATGACAGTTAAACCTACCAAGGAAAATGTAGAGACAGAAATTCTCAAGGTGAGTCAGTTTAAGAGACTAGATCTGGGGAGAAGAACTGGAGAGCCTACAGCTGTAGTTGTAAAGAAAAGAGCATCAACAAAAAGAGTGAGGAGCCCTGAGGAACTCAGGCAGGGGCTCTAGACATAGTGTGTTTTCAGTGTGGATGTGAAGGACATATAAAAAGAGACTTTCCATTCATGGACTGTGGTTTTGTGGTTGGGCTGACACTCCCAGGTATGGAAGAAAAAAAATTAGTAATGAGGAGAGGAGGCACCAAAAGAGTAATGGCCACAGGTTCAGCCTGCTCATTAATCAGGCAAGATCTAGCGATGCCTCACCTGATACTTCCCAGAGCAACGGTCAAAATTGAATGAGTATATGGGGATACATTGTGCTTTATGGAAGTGGTACCCCTGAGAGTCAAGAGCAAGTTTAGGTGGAAATGTTTAGGGTTAATGGATGGATTACCACACCCACTCATACTGGACACAGATTGGGAGCCCTTCCTATTAGGGAAGAAAAAGACTAAACGCTACGCCCAGCGAGGGGAAATAAAACCCATGGGGCAAGATAAGAAGGAAACAAACAGAGGAATCAGAGAAATCTAGATATGAAATTTCAGGTCATAGAGAGAGATGACAGAGCAGCCTTCCAAGGTACTGAGTGGAAGAAGGAAGAAAAAAATACAGAATCAACAGGCTGAGGTAACACAAGCTTGTCCATGGAGGTTGAACCGTAAGTTGAGCCCCTAGAATTAGTTAAGGTAGGCCTCTAGAATGTCAGTAGGAGGCATTCCTGGGATACTTTGGAGGATTGGGCAAAACAGAGACCTAGGGCAAGAGCAAACCATGACACCAAATGAAGAAGGTGAAAGCAGGGAGAATAACTCAATAAGCTGCCCTTGGTGTGAGGAGACAGAACTGTGAGGGTGACCTCCACCCACAAAATGTGTGTGTGTCTTTTACTGGTGGAGAATGGACGGATCCTATTGGAGGATCCAAGTTGACTACCTTGAGGGCATGGAGAGGCAATGCTATAATAAAACCTTTAGTAATGGAGGGAAAGTGAAGGGAAAGAAACTCCCTTTTGTTAGAAAGGTGGGGAGGTATGTAATAGAGAGCCGAGCGATGGAGCTTGAGCCAGCACTCTGGTCACTATTAGTACAAATTAGGTTTCCCTGGAAAGTCTTATTGGTCAGATGTGTGCCTGATTTTTAGGACAGACTGGGGTTAGAAATTAAAGGGCCAATTAGCTCATTAATAGGCAAGTAGTTTAAATAAAGTACACTGGAGAAGGAAGGGAAGAGAGAGATCAGCAGGGCCAGGGTAAAGGAAGATTACTGCATGGAGAACACTCTTCCCTTGATTCTCTCTGACAAAAGGGAGTGATGGTCATATGACACTGTAAATAGCATTGCTGCATGCAACTGTAAGAGGGTGATTGTTGATATAACACAAAGTACAAAATGGTTGTTACAAACCAGAGATGTAAGAGCTATATATATAAAATTTCTGGCTGAAAATATTTGGCCAATTTATGTCAAATCCATGAATAGCTTCAGGTCCATGAAAACTGTATTTTTTCAAATAAATTATTTATCCAAAAACATTGCCCAGCTCTAGAAAGGATAACAGTCCTGCAATATATGACTTCAAGTTCCATGGTAATATCATGTAGGGTCTAATACATTTCTAAGCCGTTTCCCTTTCATAGTAGCAATTTTTCATTGTCGCTTAAAGAAGTATCCAAAACATCTCTGCAGGTTATCTGACCCTCTTTAGTTGGGAGTCTTGGTTGTACGTTGTTTTTTTTTTTTAATGTGGTTTTCAGTTCTGAATTTCTTGCTTTAGGCTCCTGAAGTGCTATTTTAATATTTCTGCTCTTGGTCTTGAACAAAAAAGAAAAAAAAAAGAAGAAGAAGAGATTAAATAAAGAAGAAAATGGTCTGAACCACTAAATGTTACGGTCACTTTGAAGTTTCAGAAAAATGTGAACATTTCAGTATTTGTTCAGCTCCTTGTATAAATAACTGAACCAGTGCCTTGTCCACTAGCAATAAAAGGGCCAGATCCCTGGATCCTGTTCCAGCTGCCTTGAAATCCTCAGGAAGCACAAAACACTGAATAGGTGCCATAAAGTGGCAGCCAATATTCCTCTGACATAAGGAATTCCTTGGGTGGTGTAAATGCACAATAGATAGCCTCATACCATCCATTCCAACCAGATGGGAGAGCACAATGAGGCATGGAAAGACAGCAGGCCAGAGTGCACAGCACTTTGGCTTATCCTCGGCCTGTGAAACAGTCCCTGTATGGCCATTCCAAGAGATACAACTTAGAGCAGCTTTCAGTAAGCGCTCAGTTAGACCAGAGGCCACATCAGTCCTTGGCATCACCAGGATGAGGGGAGTTGAAAGGTGGCTTAGAGACACATTCTCCCCACTTCTCAACATAGGAGAAGATTCTGCCCAAAATCTTGACACTAATGGAAAGTGCATTGATTTTTTTTAATCCAGTATATATTGCACAATCTAAGAATGTAAAATTGGACAGCAGCACAGGATAACTTGCAGTAATGTTCCTAAACTCCAGGAAATTGAGTTCTCACAAGGAATGTGTCTTACTGTTTTTAAGACAGTAATTAAACAGAACAGTAGATTTTCTATAAGTGTTAATGGCCTTTTCAGCCACCGTCTAGCCTAGTACTATAAATAGGGACTAAAGTGAGAAGCTGCTACCGCCCTCTCTGAATATCTGCATTTACTGACATGGGCCATTTAAAACTCTACCATCTCAGTGGCAGCCAGCACTGGCTAGCTTGCCTGAAATTTTGAGTTCTTTGGGCCTGATCCAAAGCCCATGGGGAGGAAGTGGAAGAACACCCACTGACTTTCTTGGGTTACAGTTTGATCTCTTAATATAGCGCAGTGCTAGGCATTTCAAATGCCTGCCTCTTAAAAAATGTTACTTCTTTTTCTATTCTGAAACAGACGTGTCAGATTTGTCCAGTTATGCTTCTTAAACCCCTAAAGCTTTTAAACCATATGAGAAAAAGTACTCCATTCTCTGTCTTGTAATTTCTTAGTGCCCTGTGTTCAATTTAAGAAACAACCCCATACTACACCACTACCACTGAACAGGGCTAAGAGAAACATATAATAATAGTCTCTTAGCTGATGTAAATCACTAAATCTCCACTGAAGCCAATGAAACCATGCCAATTTACAGCAGTTGATGGTCTAGGATGAAATTTTGGCTTGGTTGCTGTCCATTGAAGCTTTGCTATTGTTTTCAGTGAGGTCAGGATTTCACTCCTACCTCATCATATCTCTTCCAATTGGTTTCACTGGCCTTTGGTACAACAGGTATTTTGTCCTTTAGAAAAGCTGGGTTTTATTTATTTATTTTTAATAACTTAGAAAATGTAATTAGCTGCTTTAGCATATAATTTTGGAGAGCTCCGACATGAAGTTAGTTGTGCCAGTCTATCTTTGGGCTTTTAACATTCTATTTGACAATATACATGACACCTTGCCTAAGTGGACACTCACCATCCAGGCAGCCCATGCGCTACTCACCACTTCCCAGAATGGCCTGTGGTACCACACTTGTGAAGTTCATGAAGTTCCAGCTGCATAATGCCTCTCATCTATTTTAGCAGCATATTCTCTCTGATACATTATTGGAGCACTTTCAGTTGATGGTATTAAGCCATTTCCTCAGGCACAGGATGCCTTTTTCCAGACTTGTCCCTTTGAGATCTGGCTAGCTCTTTTGGGTGTAATCCACCTCCATCTTCTTTGCAGTTTTACTGGAAGCAGCTGTTACCTCTTCTTTAATAGTCTGCAGGTCGTCAGGTAGCCTGAGGAAGCCACCATCTGACATCCGTGCTCGATTCTAAATATACACCTGCACATCATGTTTTCTTGGGGCAATAGTAGAGCAGTGAGACTCTCACTTCCTTTGGCACAGCTGCACTTTCATCTCTTGCCTGGGAAACTTTATTTAATCCCCACAGTTTCATTTCATAGTTAAACTATTCTGCCCAAAATAGGATAAAATTTATTTTTATGGATATCTGTAAAAGTTCTCAAACCCATTTGTCTATGTCTTTCTAGAGATAAATATCCAAAACTCAAATCTCTGTTACCCCTTATGTTTCATTCCTATTTAACGGAAGAAATTCAGACTCGCTTTGGTTAAGAGAACAGGAAGTAATACAAGTATGATTCATGAGTCTCAGCTTAAAGAAGTGTGACATTATTAGGGACAGGCTCAGAAAGAATAGATGTAAAAAGGTATAATCAGTCAGAGACTGGCACATAGGCAGTCATGCGTAATAGTTTGAGCTGAAGACAGTAGCCAGGAATTGGAGCCAAGGGTCAGAGCATGAGTCAGAGGACAGATGCCATGGCCAAGGGTCAGAGCCAGGTTACCTGCAGCAAGGCAAGCCAGGAACAGACCTGAGTCCAAGGCAGGAGCAG
Organism: Chelonoidis abingdonii; assembly: GCF_003597395.2. Taxonomy (NCBI): domain Eukaryota; kingdom Metazoa; phylum Chordata; order Testudines; family Testudinidae; genus Chelonoidis; species Chelonoidis abingdonii. Next base: position 171,726,657 of record NC_133770.1, on the reverse strand, counting down.
GGCTGGAACAAGACTGGAACAAGGTGAGAACATGGTTGGGAACAAGAAGGCACTGGAGCTATGGCAGATGTTTGAGAAGCCACCAAGCTGCTGCTGCTGGGCTTAAGAGGGGTCTTCTGACTCCTCCCACCAATCAGATGGTGTAGCCAATCACACAGCCTGCTACCAGCCAGCGACACTTATTAGATTGCCTGGAGACTGGATCTGCTTCAGATCCTGATTCTTGATAACATCCTATTATTATTATGTGTTCTGCAAGATTAGGCTTGATAGTGGACATAACAGTGAAGATATTAGTACAATGCAATCAAAAAAGCAAAGAGAATTAGATACTGTAGTTGGTGACCCCTGAACACAAGGAATGAAATTATCTATAAGAAACTTGTTAAGCCACGTTTAGGCTATTGTATGCTACCCCTGATTAAGTGCAACAGAAATGATACAGATGTGATAGAAATTCGAACAAGAATGAAGGCTACAGGAATGTCTGTTGTAGAAAGGGTAAGAATCTAGAGTGACCAGAGTATCTAATGGAGAAAAGGCAATTCAGGAGGGGTGTGATTCAATTTTCACAATGCTAAATGAGAACCTCTGGGATAACGTATAGTAAGATCCATGACTCAGTATAATGAAGTAGTTTAGAATAGGGAAAATAAGAATTTGTAGAACATCTTGCTTGAAAACAGTAGTAGTGTCCAAAAATTACCCCCAGTCCACTCTATACTGGAAAATATGAAATATGCTTAGTGGTCTCAATTGGGAAAATGTTCACAAAAGGGAAAAGCAAACCACATCACCACAACAGACAATGATACTTATGAAACTACTGGTATTGGCCTATATTTTCAAAGAAGTCCCATCTTGCTCTCTCTATTTGTGCATGCAACGTGTGCACTGACTATTGGGACCCTGCACATCATGTATGCAAAAATGGTAGAAATTGTGCAAATTATTTGTAGATCCTCTCATTTGTGTTAAAGCTGGGTGAAAATAGCCAAAAAGAGTAACTGAACACTCACTCAAATAAAAGTATAAATCACGTTTACCCCTTTTAGTGTCAAATTAGTGTTCAGCAACTATCTAGAAATCTTGTTGACATCCCTTTTCCTGTTTATCAAAGCTGCAGTCAGTGAACAGAAGCAAAATCATATGGTTTAGATGACAAATTACACACCACAATAATAATAGCCAAAGATACAGGCTAAACATTTATGAACAACCTGCAAAATCTAAACTAAACTGTAACATGACTTAGGCCCTCATCCATGCATTTCTTTACTCACTTGAGCAAGCCCAGACATTTGCATAATACTGCTGGCTTCAGAACTCTGTAGAGATACCAAAGAGCATAGGTTTATTTCTGTGTGCAATTAATCCCTTTGTGCAGGATGTACATTTTTAAAAGCCTAGTTAAGATCAGCTTTGATTTCTGCAATCCTGAATGCACAAAGCAGGTATTACCATCCTTTTGAAGGTTGATCAAGAGCATAACAGTCAATATCACAAAATACTTCAAATGGAACACACAACACACATTTCCCAGAGTATATTTAAAATATTCAGAAACAAAAGCAATAGTCAATATTAATATTCAACCTAATTTATAAATTGAGGAGGCATAAAATGTCACTACCCGATCTTCTACTGAAGAACAATTTCTTTTAAGAAATTTTCATTACAGCAATCAAAACAACAAACACAAGACTTCAAAGATGACTGACCACAAAGTCTTTTGCCCTTTTCATAACCAGTGTAAAAACACTGGTTTTCTGTTTAGTATCAAGAAACATGTTCTAATGATCTGAAAGACAGAGCAGTGACTAAATAATCAGTTTATTCCCTTTTAAATTTCTAGAGAGGATCTATATATTTGCAGAATTGTCTTCTGTGTTCACTGCTCATAACTGTAGTATCTGAGTACACCATAGGTTTATTAACAGGTTTATCCTCACAACAGCACTATAACATAGGAAGAGTAATACTTCCCTATATTACAGCTGGGGAGCTGAGGTAATGGAGAGGTTAAGAGTATTTCTATACTGCAATTAAAAACCCATAGCTGGCCCATGCCCTCTTACTCTGGCTCATGGGACTCATGCTAAGGGGCTGTTTAACTGCAGTGTAGACATTCAGGTTCAGGCTAGAACCTGGGCTTTTGGACCCTGTGAGGTGGGAGGGTCCCACAGCTTGGGCTGCAGCCCAAGTCCAAACATCTCCCCTGCAATGAGACAGCCCCTTAGCCTGAACCCCATGAGCCAGAGTCAGCTGACATGGGCCACATATGGGCTTTTTACTGCAGTGTAGACATAGCCTCAGTGACTTCCCCTGTGCTCATGTAAGCAAAGGCTGGCAGGGCCTGTAGGCTTGAAGAACAGGATGCCCACTGGAGGTCTGAATATGCCTTCTGCCAGATCAGACTGTTTCTTGACTATAGCAGGTACTGTTGTACAATATTTCAGCACAACGAGGAGGGGAGAGGGTGGTCAGCCATGCAGACCCAGTGACAACAGCACTGACAGGTCCTTTGAAAGAGGGGACAAGTGCCCAAGCTATGCCCCATGGCAGGAACCCAGGACCCTAGACTGAAGGGATGTGCAAAGTACTGTGCCAGAAGCAGTCACCTGCACTGCTTGTGTGTAAAATTAGTCTTAGCCACTTCTGCCCATCCTGCTGTGCCATGGCACTGAATCCCATTCACTATGGTGTGCTAAAATAGTCATGTAAGACAGTCCAACAAAGGAAAAATGGTCCAACAGCAGATAATAGCTAATCAACAGCTTCCTGAAAGATCAAGATGTCATTCTGTATACTGCCCCAGCGATGGAGTCCTGCTTCGAGATCAAGATACTTCCATGCTTTGCTTATCTTTAGGTTGGCAGCACTCAATTTTTCATGCCTGAATATACTCCATAAAAGATTTCATTTTTTTTAAACAATAGCTGGTTCTCTAGAAATTCATGTCATCTTCAAAAGACAAACTAGATACTTCATAGAATCCCAATACCCCAAACAAAAAGCAGTCTCGTTCAAGTTATTATTATTTGTAGACAATAATACAATAATAATTAAGACAAATCAGGTGTAATGTATCCCACCAAGAGGTACAAGCCACAAAAAAACATTAAAAAACTGAAATTTTGCAGCAACATGTAGACTTATAGCATGCCATGAAATGAGCCAAAATATTTGTAAAAACCCTACTACTTTTTTTTGGAAGGGGGGGAGTAGAATTGGGGGCCTAGGAGGACAAATTCCTCCAATGAACTAGATGATATTAGTTACAATTATTTGTAGTATACCTTTACCTTGATATAATGCAACCCAACATAACACAAATTCAGATATAACGCAGTAAAGCAGTGCTCCGTGAGGAGCGGGGGGGGGGGGGGGGGGGGGGGGGGGGGGGGGGGGGGCTGTGCACTTTGGCGGATCAGCGCATCGGCATGTCTGGCTCTGACATGTTGCTCTGAGCGGTGTGTTAAGGATATTGGGCCGAGGGGTTGGATAAGGGGCAGTGGGTCTTGGGAGGTGGTCAGGGGACAGGGAGCAGAGGGGGAGCCACAGCCCGAGGAGGGGAGCTGCAGTGCAGGGGAATGTCACACTGGCTCCAGCTGGTGCCAAGAAGTTGGGAAAGACTGGTCCACGTGGGGAAGTTGTGGATCCAGGACAGGGAGAGATGCCCATCCCAGACGGCGCTGTGCAGGTGCCCCTGTCCCGGTGTTGGAGGGCTCGGCTGACAAGCTGCGCCCCACTCGCTGCAATGCCAGGCGGGCTCTCTGGGTCTAAAGCGCGCCACACTACCTGCCCACAATCAGGGGCTCCGTGCACCCTGGCGAGCAGCTGGCTGTGGCGTCTTCACTGGAGATGGGCTGCACGGGGCTCTGTTGGGGAGGAGAAACGGGCTGAGCGCGGGCATGGACGGCAAGAGCTGCCTGCCGATGGCTCACCCTCCCCTGGCACCGTGTGGGCATGGGGCAGGGACCAGGCGCACATGGGCACCTCAGGCGAGGCTGCTCCCCCTGCTCCCCCTTGCGGGCCCAGCCGCTGCAGCAGGCTGGGCGTGCTCCGTGGACAGGGAAGCAGCTGCTGGGCCAGTTCCTCCTGCCCCGCCCATGTGGAGTCTCCCCAGATGATGTGGTCAAGCAGTTGCGAGCACTTTCGTGTGCTGGCTCCCTGGGTCCTAGCACTCATCCCGGTGTGGCGCATGGCTTAGTATGGGAATCCTGGGGATGATTAGGAATGGGTGGGGGTTGGATGGGTCTGGGGATTTGAGAGGTCAGTCAGGGGGTGGGAAGTAGGTGGGAGTCGGATGGGGTCAGGGCTATTTGCTGACTATTAATAACGGAGATGCTTGAGGCCAAAGCAACTTCGATATATCACGGTTTCACTTATAACACAGTAAGATTTTTTGGCTCCCAAGGGCCATGTTATATTGGGGTAGAGGTGTACTTTAGTTCCTAGAAATCCCAGTTAAGGAACAAAGTCCCATTACACTAGGCAGCCCATGTTTTCAAGAGTTATAGTTGATTCTTGGTCTCTAAGCTTGACACCTTATGGACACCATTACGGATAACTGGGAACATCAAAATCAGGCCCTTCTAATATATCTCAGGTTGGGCACCCATAACATGAGACACCCATGATCACCAAAGCAAAAAACAGAGCTTGTCACAAGTGCTTACAGTCTTAGTATTGGCTTAAATGCTAGATGCATGAAGATCATGGCACACAGATCCAGAGTTAGATCTCAGTTTGAATTTTCCCAAAATGCCCAAAGTGAGGTGGATTTAGACTCATGATTCTAATTTTGAGTAATTCTAGGGATACATCAGACAAGCTCAGACCCAGATTCAGATCTGAATTAGAATTTTTCCAAATTTCAGTGTGACTTTCAACTTTGGCCCCAACCCTAGCTGATGTAGACGTTCACAAACTTGTATCATTAATTCCAGCATTTGTTGCCAATGATGTTTTTAAAGGGCGCCAGCAATATATTCACACACTTTATCTCTCTTTATGTCTTTCTAAGGTTTCCAGTTGATTCGCTCTTCCATATGTCAAATGTGGCTGTTCTATTTATTGTCTCCCTCCTACTCCCCAAAACATCACTTTAAACCTCTTACAACAAAGCAGGGAGCAGCAAATGCTGTCATGTGATCAGTGTTCTCTCTTGCAGCCCAGAGTTCTTTTCTAGGGAAAGACTGTTGCAATCTTACAAAAGAGATACAATGGGAGCACAAGAAGAGCAGGGCTGGCTCCAGGTGTGTTGCTGCCCCAAGCAGCCAAAAAAAAAAAAAAAAAAAGCCGCAATCGTGATCTGTGGCACTTCAGCAGGAGGTCCTTCACTCCGAGTAGGAGTGAGGGACCCGCCACCAAATTGCCACCGAATACCTGAAAGTGATGCCCCGCTCCGGAGTTGCCGCCCCAAGCACCTGCTTAATAAGCTGGTGCCTGGAGCCGGCCCTGAAGAAGAGAAAGCCAGCTATGCAGCATGATACTCTTTGTGATCCTCCTGTGTAGCTGCCACAAAAAGATTTTGCCTCTGCAAAATCTTTATGCTGCAGATAGACATCACTCACTGCAACACATTGCCCATGTATGCAACCCCAGAAAGCTAAAGTCCTGTGTGGAAAAACATTATCATTCCCTCCATATTTTGAAATCACCATCAGGGAGAGGTGGTCCACCCATGCTGGTGAAAGCTGAGGATATGAAGGCTTTTGCTAGGGCACGGATGGGTGTCTGAGAACAGCATAGAGCGAGAGAGGTTTGGTCAGAGTTTGAGTCAGGGATTCCCAGGAAATCCTGACCTAAAATGACGTCTGGACTGCTCCCTTGGCCTTTATTGCAGATCATTTGGCTCACCAGACAAAGGTCAAAACTCCACTGAAACCACAGCTTTCTAAATTCCTGGTCAGATTTTGGGCAAGTGTTCTCCTTTCATGTCTTTTTATTCAGGAAGGAAATGCAGGGACACTTAGGAAAACCAACTTCTCTTATTCATACAGTAAATTCTGAGTAACACCAGAATACAAAAGATCATGAATTTGTGCCTCATCGTAGCTCCTCAGTATTGATCCCTGACTCATATGTTGCTGAACATTTTTTTTTTTGATGGAACAGTTTTCTTTTGGAATAGGCTGTTTTGTCAAAATCAATTTGAAGGAAATGTTAATTTTGATGAAATTTTCAATGCAAAAAATTTGAAATCATTCTTATCAAAATAGATTATTTCATTTTGACATTTTAGCTTTGGTTTTGGCTTCATTTTAATATCTTTAAAACACAATTTTAATATTTGCTTTATACATAAATATAATATTTAATGTTTTATATTGTGATGATGAAACATTTTGATAACACAGTTTTGACCTTTCTGAAATTGAAATATTTGGGAATTTCCTTTTCATGGTAAATTTCAAAATTTTGACTCTTCATCCTGAGTCAGGACAAAAGGAACTTTTGAAATACTGGAATTTTCCACAGGACAGAGACTTCATTTTCTGACCATATTGAATGCTGAGCACTTGCAGCTATCATTGACATCAATAGTTTTGTAGGTTCTCAGCATTTCTGCAAATCAGGCTACTAAACAGAAATTAATTTAGGTGCCCAAATGTGTATTTGAGAGCCCAATTTTAGGCACCCAATTTTGAAAATATTGGTCTTAATCTAATGCGACAGTGTAGGGATAGAGAAAGAGATGAGGTAGAAGGAGTGTAAAGGAAAGGAATATAGAAAAAAATCAAATACACATTAAAGAAGCATGAATGTTTTCAGTTCTGTAGATAAAACATTCCAATCATCAGGATACAAATATGCAAAGCTGTATAACTTAATTTTACATTGGGGACCACAGAGTATTTTCAGAAGATTTACATTTCTAAACAGGGGAGACACTTTTAGAAAATGTCATCTCTAATCTATAATGATACCATTTATGAGTACTTAAAACCCCACAATGAAATATATTCAGTGATGCCTACTACAACCTAATGATTCAAGGTGCTGCATAGGCAAATGCACGATGTGTCTATTTACTTCATCCTTGGGATAGAATGTAATATTTGTACCTCTCTAACTGAACACAACAATGGCAAATAATTTCCACATGATGAATGGAAAAAAGGTGCCAAAAAAAGGGAGACGAATTTGCTGTATTCAGTTCTCCACACATGGAGAGCTTTAATGCCACTGACTTCCTTATTTTTAGAGGAACTACAAAATGATACATTCAAAGAAAACCTCTCAACATGGGTATTACCAAATGATGAAACTTTTTTCTTGGGAGATTATCATTTATTTATAGATAGCCACACCACGTAAAATGTCCGGGAGGAATTAATATTAACCATTTGTTTTAAAACTTTTTGGGGTGTAAAATTGCACTGTTCTAACCACCTATTGTCCCTTGCCCACTATTTCCATCCTACACATGGCCACTTTGTGACTTATTGAATTACATTCTAAGAGTGCTGAATAGAAAAAGGGGAAAGAAATAATGCCATAAAGTATAAACTATCTTTTCTTTTTTCTGGACTCAATTTATCTTCATTTTCTTGATTACTTGTTCCTCCCTTGGAATTTCCTCTCAAAATCTACTTCCCTCTGTCCACTCCCTTCACCAGCTCTAGAGTTAGGATCCAGTCACTGGTGTACCTGAGGTTCACAATCCTGATCAGACCAAATTCAAATTCAACGTGTCTGTAGTTCACACCTCATCTGTGGTCAGCCAGGAGTGGTTCTCTCTTCTGTTGTGTTATCAGCTGTGAACAAGCTCATTTGGTGGCAAGAGGCAAGGAGACCAAATCTGGCAACACACACCGAGACCGCAATAGAAGACAGGGACATCAAACATCAAACCAGCCAACAATATAAGAGAGATTCAGAGTTGTTTGACTTGGATATCTTTGGTGAAGAAACCACTCGGTTTGGGGAGCTGCTTTTGAGAGAGACTGGAAGTGAGCAGTCTGACTGTTGGAGGGAGCTAATTGTGGCACAAATTTGTTGTTTCAATAGCAAAAAAGCTTGAACCTTCATTCGCAAGGTGAATCCTGATAGAGAACAACCAAAGTGCTTTTCTGCAGTCTCTCTCAACAAAGTCACACACCAAACTCATCCTAAATGGTTAACCGGAACACAAAACAAAGCCTAAATGAAACCAATCAAGACGGGACATCGCTCACTCCTCAGGCACAACAAGTCCACAATCAGCATCTCCCGCTGAGGAGCTGACAATAGCTATGAAAACCCTGAAAAGTGGAAAGGCAGCTGGACTCAGTGGTATATCTAATATAACTATTACTATATTTCAGGATAAGAACAATAGTGACTACCTGACTTCTTTAATTTTTATATTCAGGCTGTGGATACAGAGAATGAATTGGTTCAGGAAGTAAGTCTGAAAGGCAGGTACGGTATGTAGTAGCAGATCCAAACTAGTTGCACACAACCAACACTATATACATTAACTGGAACACTGAGTTCAGGAATCAGGAAACAAAGAAGAACAGAGTGCAGGAAGAAAACACACACACCAGTCATCACAGTAGTTTAAGCAGAATCTTGAATAAGGAGTGGAGAGAGAGGAGGTCCTTTTGGATCAGGTGCAGGGGACAGCATGGAAGAAGGACACAGACTGGCATCAATGGAGCGCAGTGGATGAAGTGTTATCCAAAAAGGAACAAAATTATTTAAATCATGGAGGGCAGAGTGATGGATCAGAAAGAAACATGTGCATGCAAGTGAAAGTGTGTGTGTGTGTGTGTGTGTGAGTGTATACACACACAATATTTAAAAAGAAATTTGCCTTTGTCTAGACTTAAAACAAATAAAGAAACTTTTAAGAGTACTTCACACATCCTGCTATTCTCCCATAGCCCATGACCTAATTGTCTGAGAACAGACTTGAATCTGCCAGCTACCTGCTGGGATGCCCAAATACCGTTGTGGTAGTGGGACATTTTGTTTGTGCACATCCAGGTCCTTGTACATGTCTCATTCATGTACCACAATTTTCTGAAGTTCTGCCATTAGATTTAGAAAGCTAAACCAGGTTATGCTTTTCTTTAGTAGAAACTGGTAATGAGCAGATAAAGTCCTTGAAGAATGAGATACACTCTAAGGACATTTTTTTAGAGCTCAGCGCAGTGAAAGGACGGATCTTCTGAGAGAACTCAGGTAAGCAAGTCACTGCTCAGTGGCACTTCATATGGGTGTGGCAGGTTCTACTGAATCTGACAGAAATACATTGGCTCAAATAAAATGCTAAGGGAAAGTCAGACTTTTTAAAAAATATTAAAAATATGCTCTTCCCTTTTTGCTACAAAAAGGATAATAAAGAGACTCAAGTTAAAAAAAGGAAACAAATTCAGACAGCTCTAAGATTAAAGAATGGCAGAAACATAAATTCCTGGTAAATCCAACTAAATTTCCAGGCAACAACAATAGATCAAATCCATTGCAATAGAAACAAAATTGTATCAATTTCAAAATTGAATAATGCCTGAGAAAGTATTCCTTATCATATCTAGAGAAATGGCCATAAAAATGACTGCTGGAACAGCTTCAAAAAGAAGTTCTTGTGTGCAAGGACCAATAGATAATAATAGATTGCACCTTTTCTAGAAACCTTTCAGACAAAAGGCTGCTTGTGATACATGGCTATTGTCTCATACATTGTTACTACAATATACAGTTAGATCCTGAGAAAATAAAATACCTTTAAAACACACTTTTGAAATGTTGTCTGGTTTACCAGGCCTGAAAGAGAATGTGTTAAGTTTCAAGAAAATGCAAAAGGGGAATAGATGTGAAACTAATATTTGTAGTGAATATTGTTTTGGGAAGAACATCTGGCAGAACAGCATCCACAGTCGCTAGCAGTGACAATGTATAACTAATAAATCATTGAGCTCTGTGGTGAGGACAACACATACCTTTCTACTTGATAGGTTGTTAAAAGCTGACACTTGGACCAGCAATGAATGTGGTCTCTGATACTTGCAATGAGACCATCATCGTGGTAATATCCCAAAAGGATGAGGCTTCCTTGAAAATTGTGCACCACCTGGATCAATGTATGTCAAATAAGGCTATCAAGCAATTAAAAAAAATAATCACAATTAATTGCACAATTCAAAAAAATCGTGATTGTGTGATTAATCGCACTAATAATAAAATGTCATTTATTTAAATATTTTTGGATGTTTTCTACATTTTCAAATATATTGATTTAAATAACAACACAGAATATAAAGTGTACAGTGCTCACTTTATACTTATTTTTTATTATAAATATGTGTGCTGTAAAAAACAAATAGTATTTTTCAATTCATCTTATACAAGTACTGTAAAGCAATCTCTTTATCATAAAAGTTAAATTTACAAATGTAGAATTATGTAAAAAAAACTGCATTCAAAAATAAAATAATGTAAAACTTTAGAGCCTATAAATTCACTTAGTCCTAATTCTTGTTCATCCCATCGCATAAACAAGTTTGTTTACATTTGCAGCAGATAATGCTCCCTGCTTCTTTTTTTTACAGTGTCACTTGTTCTCACTTTCAGATGTTTGCATGGCACTATTGTAGCCAGCATTGCAAGATATTTACATGCCAGATGCGCTAAAGATTCATAAGTCTCTTCATACTTCAATCACCATTCCAGAGGACATGCATCCATGCTGATGACGGGTTCTGCTTGATAACGATCCAAAGCAGTGCAGACCAATGCATGTTCATGTTGATCATCTGAGTCAGATGCCACCAGCAGAAGGCGGATTTTCCTTTTTTGATTGTTCAGATTCTGTAGTTTCCATATCAGATTATTGCTCTTTTAAGACTTCTGAAAGCATGTTCCACACCTCGTCCCTCTCAGATTTTGGAAGGCTCTTCAGATTCTTAAATCTTGAGCTGAGTGCTGTAGCTATCTTTAGAAATCTCACATTGGTACCTTCATTGTGTTTTGTCAAATTTGTAGTGAAAGTGTTCTTAAAATGAATAACATGCTGGGTCATCATCCAAGACTGCTACAATATGAAAAACATGGCAGGATGCGTATAAAACAGAGCAGGAGACATACCATTCTCCCCTCAGAAGTTCAGTCAGAATTGAATTAACACATTATTTTTTTAACGAGTGTCATCAGCATGGAAGCATGTCCTCTGGAATGGTAGGCAAAGCATGAAGGGGCATAGAAATGTTTAGCATATCTGGCACATAAACACCTTGTAATGCTGGCAACAAAAGTGCCATGCTAACACCTGTTCTCGCTGTCTGGTGACACTGTAAATTAGAATAGGGCAGCATCATCTCCCGTAAGTGTAAACGAACTTGTTATCTTAGTGACTGGCTGAATAAGAAATAGGACTGAGTGGACATTGTTTTATTACTGAGTGAAGTTATGTAACAAAAAATCTACACTTGTAAGTTGCACTTTCACGTTAAAGAGATTGCATTATGGTACTTGTATGAGGTGAATTGAAAAATATTATTTCTTTTGTTTATCATTTTTATAGTGCAAATAGTTGTAATAAAAATAATATAAAGTGAGCACTGTACACTTTATATTCTGTGTTGTAATTTAAATCAATATATTTGAAAATGTAGAAAAACATCCAAAAATAGTTAATAAATGTCAATCCATATTCCATACTTTAACAGTGCAATTAATTTTTAATTTTAATTAAAATTGCAATTATTTTTTTAATCATGTTTAATATTTTTGAGTTAATAGCACGAGTTAACTGTGATATTTGACAGGCCTAATGTCAAAGTGCTTAAAATGGTCTGGTTGTATATCCAGATTATGTCCTGGCAACCTTGTCATGCCACTGAAACTTTTGATGCCCACATGAGCCAGCTCTGTAGCAGCATTTCTAGGTACCTACGATCTAGGATTTGTTGGTTTTACATTATAATATGGCCAAGACAGCTGCCAAAACCAAATCAGTGCTGGTGGAGGCTGTTGTTGGGTTCAATTTCTAATATCCTTGTTTTGGATCTTGTCCTGACATGTGATATAGAGCATCTGAAGAACATGATGAGAACTGAAAATGTCGGTTTGGTGTTTTTCAGCCTTCCATGGCAGATGCTGCGATACCAATCCGATCGAGAATCTTCACGTGAGAGTTGGAACCCAGATAGAAAAATCTGGATATTGCTTTGACAATTTTATTATTCAAAGAGATTGGAGATGCAGGTGGACCTGGTCCTAGATTTTGCAGCTTTGTCTGTGACCAGGAAACAAAGAAGCCAGTCTTAGCCGACTCCTCCTTCATTTGCTGGAGTGCCTCACAAAAGCTGTTGGGACTCTGTACTAGAAGAATGTCATCAGCATAGTCAAGGTCTGAGAACGAGAGATCACCAATCTTAATGCCTATGGACCTGACGGATGCTGCATTATGAAATCCATTGCCCGACAAAAGAGTGCAGGGGCCAAGACGCAGCCCTGCCTGATAACAGATACTGATTTAAAAGATGCTGACATACAATTCCCAGATGTACACAGGCAGTGAATCCATTATGCAGCTCTCTAATCAAGTCCAGCAGAATATTAGGGACACCTATACCCTTTAAGGCCTTCCATAGTGCGACATGGTCAACTGAATCAAACGGAGCCTTAAGATCGACGTACATCCCGTGCAGGGGCTTTATGAACTCACAGTGTATCTCTGAGAACAAGCAGAGAGCCAAAAATCGCATCTAATGTGGACCTGTTCCTTGTAAAGCCTGACTGCTGAGGTGACACTTCTGATGTAGCAGAAGCTCCAAGCATGCCAGCAGAACATACACAAACACTTTCACTGGAATGGACAGCAAGGTGATCAGCCTGTAGTTCTTACATTTCCTATGGTCCCTTGCCCTTATAAAGTGAGATCACAATACCGTCCTTCCCAGATGGTTGGCAAGGTTCCAGTTCTCCACACCAGACAAAAGATGGCCAGAAGTGATTCTGCTATTATCTCTGTTGGTATTCCAGAATGATGCAGAAAAATTAATTTAAAAAACCCCCTATTTTTAATACACTTCTGTTTTGAAAGAATCATCCCCACTAACATTTTGCCTAAATCCTCATGCCCCTGTATGTCTGAATAGTTAAAATTAAGTCATTTATAACTGAACGGAATGTTCTAATTCCTAAAACTATTGAACAGCCTCACTTCCAACTTTCACAGACATTGACTCTTTACCTTAAGGGAAAGTGATATACATTTAAATGCAATCAGAACTTGTTTTTATGCCTTGCAACGGGATTTCCACCGTGTAGTTGAAAAACTGAACTCAACGATAACTGTGGAGTAGCTGGTAAGACCTTCATAATGCACATCAGGGTTTTCAAAATTTGGAAATGTTAACTGGATTATGATCGGAGATTATATCTTACCCCAGTGCCACATAAAAGTTAAGCACTGACAGAATAACACAATTCACAATGAACTTTGGAAATGTCAGAATTTGTGCAGGTGTGGTCTATTATAAGGTTGCTTTAATTGTCAGCAATTTCATTAAATCTACTCATTACAAAACTTGCATAGATGTACCTTGAAAATCTGTTTTACTGGTTGTGAATCTCATTTTATGAAAGCAGTGATTTTTGTCCTTTTCCTGTTTTTTGCCCATGAAGAATTTAGTGGATAATATAGCACTAATTAAATAATACTGCACATATATGACTTTTATTAGCAGTAACACTCTATAAAAGTGGAAAACACACTTCCTTCTCTACTACTCCAGCACAGTACCAAGGAGAGCAGCACTCTAAAAATAGATGCTTTATGAGCTTTTAAAAAACTTTATTGGCTAATTCTTGGTCACTTTCTATTTAAATGGGTATAGTCTCATAGGAAAGATATGCATGGTTTGTTCCGATATTTCTTTTGCAGCTTTACCTGTAATGCAGACAACAGGGGGGCAATCTCTTTTACAATCATATTAGCATAAACTTGGAGTCTGCAATTTTCCTATTATGGCACCCAAACACAAAGGCACTGCACAGACAAAGTCCATCCATGCCCTGGAGGGCTTATAAAATAAGTGGATTTGTTTCAGGAAAGCATCCATATTCAGGATTTAGCCCATGCTTAAGTGCTTTCCAAGTTGGGGTCTGGGCAAGGTAAATAGGCAGGCTAGTAGTCGGACATCAGTGGGGCTATTGATGCACTTAAAGTTATGCATATGTGTGACCAAGTGCATCTCTGTATTTACACTCTACATACTACTGTAGTCATTTTTGCATAAAATGTATTGTGAAGTATTATTTGAAAACTAATAACTCACTGGTCAATAATATTGTGATGAAATATGTGTAGTAACATTATATATAAAGTTATAAACATACACTGAAATTAGGTCCGAAATGTGGCAACTGTGGGTAAACCAGTTTCTCAAAGATAAAGGACAAACTGGCACCTCTAGCCAAATGTCATCAAGATTGATAGGCAATCACCTGTCAAGTGGGCATTCATCTGCATATTAGCAAACAACAAAATGAAACCTCTTTCACCGCAAGATTCCATGACTCCAACCTCACAGCAGGAATTAAATGTATCTAAGAGTAACAACCAAAAAAGAACAAGAAATGAGCTGGACAGAACATTTCAGAGAATTGCTAAGAGGAAGCAAACAACCAGGAGGCAGAAGAAGATCTTGATATCAACACAGACACCTCAGCTAAAGAAGAGATCATTCGAGCCATCAAATCCTTAAAAAATGGGAAAGCTCCTGGCAAGGATAACTTGAATGCAGAATTGTTAAGATAAATTCTAAATTAGCAGCATCTATCCTGGTCCCTCTGTTTACATCAATCTGAGAAAGGGAAAAACTGCCAAATGAGTGGACCCAATGGGGTTATAGTAAAGATACCAAAGAAAGGAACTCTCAGTGATTGTAATAACTGGCGTGGTATCACACTTTAACCTGTGCCAAGCAAAGTACTGTGTAAGATCATAGTCCAGAGTATATCAGAGGCAGTTGATAGCATTCTCAGAAAAGAGCAAGCTGATTTTTGGAAAGGATGTTGATGCACAATCCAGATCTTCACTCTACAATACATAGTAGAACAGTGCTTAGAATGGCAATGGCAACTTTACATAAATTTCATTGACGTTGAGAAGGCTTTTGCTAGGATTCACAGGACCAGTCTATGGTGCATTCTGTGGGCATATGGAATTCCTTTCCATATAATCAACATCATTAAAAGCTTCTGTTTCAACTTTACATGCAGTGCCAAGAGGCAATAAATGGACACTCTTCTCATCCTTTGAAGACCTGTACTTTGCAGATGATCTCACTTTCCTATCAGATACCCAACACCATATACAAGAAAAAAGAACTCAACTCAATGCATTGAGCCAGCAAATTGGACTGAAAATCAACCGCAATAAGACCGATATCATGACCTGTAATATTGCCTCACTATCACCAGTATGGATAGAGGATTATGTTCTCGCCAGTGTAGAAACATTCACATACTTGGGCAGCACCATCAGCCAGGATGGTGGAACAAGCCAGGACATCCGAAACAAAACCAGTAAAGCCAGGAACGCCTTCAGGAGCTTAAATACAGTCTGGAAATCATCAGAATAAAACAGCAAAACCAAACTCAAGATTAATCAGAGCTGTGTACCTTCAACATTACTTTATAGTGCAGAACGCTGGGGAATGAGGAAGTGTGACATGTCCAAACTATCTTCATTCCATACAACCTGCCTCAGAAAAATCCTCCATATCTTTTGGCCCAAAACAACCTCAAACCAAGATCTGTTGACACAGTGCAGCCAAGAGTATCTGAGCACCTTCATTGCCAGGAGGCGTTGGAGATGGATTAGTCACAGGACCGGCGCTAGTGTTGTTAGCGCCCTAGGCGCACGGCCATTTCACCACCCCGCACGCTGGTCCGCGGCTCCGGTGGAGCTGCTGCAGCTGTGCCTGCGGGAGGTCCACCGGAGCCGCGGGAGCAGCAGACCATCCACAGGAATGCCTGCGGCAGCTCCACTGAAGCTGCGGGACTAGGGGACCCTCCACAGGCATGACTGCGGCAGGTCCACCGGAGCCGCCTGCCACCCCCCATCGGCAAAATGCTGGCCCCCAATAATCCTGGCGCCCTAGGCGATTGTCTAGGCCGCCTAAATGGAAGCACTGGCCCCGATTGGTCATGTGCTTTGGATGGAAACTGATTCCATCATAAGAGTAGCAACAAGATGGACACTTGAAAGCCAGGAAAAACAAGCCCACCTGAAAACAACATGGGGAAGAGCTGTGGAAGCCAAGCTGAAAAACCTGGGGCACAGTTGGGGAACAATTAATAGACTTGCCAGAAACAGACAGGAGTGGAGGAGCTTTGTCACTGCCCTAAATGCCAGAGGCATAATAGGAACATGATGATGATAATGAACCCTCAGGAAAATACATTTCAAAGGGGTACTGGACTATAAAAGTGAGGGGCAAAACCACTCCAAGGTGTGTTTTTCTCTCTCTCTCTCTTTCTCTCTCGATTTTTTCACCTAAAAAGACAAAAGAAACAGGTGTTGGACTTTGGGAGCAGATCCTGGCCTGAGAATTTGATCAGCAGTATTACTGGGAACATGTGGTAAGGGACTTCATCTTGAACCAAGTCTAATTTGGCAAGTTTTAGTACTAGGACGTGTGTTATCTTTATTTCTTTTTTAACCATTTCTGATTTTAATGCCTTATATTTGTACTCAATTAAAACCTAGCTCCTTGTAGTTAAATAAACTTGTTTTCTCCTTTAATAAAAACTAATTCAGTGTTGTGAACTGTGTGGGTACTCCATTTAAAGCAGCAAACTGTTGTATCCCCTTAGATGTGCAAGTGAATTAATTTATCCGGACTGTCCAGGAGAGAGCTGTGCAGTGCTTAACACACTTTGGGGGAAAAACCATGACTGGGAGTGTATTGAGGTCACTCTGCAAGTGGTAACCAAGGCTTATGGAAAGCCAAAGCGTGACTGATGTGTGGCTGGCAGGCTGCAGCCATACACAGACACCCAGGGTGTTACCTGCATACTGGAAGGGCTGTGTGAACGTGGCCCAGTTTGGAGCTCCAGCAGCAAAGCATCAAAAGGCATCTAAGCTGAAGGACAGGTGTGACATAGCCTCTTGCTGGTCTGGATTGCAGTCCAGAATGTCATAATTTGGCCAAATACTTTACTCAGTTGGGACCGATTAAGGATAAAAGACCCAAGGAAGAAGATGAAGTATAGATGGATGAGGCTCATCATTTAATTCAGTTTACCCTAACTCCAGAAATAAAGTCCCTAGGTCTACCGACATAAATCCAGCTGCAGAGTTGGGTCCCAAAGCAAGGTGCACAGTGCAGGATCAAATCACATTGCCTCATTTGATGAAATAATGGGCCATGTTGCTTGGTGATGTAACTCCACTGAAGTGAGAGTTGTCATACTAGCAGGCAATTTGTCTCAGTGTGTTCAAGACAGTATAGTTGGGAAATTTGGTACCACACAAATCTGTATATAAGAATGTAATAGAGGTTTGATTTTAAAAGAGGGGTCTCTAAAAGTTGACATTTGAGCCCTGGATTTAATTTAAGTTTAGGATCTTAAAAAAAAAAAAAAAGTAGAGGCTATAAGAAGGTATCAAAAAAGGTTTAAATCCTTCCCCCATCACCTTCTCTTCACTCTGCCTCTTTTGGTTATTCATTTAATTCCTGGATCCTGGAATTTTGTACTGTATATTCTCCATAATTGTAGCAAATTCATTCTGATAGGGATTTCAAATAAAATTGGAAAGATGCACAGGCACCGTGAAAAGAGAACCCGATGCACATGCGTATTTGTGTATTAAAATTAGAATACTCTTAACCTCAGGCTTCCCAAGTAGCCTAAGGGAGTTAGGTATCTAAATGCCACTAAAATTCAATGAGATTAGACTGCTTTAAAAGGTATAAAAATGTTTTTCGTTTAAGGGAATTATGGGACAGCTCCTTGAGACATGGTACAGAGAAGGAGGATTAATTTCTCTAAAGCAGATTTGCTTCAGAGTCTCTAGCTTTGTTAAAATTCAGTGTGTAGTGCAGCTTTGTAAGAGAAATGCTCAAAATTCCTATGTGAACATATCTAAGATGTCACTTACTTTGCAGCCCAAATATTCGTAATGGTCAAGTCATTAAAAAAAAAAAAAAAAGGCCTGATTGCCTTACCTAAACTGAAACTTACCCACTCTACAGTTCCAGGAATATTTTTGGCATCCCAGGGTCCGCTTCTTTCTTAACTGTCAACAAAATGATGCTCTCCTGTTTTTTCCCTGATAACATTTAGCTTGGATCCAAATCCAAGCTGTATATGTAAGTTTGAAATGAGCTGCCTGTGTGTTACCACCTTTTGATAAATCAGCTTATCACTCCTCCTTCACAAAGTTTTATCCAAGTGATCCCTCTGATGTTAAAACGAGGAAAAAATGATAGCTTTTCTCTTCAAAATCTTTCTGTCCTCATCTCAATCTTGTGTGCATCAGGAAAACAATAAATTCTCCAAAGGCTTCTGTTCTTTCAAGTATCAGGACAATTCAAATTTCTTCCAGGACCACTGCAGCAACATAGCAATGCAATCTAATCAAGTATTAGAGCTCCAGGTTCTATGCTGGAGGTGATTCATTGACACAGATTGCGGTGGTCTGAATTGAATACCATATTAAAAAAAATCCACAGTGCTGACTTTTAAACCATTTGAAAATTGGAGCCAAAGTCATGCTTGTTAATTGATTATTTATCACTTAACACAGAGAGAATGGGACTGAAGTGTCAAAATATTGGCTCACCAAGAACTAGCTCATTAATAAGGGACAATTTGAAGCATGACTGTAATAATGTGAAACAAGTATATTCCTTTTTTAATATCCAATAGCATCTAAAATGAACTATAAAGTTTTGGGGGTTTCTTTTAACTGGCTCCTGCAACAAAAGATAACACTAGTACTTAACTAACAGAGTGATCTGTATTCATAAAGCTGCATTAGAATAAAGGAAGGTCAGGTTTGTTATTGGCGCCACAAGGACCAAAATATGAACTCAAGTCTTGACAGATTAGTAAAGGATGAAATTATCAAGTCTTTATTTTTTTGGTACACTTAATTGCAAATATGTCTATTGGTAACTCCCAAGTCTCTAAAAGAGTTATATCAAAAATCTGCAGTGAAACTGAAACCACATGAAAGATATCTGTGTTTCTGCATCTTGGTGCAAAAATTGCTCTATTTTTGTTCATAATTAATGCATTTTGCTTAAAATCCAAAAGGGAATCTTTTTGGTTAAAATCCATTCATAAATAGGCAGAATAAGGCTTATTTACACACACACACAGACACACACACACACACACTCGAAACATGGCAGATGTAAAGCTCACCAAATAAAAACTATAAACATTTGTGCATATTCATTTACATAAGTAGATTCACACATTTAGATACACAGAAATAATTTCGTATGTACACAAATTTGCAGTTTATAGAGGCCATGGGGCTCTAGTTATCACTGTAAATCCAGAGAGACTCCATTAATGCCCATAGAGTGACTCAGGTATAACTCATGGGCAGATTAAAGCATAGGTACCGTGGCACCATCCCTACTTAGCGGGGAACTGGTACGAGATCTATCCCATTGGCACTGACTCTGAGGTAATATCAAATGGCTGCTTTAATTCCTGAAGAACAGCAGTGACCTCACTGCACCTGGGATAACAGGAGCTCCCTTCCCCTGAAGATACAGAGGTGGCAGAAGACGTTCCTCAGTACTTTCACTGAGCTAGTGGGCTATCTGTTTGGATGATGGACCAGGCCTGCTGCTCTACTTCTCTTGCCACATACACTTACAGACCTCAGAGCTCGATCTTGGCATTAACTCCCTGTTGACCCACAAGGGGAAGTTCACACCTCTCAGACCTATTGTTCTAGGCTATCTGCAGACTTTGGTAGATATCAGCGCTTCAGTTAGGCTCAGCTCATATTTTCAAGCTTTCTTTCATAACTGTGAGTACTAGAAACTTCCCTAAAAATAATAATAAAAGTTGAGATGCTTATGTAGTCACATAACTCCAAAAAATGGAGCCGATAAACACAGGCCTATGGAGCCTATACCTTAAAATGCCCTTGAGGAGAAGGAAGAAAGGAAGTATGGTTGCTGTGAATGGTTTTGTTTGCATCTCCTTGTACTATTTTTTAAAAATTGATATGAAGAGCATTCAAAGCTGTCGACATGTATCCTTTGGTTTGAAGTCAAAATAAATACAAATAAAAATAAATAATAAATATTTGGCTGAGGGTTTTGTTTTTTGACTTTTTCCTTTTCTATTCATGCTAGAGATCTTCTACTCCTGGTTCTAGATGTGTGGACATTATATATATATCATGATTTTATTCTTTATGTAATAGATAAAAGAGACCTCACATAACGTAATGTGTTGTTTCATTTAAATATGTAGGGTCAGATCCTCAGATGGCATAAATTGGCATTGTTTTATTGTGTTCAATGGAGCTACATTGATTAAACCAACCAAGGATATAGCCCATATTTGAGAGTCCAATGCATATAACATATCCTTTTTTTTCAATTACTATGTGTGCATCTGTAGTTCTGTGTACTCTACCTGAAAGACTTCAACAATTCTCTCTTGTGGAACGGTCCATCCCTGAGAGGTATAATTGTTAATAGCCCTCTTCTATCCTACATAAATGGGAAGAGATAAATGAACAGTAGAAGTGAACACTTTTCAGATAAATCAAATCAACAATTTTTAAAGAAAATTAAACCCTCCTACCAAAACATTCATTTGCTGGAATGAACTGGATCTTTGAACACTAGTTCACGCTGTCAATTAATTTTCTAAAAAGTGTTGCTCTACTAAATCAAATGAAATTCTCAAATGAACTATGTAAATATGAGTTAAGCTAATGTTATAAGTTCTCTGTTTATCCCTGAGGGTCCAGTTCATATTCTACAAAAGAATTTATGTTAAAGAACTGTTCTGAAGGATACGTTGACATGAAATAACATGATTTATGTTCACATCCATCATATTGTCAGATTTTGGACAGATGTTGCTTAAGCTAAAGTGAGCAAAACAAAGCAAAACATCTTAATCTGATAAAGGATATTTCAAGCTCTCTTTCACAATACACACAAATGCACTCTATCATGGTACATCACGGAAACAGCAGAAAACAGGAGCCAAACTGACCCCTCCTAATGGGAAAGGAGTAAGAGAAGACTGAAAACTTGGCAAGATTCATCTCACAGAAATTGTTCCATCTAGCAGGAGGGGTCTGATAAGTAGTGGGCCCACATACTTTGGAGATCTAAGGATCATCCAGATCCATGGAGACAGGAACTGTCCTATATAAGTGCTTTCATCTCTGTGTGGCTCTGCTGGCACCTCCTGCCACTCCCCCGGTGAGTGCCCATAGAAAGAACCCAGAGGAAGAGCTTGCATCAGCTTCAGTTCCTGGCCAGATTTCAACTAGAAAAATCTTTAAATTCAGCCAGGAACAATGCTACAAAAAGTAGTTTGTCCCCACTACCATCTCACTCTCCCGCTATTGTCACTTTCGGCACATTACTGACCCAGTGCCATGAAGCCCAATGGAGGGATTTCCATGGACAAGGAGAGGGAATGTGTGCTATGGAAACTCAACTCCTGCCATAGGGATTTCCCAGGACAGATCTGAAATGAATCTAGGCACATACTATAAATATTCTCCCTCTCCCCCACCCATATAGATAACCACAGGTGTGTTGGGTGTGGTTTTTCAATTAAATACAATACTAACAGTAAAATAATACTAAATAACACAATACATTATTATAGTTCTGGTCAGAGAAATATGGCATATATTTCCAGAAAAAAACATTAAGGGCAAGATTTTCAAAAGTGCTAAGTGACTCAGGAGCATAAATCCCATTGGGACTAAAATATAGATACTTTTGAAAATTGTGTACCTTGTGTGACTTGCTTTTCATTTTCAACAGGGACTGATTTTCAGAAATTTCTAAACACCCACCCTCAGAAAATCCAGCTCATTTAAAGCATCTCAAACTGGGCACCCAAAATACCAATTCGTCTACAATGGTCCTGTAGGAATGGTCCTCAAGGAACTCAAATATGAAACTGCAGAAATACTGTGTTATGTAACCTACACTTAACTCAGTCTGTCTGCCAGATGCCTGGCAAATAGCTACTCTGATGCCATATTTTTTTAAAGGCTCTAGAGGTAATATTGGCAATTTCAGGTTGGTAAGCCTAATTCAGTACCAGGGAATTGGTTGAAACTATAGTAAAGAACAGAACTTCCATATGAGGAGAGATTAAATAGACTGACTGTTCAGCTCACAAAAGAGACTACTAAGGGGGGTTATGATAAAGGTCTATAAAATGAATAGTATGGAGAAAGTGAATAAGGGAGTGTTAATTTCCCCTTCACACATGAACCGGGGTCACCAAATAAACTTAATAGGCAGCAGGTTTAAAACAACCATAAGGAAGTATTTCTTCACACAACACATACTCAGTCTGTGAAACTCATTGCCAGGGAAGGTTGTGAAGGTCAAAATTATAACTGGGTTCAAAAAAGAATTAGATTATTTCATGGAGGATAGATCCATCTGTGTCTGTTGGTCAAGATGGTTAAGGATGCAACCCCATATTCCGGGTGTCCTTAAATCTCTGACTGCTAAAAGCTGGAACTGGTTGACTGGAGATGGACCACTCAATAAATTGTCCTGTTCTGTTAATGCCCTCTGAACCGTTTGGCACTGGCCTTGATCAGAAGACAGGATACTGGGCTAGATGGAGCATTGGTCTGACCCAGCATGGCTATTCTTATTATGTACTGGTTCCTTTTCCTTTGACAATCTCCTGATACTGCAATAAACTCCCACAGAAGGACTTCTTGTGACCGCCAATTTCAATTTTAAAAGAAAACAATTAAGGTGTTTTTTCCTACTGCTTATTCTGAAAAGGAAAATATTTAGGCCTTTTACTCTCTGTGTTTTCATTGGTGTTTTAACCCCATCAAAAACTTGACATTGCATGTAAGAATACAAGCCATTTTGCTGCAAAACCATGATTTTTTTCTGAAATAGCTGGCTGTAAAATCGCCTTTTCAAAAATGCAAAATGAAAATTGTAAGTTGTGAACAGCCCTCATGTTCATTAATGGAATAGTTCTTCCCTGTCGCATGCAAAGTAGGTGCATTGGTTCACTAGCATGGGCTCTCAAATAGGGCTGTCAAGTAATTAAAAAAATTAATCATGATTAATCGCTCTGTTAAACAATAATAGAATACTATACATATATAATTTTTTGGATGTGTTTCACATTTTCAAATATATTGATTTCAATTACGACTCAGAATACAAATACACAGTGTTCACTTTATATTTTTTATTAGAAATATTTGCACTCTAAAAATAAAAGAAATAGTATTTTTCAATTCACTTAATACAAGTACTGTAGTGCAATCTCTTTATCATGAAAGTTGAACTTACAAAGGTAGAGTTATGTACAAAAAATAACTGCATTCAAAATAAAACAATGTAAAACTTTAGAGCCTACAAGTCCAATTAGTACTACTTCTTGTTCAGCCAATCTCTCAGACAAACAAGTTTGTTTACATTTGCAGCTGATAATGCTGCCCACATCTTGTTTACATCACCTGAAAGTGAGAACAGGTATTCACATAGTACTGTTTTAGCCAGTGTTGCAAGATATTTACATGTCACATGTACTAAAGATTTGTATGTCCCTTCATCTTCAAACACCATTCCAGAGGATGTGCTTCCATGCTGATAATGGGTTTTATTTGATTTATGATCCAAAGCAGTGCAGACCAAGGCATGTTCATTTTCATCATCTGAGTCAGATGTTACCAGCAGAAGGTTGATTTTCTTTTTTGATGGTTCAGGTTCTGCAGTTTCCACATAGAAGTGTTGTTCTTTTAAGACTTCTGAAAGCATGGTCTACACCTCATCCCTCTCAGAGTTTGGAAGGCACTTCAGATTCTTAAATCTTGGGTCAAGTGCTGTAGCTATCTTTAGAAATCTCACACTGGGACCTTCTTTGCGTTTTGTGAAATCTGCAGTGAAAGTGTTCTTAAAATGAACAACATTCTGGGTCATCATTGAAGACTACTATAACATGAAATATATGGCATAATGCGAGTAAAACACAGAGCTTGAGACATAGAATTCTCCCCCAAGGAGTTCAGTCACAAATTTAATTAACACATTTTGTTTTTTTAACAAACGTCATCAGCCTGAAACCATGTCCTCTGGAATGGTGGCTGAAGCATGAAGGGGCATACAAATGTTTAGCATATAAAAACTTTGCAAGGCTGGCTACAAAAGTGCCATGCAAATACCTGTTCTCACTTTCAGGTGACATTGTAAATAAGAAGCGGACAGCACTATCTCCCAAGAATGTAAACAAACTTGTTTTTCTTAGTGATTGGTTGCAAAGAAGCAGGACTGAGTGGACTTCTAAGTGCTGAAGTTTTACATTATTTGGTTATTGAGTGCAGTTATATAACAAAAAAAATCTATATCATGAAAGCACAATTTACAAATTAAGAGATTGCACTACAGTACTTGTATGAGGTGAATTGAAAATACTATTTCTTTTATAATTTTTACAGTACAAATATTTGTAATAAAGCAAGCACTGGACACTTTGTATTCTGTGTTGTAATTGAAATCAATATATTTGAAAATGTAGAAAACATCCAAAATATTTAATAAATTTCAATTAGTACTCTATTGTTTCAGAGTGCAATTAAAACTGTGATTAATAACGATTAATATTTAAACACAATTTTTTTTAATTAATCTTAAAATTTCCAGACTACTGTACCCTGTTCAGGAGGCAAATTTGTCTTGATTACCCCCAAGTTTCACGTCATTTAAAAACTACTTGCTTACAAACTTAGACAAAAATACAAAAGGGTCACAACACACTATTGCTGAAAAATTGCTTACTTTCTCATTTTTTCCCTATATAATTATAAAATAAAATTTAACACACACGCCATGTTGAGAAATACATGTAGTATATAGATCAGGATAAATGGTCATTGTCTGTATGAAATTTTAGTTTGTACTGACTTTGCTAGCGCTTTTCCAGTGGCCTGTTGTAAAACTAGGCAAATGTCTGGATGAGTTGACGTACCCTGCTAGAAGGCCTCTGCATACCTTTGGGGGTACATGTACCCCTGGCTGTGATCCACTTTACTGAGAGAAAACATTCCACAGCCACAGAAACCACATCAGATGTGTTCAGTTAGTTTGCAGTGTCTGTATTCCTGAGTACAGTTTTCACACTTAAAGTGCATAGTTCAGAATCAGAGCATTATAAGCAATCATTTTCATACTTAGAAGCTTAAAGCTAGACTCCTAAGCAACAGTAGCCTGATTTTAAATTGTGCTGAGCACCTGCAGCTCCCATTGACTTCAGTAGGATTCTGGGATAATTAGCACTTCTGAATAATCAAATCAGTTTTATGTAGGAGCCTAACTTTAGGCACCCGGCTCTGAAAATAATTTTGTATGTAGTATGGACAGAGATACAAAAGAATGTATAAAAGACTTTCTGCTATACAAAGAGCGTATATGCTTTTGACAGCTGATTGGGCACACATGCAGCTCCATTAACTTCAGTTTGCAAAATTTGGCCCTGTAATGCTAGGAAGATCTCACAGGGAAAACAATCACAAAACTAAATGTGCAGTGCTTTGAATGTGTAAACAGATATTGATATGAATCACACACTATGTATATTTGTTTCCTTTAACTGCAGATGCTTCTTGGCTTTAGTGCTGAGGAGGGGACTATACTTCTATTTTAACAACTAGCTAGAAATCAAATCAAGCAGACTTGGCAGCTTCACTGTACAGACAAAAGCAATGGAAATAATCCACATGAGGAAAAAAAGTAAAACCAAAGAAGGAAGAAAGGGAGGTAGCAATAATTCTATACTGAGGCAATCATTCTGCACTAAGGATCGAGCAGACCCATTGGACTATATTCTCTGAAATGAAGTAAGCCTTACATTTCTTAGTAAGCCTTTGGTTGTTTTGTTTCACAGCCTTAATGTTATTAAAGGAGGAGTTTTTTTGCATTGAAAAAAGTGAGTCCATTCATATTTGATAAAACAGTATGATGATGTGGGTAAATAACTTTCACACCTGAATCTTCCAAGTAAGTCTGAGACCCCAAATTCGTTTTCAACCTGACCTCCTCATTTCTCATACCATATAAGTTATTACCCTGTTTATTATTTGCATGCTTATTTGCAAACCTCCCAGAGATACTTGAGAGGGTATCTTCAGAGGTCATAATTTTATCCTTTGTGAGACACAATTCAAAATGGCTCATTGTTGAAGTCCGGCCTTCAATTTTTCCTGTGTAAGTGCTAGGGATGAGTTTGTTCCCTTTTCTGCTCTCCCATAGGCATGGGAGGATTGTGATGAAGTGCCACATGAAGCAATTAAAGGGGCTAATTTTTCTATCATCTGGAAAAAGGCATAAGATTTAATGGCAGAAATGGCAGATGCTGCCAGCATTGACTAATCTTAGCTTTCTGTATCTCTGTCTATTAGTCCCACGCAGATGTGAGTAGCTCATGACCTGGGTTAGTAGAAAATTGAGGTTAAAGGCCTTCCTCCTTTACTGTAGGTCCCTCCAAGTTAAACCAATCTAGTCTCCCTTCAGCCCTTCTATCTAAGCTCCCCCATGCTTTTATCATCTGTTTGAAGCATAGTTCCAGATATTAGCTCATCCCTTGGTAAGCAAAGAGGTGGAGAAAAATCTGTTATTAAAGTCTGCTGTTCTGATAAATAAAACACATGGCTTCTTTTCCTATCTAAAGTGGGGTGTGGGTCATTTGTATTTTATCTGTCTTCTCTCCTTTCTTATGAAGATCTGAGTGTTTGGGAAATTTTGCTGAGGAACTGATTTATTGAAATAGAAAAATAACCCACCTATTTTATTTAGGGGCATGATTTTTTTAAACTAAAATAGTTCAGTCAGTACAACCCCTAGTGTGAATGCAGTTATACTGGTACAAAGTGTTAGAGCAGAATAGCTTAATAGGAATAAACAATACTGGCATAACTGCAACCATACTAGCGATTGTTCCACTTTAGCTATACCAGATTCAAGCTAATATAATTCAAGTGCTACCAGAACTGATGTACTTAGATCTATTCACTGCGGTATCTTCACTGCGGTGAGTTGACTGCTGACACTTCCCCGTTGACTCTGCCTGCACCTCTTGCTCTGGTGGAGTACTGGAATTGACGGAAGAGTGCTCAGTGCTCAATTAGAGTATATGCAATAAATGGACCCTCGCTGGCTTGATTGCTGCCCGCCGATCTGGCGGGTAATATAGACAAGGCCTGAGTGAAATCCTGATTCTATTGTTTTCAGTGGGTCCAGGATTTCACCCAGCTGTGCTGTTTCCCCATCCATCAGAGGGGGTTAATAATGTTTACTTACCTACCTCAAAGGGATGTGGGAAAGATTAATTAATGCATAAATTAGTACAATGCTTTGAAATTGAATAGTGCTGTATAGATACTAAGTGTTAACATAAGCGGCAGCAATTATCACAAAAAATTACTGGGATAGCTACTTAACGGTTTTCATTAGAACTGCCTGTTTTCAGGTATTCATATCTTTTTGAAATTTTCACCTTTCAGCATGAAATTTTTCAGGCCTTTCTTTTTTAAGTCAGTTTTTTAGTCTGAACAAAAGCTAATCAGTTATTTTGGAGTACGCACGTAGTGCTGTACTTTTGCCATATATTTATCTAATTATGTTATATCAGCAGTATATTGGCAATTTTATGAGCAGGCATGCTGTATAGCTTAGGTACTTCATTTTCAGTTTTTACTGGTTTTCATCTGAATTTTGGACCACTGAAGTACATGCAAATACTGACTACGTGAAGTAGATGTGTTTATGTTAACAATAAGTTAGTCAAAGTGTAAATGTGAGGCTGTTAAAGTAAAGCAAAGTAAAGTAGTGGAAGATACACATACACACGTGTGTGTATTTGTATACTATTAATGTACGTTCATGAAATAAACCACAGAATTAAACAACTTTTACTTTCAATACTCTTTTCTCTATTTCTTGCTTTTTTTCTGTCCTCCTATCCCTAATATTTACCCTGATATTTACCAAGAAAACTGGAAGTTAACTTTTGGCACTGCTTTTCACCCTTCCTCCTCCCCATTTTTGTAATAATATATATATATATAATACTGTCCTCGGGAGCCAAAAAATCTTACCACGTTATTGGTGAAACTGCATTATATTGAACTTGCTTTGATCCCCCGGAGTGCTGCTTTACCACGTTACATCCGAATTTGTGTTATATCAGGTCGTGTTATATCAGGGTAGAGGTGTACTAATAAATTCCAGGGAAATTTTAAACAAAATTAAAAAGTGAAAATGAAGGGCCTTTTGTAGAGCACATTTATATTTTGTCTGGCCCCAGATCACAATTTACTTTGGGGAACTATGAGGCCAGTTTAATTCCTGATGTAACACTATTGAACACCATGAAATTTCGTTGCACCAGAAATGACAGAATAAGGATAACCAGTGGGTAGAAGCTTGGGATTTAGGAGACATGAGTTTAATTCCCTACTCTATCTACCACAGGCCTCTTATTTTACCTTGCTCAAGTCATTTAGGGTATGTCCACACTTTGAGTTGGGGGTGTGATTCCCAGCTTGAGAAATCAGCCATGCTAGCTCTGGTGAAGCTAGCATGCTAAGAATAGAGTGTAGCTGCAATGGTGCTAGTGGCAAGGAGGTATAAGCCAACCTGAGTATGGCCTGGTCTACACTTGCAGTGTGAGGATTGATCTAAATTACGCAACTTCAGCTACATAAATAACATAGCTGAAGTCGATGTGCTTAGATCGACTTACCGTGGTGTCTTCACCGCGGTGCGTCGACTGCTACCTCTCCCTTATCGACTCTGCCTGCGCCTGTCTTACGGTGGTGGAGTACAGGAGTCTATGGGAGAGCTCTCAGGGGTCAATTTATTGCGTCTAGACTAGACATGACAAATCGATCCCCATTGGATCGATTGTTGCGTGCCGATCCAGCAGATAGTGTAGACATACCCTATGTTCCTAGCATCTCAGATGGGTATGCACTCAAGTTGGCTAGCAGCTCATAGCACCGTACTGCACTCCACTGTTAGCACGCTAGCTCCATCAGAGCTAGCACAAGTATGTCTTCTTAAACTGGGACTCACATTCCCAGCTTGAAATGTGGATTTCTGATGGGGAGAATATATCCCTATCTCATGTGGGTTTAGTGATGAGTACCACATTTAAGATTGAGAAACACTCAGATGCTCTGGTAATGGGGGCCAGACAAGCACCTAAGATAAATAATTATATTTGGTTTACTGTGGATTGGATTAATTTTCTTTTCCTCTTAACAGATCTGATAAACTGTGAGACTTATCTACTGCATAACATTTACTGGTATACCTTCTTCCCCATTATTCACAGCTGCCAAAATATACTTTGCTCCACAAATAAAAAAATTAGCAATATGTTACCGGCCAGATTTCCAAAAGCACTCAGCACCAGCAATTCCCACTGAGAAGCAGCAAGCAGTTACCCTCTAATTTATAACAATTGTTATGTCAAGAATAATTGTTGGTGCTGGATGCTAAGTGCTTTTGAAAATCTGTCCCCAAATGCCTGTGTACACCCTCTGCTATACTTTTGTTTATTTGCTCTGCTGTATATTCTTCAAGTAATAGTGTGCCAAGGTGACTTAGGAAAGTCCATGGGACTTGCACTCCTGAGTCACTGAGGTGCATTTGAAAATCCTACCGTGTATTCCCTAAGCCATCGCTCTGTCTTCAGTGGGAGTTTTGCTATTATGAGGTCTAAGAAAGAAGTTTATAAGGAGCTCAGGATTTGATCCCAGGAATGTACAAACATCTTCAAATCCAACAGTAAATTTATGGATCTAAAAAGAAAACCAGCAAATTGGGAAACCACATAGGGTCATGTCTACACAGCAGCTGGGAGGGTGCTTCTCAGTGTGGGTGTGTGCTTCTCAGTGTAGCAATGCCGAGTGAGCACGCTATAAATAGCAGTATGGTAATGGTGACACAAGCGACGGCTTGGATAAACCACCGGAATACAATGCCATCCGATTCCTGGGTAGTCGTTGGGTGATTAGTCTAAATTCCACCTCTGCTGCATTGGCCACACTGTTTTTTGCGGGGGGGTTATGCAAGAGCTTGAGGAAAGCTAGTGCATGCACGTCTACCCACGCTGGGAAGCACACTCCAAGCTGCTTTGTAGTCATACCCCTACTGTCAGAAAAAAAGTAAATGGTATGCAGTATCCTTTTGGTGTACCTTTTTCATTTATTTTTTTATTTTATTTTATTTTTTAAGATTAGAGGACAGTGTTCAGGTGAAAAATGTAAGGTTTACAGGCAATTCATTGTAGACCAGGTCACCAAAACAACTGTTCTAAGAGATAAAGATAAGGCATTATCTATTTCTGGCAGAGGGGTGCTATAAACTCAATATGCTATCTGTCATTCTTCTATTACTGAGAAGTCACAGAACATTTGTGCAGTAAATGCTTGCTGCTGTTTAGACTCAATTTGCTCTGAATATTTGAAACATGCCTGTTTGGTTCTAAGAGGTGTCTATTGCTATTTAAATGGGGCTCAGTTTGAAAGACCAAACAGGTTTTAAACTTATAGCTATCATGTTATTGCCTTACTTAATGTGTGGGAAAATGTAGAGACATCATTGTTCCCCATTCCTGTAACCATTCTAGGCATCTCTAATTTCCCTCCAGTTTACATCAAAAACTGCATTTATTAGTTAAGCTCTATTGCTGTTGCCTTGTTTAGGGACTTATCCACCATTGTTGGTGTCCATATAACTCACATGAATGCCAATTAATTGGCACTGAGTGGAGAATAGAGTCTCATAGCATTTGCTAAATGTTTTAGTGCGAAAAATAAAGGTTGTAAAGATATTTATATAAAGATATTACTAATTTCTATTAATATGTTGACAATAGGTTCAGATCTGTCTAGTTCGCTCTCTCTGTCTCTCTCCCCCTCTTTTTTTTATTATTGAATACAGTAATATACAATATGTTAAGGATGGGAATATGGGGCAAAGTCAATGGGCTTCCTGGATTTCAATGAAATTGTGCCAGGTGTGAATTTCATTCATCTCATGAAATGAAAAAGCCCTTTAAACTTTGTGGGTTTGGAATGTTCTCAAAGAAACCAGGTGAAATCCTGGCCCCACTGAAGTCAGTGGGAACTTTGAAGTCTATTGTAGTCAATACAAAGAGAAATGCATAAGAATGATGGTCTCCTTCTGTATATGATATCTTCCCACACTGAAAATCAGAGTGAGTAAAGAAAGCTCCAGAAAGTATCAGCACCCAGCTAATACCGTCAAACAAATGTTGCTTTCTGGCATGTTACATTTCACATTCTGAACAGACAAGTTTAATCACCTCTCCTGACTGTCTCTCCATTTCTCAGATCAGTGGAATGCGAGGGTTAATTTTGAAAAGACTCTCCTCCACCAGGCCTCTGAACAAGTGGCTGGATTTATATTTGCACAAAGGTATTCTGAAATTTATTACGAGCTTCAGAACTAAAAATGGCTGTCACCTCATACTAAATAGCTGTCAGTCATGATGTATTACTCTTCTTCCCTCCCCCCAAAATAAAACCAGATTAAAAGATTTTCAGATTCCATTCGGAATATTTTGCACAACATTTTTATCACAACTCCAAGGTTAAACTGTACATGACAATATACTCATCAATATAAAATACAATCTAGTTATGATATGACTGAGTTAAAGGTGCTGGGAAAATGAATATTTTAACTTCCTGTCTTTGGGAATTAATATTCTCAATTTTAAAATGCCATTGGTATAGCATTTTTGTCTCAAAGGCTCTGAGTCTAACCTGTTCATTGAAAGCACTGGAAACAGGATTGACCCCTGAATATTAATATACCATATAATATAGTACACTGAGATATGTATGTGTGTATCCCATTGTATAATAGAGTGTACAGAAGCATTCATGCACACAGAAGCTGGTCCAGTTTTTTCCCCCTCATGAAAATTTGACAACAATGAAAAAAACCTTCTGGTTTTCCTGAAATTCTCCACAGAAATCTTTGAATTTTTAGTGAAAATTCAGAATTCAAAAGATTTTGGCTAAAACCTTTTGACAAAAATAACTAAATTCTGTGGAAAACACTTTTTGGAGAAAAAATCATGTAATCAAAAGCCAAATTTTCTGTTGAAATACATTTTCTACAGGAAATTTTCAACCAGGTCAACCATATTCAGTGTGTTTTGCATATTTTGGTGACCAAGAAGATAAGGCAAAGTACCAGTATTTTAATTATAATTCTTTGGAAAGAGTCAAAAATGAGGAGCCAGTTCTGAAATCGAATTATATGAGAAAAGTGGAGAAAAAGAAAACTAGTACATTATACTTGGTATATTCACAAAAACAAAAGAGGCAGAGTGGGGGAGAATGATATCAACCATTACTAATGACAGGCTTGAACAACACATCTAGTTTTGTGGGTGGGATTTTTCTTTTTTCCTCTCCACAAAAGGCTTGTGTAAACAAGTCATGTTGTTGTTGGAGTTTCCCATCATAGTTGATGGATGAGAGTCAGTTTGTTTCTGGTCAGACAGATTCATTATTCGTCTCCAAAGTTTTGCTTAGGCAACATCACTGTGGGGGACCCCACTTATCCTTGGGTGCAAAGAAATTCAAAGATGAGCTTCTGATTCTAATTACATCTTTCTCTAAAACTTACGTGGACATCACTGTTCTTTTTCTTCAGAGCAGAGGCTGAAAATCTAGACTGACATTCCGGCTTTAATTTACTCCACTGTGGGCGTGTGAGAGGAAGAATGGCACAAGGCATGAGTCAATATAGAGTGTCAGCCCAGAATTTCAGCCTTTACTCAGGATTTCCATGCTTTTATTGGTTTAAGTGAATGCATTAGTGCTTCATACAATGCAGTTTCTGGTGGTCCAATATCTTCTTTTAAAAATGATTGCATTTACAAAAGACAAAGAAATCATTTTAGCTTGGGAAAAATAAGACAATGAAATGTAAATTCTCCTTTACAGCTATTGTGCTCTATTGTTTAAGTTGAAAATTACAGTCTTTAAAACTCTAATTTACTCCTTTGTATCCCTTTAGAAACAGTTGTGCTATTAAATTATTATGGTCTTATTAAAAACTGGATGTTGTTGGCTAAAAGCTTATAGTTGACTATGAAAATGTGCAGTTTGTGAATTCATGCACTAATGGAGTAAAATGATTCCTTTGAAAAACTACACCAAATATTCATTTTGAATTAGTTTTAAATGTTTAAGTTCTGAATGAAGTTAGGGATTAAAACAACACTGGCTTGAGACACACATAATGCCTAAGACGGCCCTCGGTGAGCTTGTCTTCCTAGCTCTATCAGTGTAACTGAGTCCAAACCTTTCACTCCCTGCAGATCCAGGCCTCTGCTGCTTTTCAGTACAGACTGCCAATGGTGCCAGGGGAAGATTCTCCACTGGGGTAAATTGTCAAACCAATAGAACTGTGACAGTTACACCGATAATCTGCATGAAAGACCTTTTCAGTGAATAAAAAATATGAATGTATGAATTTATATTTAGCTAGGATTGATGTATTATCTATATATATGCCTAATTACTTACATCAGCCAGCTGGTCTTAGAACCATATTTTCACCCTCTTTGTCTTTCCTTCATTCTGATTGTTGCTAACTAATTTTTCCATTTCTGAATTCTTATTTGTTTCAGTCATCTCTGAGTAAATCTTTATATTGGGAGATGCAGAAGTTATATTGCATTATACATGAAGGTGGTATGGAAAAAAATGAATTTATTTAAGACAACCAATTTTTAAATCAAAAAAAGATTAGCAATGTTGTTCCAGGCCATGTTGTAGAGCTCAATTTTTTATTTTTGTTACGTTCCCCCCCCCGCCAATCATATTGTAAGGAAGAGAAAGGGATATTATAGTTTCCATCCCCTCCCCCCGCACACACCACCAAATAGTGTATCTTTTGATCTGAAAATTGCTTTTTCTTAGAATGCAAATTTGTATTTAGAAATCCAGTTTCTAGATATTTGCTGAAAAATATGAGTATATTTTCACTCAAATCAGTCTTATTTTGAGCCAAACCAACAAAATGTTATGGTTTTCATGGTAACATTTTCATAAACTCAAATGAATGATGAAAATGTCTAATTTCAAGGTTCAAAATTTCACTGAAAGCATTTGCCATGCTGGTAATGCTATCTCAGTTGTATTTCAGGAGACTAACAACTTTATTTTATCCTTGTTTCAACTACTCAAGGAAGTGCATGCAAGAACCCATTCTACCATTCTTTCCAATTAATGCCAACTGGTAGACATTGCTAGGTTGATTTTGAAATATTACAAATGGTAGTTAAGGCACCTTAACTTGCAGTATTCTTTTACCACAATTTTCAGGCTCTCACACACAATCATATTTTTAGTATAAAACATACAACTACAAATAACAGAAAAAAATTCAGAAACTCTGATGTGAAATCCTGACCAAACTGAAATCAGTGCAAAGATCTCATTATCTTCAATATGGCCAGGATTTCACTCCTTGCATTTAATTTTCTGTTTGAAAGCACATTAAGAAGTTATTCGTTATGACCCTCTTTCATAGTAATCCTTAATTTCACTATTACTCTGTTTGCAAATATCATACAGCATTGTTACTCAAGGTGAGGAACAGGCACAGGAAGTAATAGATGTCTCCCATTACTCACCACGGAAGCCCTGACAGAGTGAGGTAAACAATTAAAGAGTACTGGAAACTCTCAAAAGAAAAAGAATATTCATTGAATATAAAACTGAATGCTGAGGCTAAGGATGATGAGCTGATGGCAGGATCCAAGATAAATTTGGTGTCGCTGTAAGCAAGCGAATGGTTAACAAAACTGTCTAAATAAATAACTAAAATAAAAAATAAAAAGCATTAGGGAAAGGCCAAGCAGATATTATAACTAAGTTTACTTTCACACGCTGTTCAGACTTTGCTTCTTTGGCCCCTAGCCACTGACTTCTCATTGTTGATATGAAGCTGGGGAAGACTGAGGATCAGGGCAAAAGCTGGATTGATGTCGGGGAGATTTTCACAATATTATCTTTGTGGCTGAGAGAACCACCAAGAGGGAAAGGCACAACAAAATATACTTTTATCACTTGGATATTTGCCTATATAAGCCTTGAACAAAGTACCCACTGAAATTTTGTGTCAGGAGACCAATCAGCAAACAGAATGTCAGTCCTGCAGGAAGATGCATTTCTTTCCCCAAGGATTTTTACTTTTTATACATAAAAACAAAAAAGGAACCATGATGCATTTTATTTGTTTTATTTATATTTCTAAAATTGATTTTTTGGAGGGGAAGGAGTTAGGGTTGAAGTGGTGGAGAAGGGGTTGTTAGAGTAAAGGAGGGGAATATAAAAAGGAGAGAGAAACCGAGGGGAAAGAATATAACAAGAAGAAAAGAGAGACTGGTGGGGACACATCCATTTAAGGTATCTAATCCTCTTTTTACAGATGGTGAAAACTGGAACAAGGAATGTTAAGGCCAAAATTTTCAGAGCTGGAAAATTTAAGAGAAGCACCTTAGGCAATTGCTTAGGCAATTAAATAAAAGTAGCCTGATATTCAGAGATGCTCAGACCTTCCAGTAAAGTCAACGGGATTTGCGGGAGTATAAACAAGTATGAAAACAGAATCATAGCATTGTAGGGCTGGAAGGACCATGAGAGCTCATCTAGTTCTTCCCCCCCCCACATACAGTGAAGCAGGACCAAGTATATCTAGACCATCCCTGACAGATGTTTGTCTAGCCTGTTCTTAAACACATCCATTTGTAACACCGCAGGGCGAGCCATTGCCCTCATTACTCCACCATCTCCCTTCCTCTAGTTTTCCTTTAGTAGTGGTGCCAACCTTGGAACAGTACAATGTTACAGTAAAGGAATTTAACCCCTATTGACCACTCCATATTTGCATAACTCTTCTTTTAGTACTAGACACATTTTTGTCTTACTATAGTCACTTCCTCCATTGGCATATGGCTTTCAGGGAACCATGGTGAGTTTCCTTTCAACCACAGAGGTATTCAAAACTGCTAAATGAAGAAAAGCAGAAAATATAGGAAAATGTGGATCTTTCAGGATTCAAATTAGGCATTTAAAAAATCCTTACATTAAATATAATCTTGCTTCTGTGCAATCAAAGAAAACCAAACCTTTAGTCATGCCCAGCTGAGGATATTAATATTCCGAACTTTTTAGAGCTAATTATTTTGCTGCCTTTATTGAAAAGTGCATGGCATGCAGTGCATAGTCCTGGTCTAATCAAAAATAATTTAATTAAAAAATTGCTGCATAGGTGTTTTTTTCCACTAGACTACACAAGCATTTTAAGTTATCTTTCACTTTTTCCCCTTTGGACTTTAATGCTTACAAATGAAGTTTCATGCTTCATGAAACAAAGATTAGCTGGCCACTTGGGCAAACCACTAGCAGGTAACATGATAATGCCAAATTCTAAATCTGTGGTGGGACCTGAGAGTCCAACGAAACTCATCTCAGGTGGAGAATACAGGGAAAGAGCTTCATATGACACTCTATAATCACCCTCACTTTGGTCATCCCAGGTCAGTAATAACTAGCAGCTCTCACAATTTTATCACAAGTCTGATATTTGGTAATTTTTCTTATGCGACAGCTCCTAGAGTCATATTATTACATGGGAATCTCTACTTTCATTATTTAAAAATCCAGTTCTCCAGTGGAGAAAAGCTTGAACCCTAAAGACTCAAAAACAAAAAGGCAAATAAAAGTAATGCATCAATTTAGAAAAAATAATGATTTTTGGAATGCTTGGATTTGACAATACTGATAGCTCCAGAAAGCATATCCAACTCACCACATACGGAAGAAGATTTCAGTCTTTTGAGAAGGAAACAAAGAGGATGCTTAAGGATCCTATACCTAGAAACTTCCTCTTTCCTTCTCCTCCCCTTCCCCCCCAATCATTCACCACCATGGAGTCTAGAGGCAAAGTGGCAGTGCAGACTTTGACACCAAAGCAAATGCATTTGCAATGTCTTTGGTGGAAGCTTCCCCCTGCCACACCAACCCCTTTTACCCCCTCCTCACACAGCCCCCTTCCCCCTCCTCGCCACCCAATACACCCACCTGCTTCAATACTTGTAGAAAGATTTGTGAGTAGCAACTTGATCTGAATATTTTGTTTCTTGTGAGCAAATCTCTCTTCTGTGTTTATCAGAGGGGGGAAAGTCCCTCACTGTGGCTACAAAAAGTCTTTTGAATTTACATTATCCATAAAATATACAACTAAGTATGTTCTACAGACACACAGAGCCAGTGCTGCTGAATTGCTTAATACAGCCTTATGTGAGAGGAACACTATAGTGATACCTGCACCTATGCACTTTAAAGCTCATAATGGACCACACAAGAGCAATGCTTTCAGGATAAAACAGTAATTACTATAGGACCAGGAGTAATTAAAAATCACAGAATAGGATAATGTAAATAAGGTAACCATGCAAGCTTGCAGTCAGAGTGAAAAACAACTACTCATACAGATAGGAAGTACAAAGAAGAATGCATCTTGATAGAAGATATACACAAAGATGAAGCTCACCAGGAGACACAGATATGTGTCTGACATAACACAGGAATCTTTGTATATATTAATGTGTAGGATTCCATAGAATATATATATCTAGGGTAACATGTTTCATAAGAATCTGTTAATTTAGTGGCTTGGTACTGATAGTTCTCATCTGGACACTGTCTCTGGTATTTCGGGTTGGTGGCAATGCTGACAATGTGATGGCCTAACCACTGGCTAGTCTCTTCTCCACTGATGTAATTACATTAACAGTACTTCTCTGGTTCACACACCATCACCAGACCATTTATCTCTTCTCTCTCATAAGGATAATTATTTATTTTTAGCACCAATAACACAACTAGGCTAAACTATATCTTTATATCCATCAAAGCCCATGACACCAGCTTCCATCCCCCTGCCCCCCCACCGTCCCTCTGCTAACAAGAAGTGACCCTAGCCATTTTCCTTGGCAAGGGCAGAAAACTTTTCACTGGTGGTTTCCCACCCATGAGAACCAAAAATAGCACCACAGCGGTGTGGTGACATCCCCTGGAAGTTGGCACACAGTGTAACCATCTTGCCCACCCCCAGAATGAGTCCTGATGCTAACTTCTTGAAGGTCCTCTACACTTTTCTATTCATACATGATAAAAATTGATTTTCTCCCACAGCCTTGATCAAATTTCCCTTATTTCCCATATTTCACTTAGTTCACCCAGGCAAGACATCATCTCCTTCTTCAGAGTTAATTAGTTGCCCTCAGGCTGACACAATTAAAGCTATTTATAGCTTCTCCTTTGCCCATGAAGATACATTTTCAAACTGGATGGAAGAGTCAAACCACACTCATACACTTGCTATTCAAGTTGTTAATTCTTCATAGCAGTGCAATCCAAGACAATCCTTGAATATCAATGTGACACAAAGAACCCTTGGCAAAGGGTCCTCTGTTCTTTGCAAACAACTCTTGTCTTAGTCCTGACAATCTCACTACACCAAACACATGCCTTGAAGAGGAAACATGTAAGGTATCTGCAGAAAGTTTATTACTTTTCAAGACTCATTATCATTGTGAGATGTATGTACAGGAATATTTAAGTGTAACTATACTGAAAGTATGCTTTGAGGTCTTGGGATAAAAAAAGTTAGTCATCAGGGGGATAATATATTGCAGTGATGGCCCATGGAAGTAGAAGGAAGATGTCAACCCTTCCTGGTTAGCCAGTGATGCAATGCAAAACTCAGTTTTCTAGCCATCCCAAGAATATCAATGAAAACCATCTAAACCATGTGAAAGTGAAAAAGGAACATTGCAATAAGCAGGAGATTGTCCTGTCTATAAATAGAGACAAAAGTTTGTTTCAGTATTACAGAGTGGGGAAAGGCACTCTATATCCATTCACTGAGGAAACATCTTGTGCAGCAGGAGTGTTTCCATGAAAGTTTGGATCCTGTAAAACAGTCAGTTCTCCAATGGACTAAACTTTGTGGGGAAATGTACTTTATAAAATAGGAAAGGTAATTATTAATAAGTATAGGCCCTAGTTCACATGTTATGATGCTATTTTGTATTGTAAACATTTGTTTCCATTGCACTTTCTTATTTTTAGTTGAATAAATAAATAAATCTTCTCTTGTTCAATTACAAGTGCTATGTGATACACAGGAGTAGTCATTTAAGGTAAAACTGGATACTCTGCTCCTTTGAGGGCAGAGAATATGGGATTTCTGTGAGTAGCCACTCTCAGGGGCTGGATATCACAGTGGAATGTTTCAAGGGAACTTGGGGTTTAGGTGCACCTCCCGTCAACCTGCAATGCAAAGACATGCATGGCATAGCCCAGAGGAGAGTGCTTGAATAGCTAATAACAGACTTGTGGTGTTAGGGAGCTAGCCACCACAGGCAAGGCTACCTGTCGCTACAGGCAGGAGAGGTAATAAGGTAACAATCCTTGGCAACATGAGACCATTACAATCAGAATGCTCTGTTTCCAAGAATTCTGGATCCACTAGAATCATGGACAAATCAATCTCTCCCATGCTACAATACAATTATTTTTGTTATTCACTACCAATTTTCAGCCTTACTTCAGTGGCAGAGATTTCCTGGAGATTTTTACTGGGAGGACTGCAACATTTCCATCAGAATGAGCACATTCCAGGTGACTAGCTTGTGCACTCCTTTGGAGCCTGATCTAAAGTCCACTGAGTCAATGAAAAGATTCCAGATGATTTGGATGGTTGTGCGATATTCTCTGGAACAACCAAAGTATTTTCAACAGGAAACAAAACTAGAGCTCGGTGAATTTTTTCTTCCAAATCTTTTTCCTGTGAAAAATGCAGATTTGTTGACACTAAAACATTTCACAGCTTCACATTGGTCTTGCCAAATTGTTTTAGTTGGGGAAAAACAAAACAAAAGAATCAGAAAATAAGTGAAATATTTCATTTTGATATTTTTAAATGAAATGTTCTGATTTTTCAGTTTGAAAAGAATTTATATTTCAATTTTATTGAAAACATGAAATGCCTAAAATACAAATAAAATCTTTCATTTTCAGTCAATGAAACATTTTAGTCTATCCAAACTGATTTTTTTTTAAACTTTTTGATTCACTGAAAATTTCAGAAAAAGATCTGTTTCTGGTCACCCCAACCTGAAATGATTCCCTAACCCCAATTTTGCTGGGATTATCAACAAACTGAAAAATCCATTATTTGCACCACTCCAATCAAATCCCTTTGCAATACCTTCAGTTCTTTCCCCAATGTAGACTTATCTCCCTCCCTCACTAAACAGTCTTTTTTCTCCATATCTACTAGCTCTTTTTGAAACAGTAGAGAGGAGCCTTTGCTAATCATAAACATTAATTTTAAATCTTCTCTGTATCCATGTAGTACTAAAGACAAATTTGATTAAAATGACTGCTATAAAAACATAAATATTAACCTGTCCAAGAAGAGCAATTAAGAACATA
Organism: Chelonoidis abingdonii; assembly: GCF_003597395.2. NCBI lineage: Eukaryota > Metazoa > Chordata > Testudines > Testudinidae > Chelonoidis > Chelonoidis abingdonii. Next base: position 171,685,871 of record NC_133770.1, on the reverse strand, counting down.
CTACGCATTCCAGGACATCTTTAATTGTTTTCTTAATACTCCTAGTATGAATTTTCCTATCTTTGTTTTGTTTTCTGATATTCTCTTTGGATTTACTAAGAAGAGTGCATTCATATAAAAACCCAATAAGACTGCCGTATTATTAAGGGTACTACATGCATGTTCAAATACAGTAATAATAGGCAAAAACCAGTTAATACACTATTCTATGTCCATGAAAGGTGAACTGCAAAGCACAAGGAATCCAGAGGCTGGAATGCCACATCAGCAGAGTGTTCAATTCAATATGATAATACCAGCAATTTAACAAACTGCTGAACATTCAGGGAAAATGTAAAACATTTATGTTCTAATATGGCAGAATGACAGTGCAGAAATATTTGTCATTATTTTCTTTATTCTACCATGCAGTTCAGATTCTCTGACTCTCCCTAGTCAGGTCACCATGAATACCAAGCAAAGGGCTATCACTCATTTAAATATGGTTAGGATACGTTCTGATAGCACAAGGGGTGCAAACCTGAGTAACTCTGGATTTAGATTTTGGTTGAGATTGAAACGTCTGTCAAACAAATAGCACCTACATCTAATCTCCCAAGTCTACTCAGGTTCTCGAGTTTGGCTTTTGCATTGCAAGATTCTTCTTGAGTAGATGTTTTTCAAGGCTTTGTCTTGAATAGAAAAGTGAATTTAGTTCAGTCTTAGCTGACATGCTAGCTAAATTCAACCTTTTTTTTTTTAACTGTAGATTTAGGGTAATGACTGTAGCTCAATTGCAGCTATTGAATTTGAGCCTCAGCAGGAATCTACCCAACAGAGTGACCCAATAGGTTTTACCTGTAAGTGCTAGGTTTTACCTTGAGGTGCTAGGTTTTATCTTGAAACTACACTAGAAAAAAGATTGAGTGGAGTTTAGGCTTAGATACCAATCAGGTAAACGCAACCTAAACTGGATTATTTGACCTAATCAAGACAAAGACCATGTGAACAACCACCTGAACTCAATGATCAAGCTCAATGATCAAGACCCTGCCTTCTGAGCTACCATGGTGTCTGTGTGTTTCTTTGAGTGATGCAGGGCTCATCTAGCCTTAATGCTTTTCTGCACAGCGAGGTTTTCCTGCTAAATATACTTAAGAATGAGCTCTTAGCAAAAGCGCTTATCTGGGCCAATTGTACCACACTGCATAACACTGCTTGTCTGCTGAAGTGAACTCTCAATATAGGTATGTCTTCATTAAAGGTTTAACCCAGATGACTAGCATCTGTGTCTGAGCACTTGGATAGCGTAGCCACCCTGCAAAGATATATCCAAGTTAGAAGCCATTCTCTCATTCTTTCTGTTAATTGTGGGAGAACTTCTCTGTCCTTCTGGGCATCCAGGAGGAACTGTGGGATGGTGTTGGAAGACTACCGGCACTCAAGAGATTTAGCCTTCACTCTTATTGCAAATTGAGCAGGTTACGAGCCCAAGTGAAACTAGCACCCAGGTATTAACTCCAACCTCCAGCTGGGCCAGCTAGCTTGGATAGAAAACATCATTAAACTCAGGAGAAGCGTTTGTGTGGATGGTTGGGCAACACCTGGATAAGTAGCTGGGTTAACTTTTCAGTGAAGATGTTCCCTTAAATGGTTTGATCAGCTATCTGGGTCATAGTGAGATGCCCTGGGAAGTTTTGGATTTCTACCTAAAACTTTCATCCAGTCTTTATCATAACAAAAATTAAACCTATGCAAGGAATAATGTTGTTCAGCAGAAGAACCCACAGACATCAACAAATGGAAGCCTTCTGTCCTTTAAAAGAAATATGAGAGGAAGAGGAGGGTGGGGATGTCTCAGATACTGGAACCAGGTAGCCATGAAATTTACCTGTATGGCAGGTTAAACCCAGAGGTTTGGATAGTCTTCACTATAGATTAGAAGCTAAGATCTGCAGACTTTCTGGGCATTGCACAGCTTTTTGTGAAATGGAAAGTGACAGTTAATTTTCTATCAAATACAGGCAGAGTAAGCAGTACTACTAAAATATTATCATGAAAGTTTGATCTATGCACTAAGCTTTCACTTTGCAAATATTACAATAATCAAATTCAATAATGTGTTAACATTTTAACATTAGCATTGTTATCTATACAGGATTATCTCTCTATTCAACAGCAACTTCTGTAAGTCTACTACCATCTCTTTGTTCAGATGATCCTTGACACCAGAATCCTCTACATAATGAGATGAATACATTTTAATTAAAAATCTGCACAAGATTATTGCATGCTGTAATTGTTTTTGATCTGGTTGTCTTAGGCTAAGGTTGGGGAAGAATGTTGTCATACTGGGTATTATTGTTTTTCATTCAGCATGTTGTAGTTCCTCCAAATTTGGACCTTTTGCATAATGAAAACTTGAACTTTGTAACTAAATAAAAAGTTTTTTTTATTTCTTTCTTTTCCATAGTGAAAACATTCAGCTTAATAATATCCTTCAGTATATAGCTCCATGTATTTCTGAAGTAAGTTTTCCTATATGGTTCCTTGAGGTTTAAAAACAGTCTTCCATTTTCTGCATGCCATTTTGCACCTGCTAATAATTCTGAGTGCAATTCTGAAGTTGGAAATGATGGCAGTTAGATTTTCATGACTGTGTTAGTGAAGGCGGGAGCTAGCAGAGCTGGTCCAAAACAAAAAATATTTACTATAAAATTTTCCCATCCAAAAATGTGGTTTTGCTGAAATTTTTCATGCCCAATGTTGACTGATATTTTTTTCAATTTTCTGTTGAGAATATTCAAAATAAAACATTTGCTTTGAATTGACATTTTGAAAAATATTAAAAACAATTTTCATTTCACTTAATGTTTCATTTCAGTTTTTGGAAAATAATTTTTTTGGTGTTCCATTTTCAGTTTTTGGATTTGAGGTTTTATTTTCCCACTTCCCTCTTCTCGCCCTTCCCACTGTAATAAATAAGAAAACAGTAAAAACTGGGAAACCAGAACACCCCCCCCCACACACACACACACAATTTTTAAGCTTTCCTCCTTTTTTTCCCAACTTTTTCAAGGTGGAAAATAGTAACTATGAAAAGTGGATTTTTCAGACTTGCCTCTCTGTCCTGCATCATTCCAAGCTCCATGGTAACAATAACCCATTAGACTCAAATCATTCCAGCAAACTAGTGAAATCCAAAGTATGTCCAATGGACTGCAGTAATGTGACTGCTAATCTCTTATAACTGTATTTTTAAAAATACAAGGTTTGGGGAGGTTGTCTATGACAACACATAATACAACACAAAATACAAGGTTGTCTATGAGAACACATAAGATCTATAGTCATGGTGAAAAGGTGCCTCAGAGCTAAGAGTTAAAGTTGTGGGGCAGATCTGCAGCTTTTGTAAATTATCATACACCCACTGAACTCAATTCATTTACTCCAGCTAAGGGTTTGCCTCTTATTAGTTCTGTTTATTGTGGCAATGCTTAAGAACCAACCATGAATGGGGTCCCATTGTGCTAGCCAGTGTACAACTAGACTAGCAGATAGTCCTTCCTCTGAAAAGCTTACAGTCTAAATAGACATAAGAACAGACATACTGGGTCAGACCAATTGCCCATCTAGCCCAATATCCTGTCTTTTGACAGTGGCCAGTGTCAGATGCTTCAGAGGGAATGAACAGAACAATTATAAGGTGATCCATCCCATCTTCAAGACAAGAGAGTCATAGGGTTGGGGTAGGTATATGACACACAAACAGAGTGAACAATGGGATGGTAGGAAATATTGTGTAAATACCGCAATTTTTTGCGTGGCTGGTTTACTTAGGAGGGGATCAGCTACATGGAATGAAAAGGGAAGGGAAGGAGGACAAATGGAACAAAACAGGTGAGAAGAAGGTTAAGAGCAGCAGGTTGTAGCAATTAGTTCATTTCATCATCCATTTATCATTGTGTTAGCTGGTGTTATAGTCAATTCATATGCTATTTCATAGATAATCAATGTATGTTAAATGGATTTAAATTGTAGGATTTTAGAAGTATAAGATTGATAAGTATTTAGGAGTGATGATTTTGTATTAGGTAGATAAGTAAAGCAGGTCTGAAACGCAAGGCCTACAGGCTGATAACTGTAAGATTTTAGCTTAGCCATATGAGGCCATAGACTTAAGAATGCTTGACATGAGTGGGTGACTGAGGAATAACTCTATGTTAGTAGAGTCACAAAATTACTGTAAAAATATGCGAGTAGGTGATGTTACAGAAAAGTGGCTCTCAATAGCAATGTATTGTCCAAGAACAGTAGACATTTGATTGTAATATCTTTGAATATCTGATCCTGACTGCAGAGTACATATTGTGCTAATGAGACTAAGAAGAACTAAGAACAACTTGTTAAAAATGGGGTACTTCCATATTCACGGGGTGTGGAAGTATAGATAAAGAAAAGAGGGTTGACACTTTCATGCATATGCTTAAGATGTTAGGTGTGGTCAGAATTACAATATAAAAGAGGGTTTCATGGCTAGTAAAAGTGGGGAGACCCAAGGATCAACCTCTTAACAATGATCATCTATTGAGCGATCTATCAGATCCTAGAATGTCTTTGAGGATGTATGACTACAATTATAATTATTGCATGGTTATTTGCAGGATTTCTATATGTGTGGTTAATTGTAACTTTACTTGTTGGTTTAATAAAACTTGTCGCATGGACAAGACTTTGTACTTGTGATTGTGTCTGTGGGAACGATCCTTGGACTTTGTGTGTTTCTAGAGTCTCAAAATTTGAGAAAAGCACCAGAGGCAATTTTCACTCTGTTGAGCCAGAAGCTGTAGCAACCAAAGCTGACTAATACAACATCACTAAGTTCCCTTTAAATAAAATAAAAGGCTACAAGGTATGGAGTGATGGTGAGGTGAAGACACTGAAGGAAGCGGAATGAGAAGCTTGGAGCAAACCGCCAATCAGTGCGGGGCAGAAAAAGCCCTGTTAACACTGAATGTCTAAAGGGCCCTGCTTTGGCTGTTTCTGCAGCTGCTCCCCAAAGCTAGAGTATCTGGTCAGTTCCTCTCTGCAGTTTGTCCCCAAGGCACCACCTTGGGCCTCATGTCTCCCAAGTGGTGGAGAGTCTTACCTTCAAATTCTTGGTCCAGGAAAACTGTTGGGGGCAGGGATGGCCCTGTTTGGGCCCTATTTTATCTATTCCCTCCAACTGCAACTTTGCCTGCTGCTCCTACTGACTGGAGTCTCCCTATATGCAAGGACCATGCAGAAATACAGAAAGACAAAGTCCATGCCCAAAATGGTTTACAGCATGAAATTTAAAATATATATATATATATATATATATATATATATATATATATATAAAATTAGAAAAGAGGATAGGTAAATAGGATACAGCCACAGAGTACTGAAAGCAATGGGTGACTAGGATATCCATTGTTACCTTCCACATTATGTACACAAAATAAAATTTAAAAATAAATCTAATCTATACTTGAGCCTGGCATTTCTCCTATAGATAAATTATTCCTCATTGGGAATTCTGTGTCTTTGGCAGTGCAGAAGCACTGTATACAACAAGAAATTCAAAAGTTCTCTCTTGGTTCTTTCATTTTGCAATTTCTTCTCTTCAAGCAGCAACAGCCCTTGTCAAGATAAGTCACCTCTGTCACTCAGCCTTCATGTTTCTGAAAGCAGTTTAGGAAACTGACAGTATCCAATACTGAACTTCAGATGAGGAACCTACAGTAGGGAATGCAATACTGGTTTGACCTGTGCAAATTTGTATTCACCTGTGCACACAATCTATGAAGCACAGACAAAAAATGTATGTGCATAATACAATTATGAATCTGTGGTTGCCTAAGACTTCATAGTAAATGCTAATGCTGGTTGAACAGAAAAATAATTTAATTATAATTTCACAAATATAAGCTCCAAGATAGATGTGAGGGACCACATGATTCATTATTCCCTAGTTTTAGAACAAACAATTAGTTTAAAATTATCTGTGAATCCTGAAATTGTCACCAATTTAACACAAGATTATGCTAAACAAATACTAGAAGTTTGTATTTTTGTTATTTTAGAGTTTATAAAGGAGTTTCAATCAAGGAACAGAAACAATACCATGAGTCTTAAGCAACTGGTCATACAACATGACTAATGAATATTAAATAGTCTATTTTACATACAACCCAGGAACCGAAGATATTCACCGAATACATCTGGAGATCACAGAACAAAATAAACAGATATATTTTCAGAAACCTAGAAAGGTTCGTGAAGTTGCAACTAGTCAAAAGGGGGGTATATTCATAACCATCCTTCTAAATTGTTCAACCAGTTATAGTTATCAGTGTACTGTATATTATGGCCACTTTAAATGTCATGGTACAGTAATAATGGGGCATAGAATTCAGATGCTTCTGCTACAAGAACACAGCCTCTCTCTACCACTTGAGGCAAAAAAGAATCTGCTGACTAGTAGCAATAAAGGGCATATGACACACAACTCAGAAGTTTGGATTCTATCCAGCAGAGGGCAATGGTCCATAGTAGTTAGAGCAAAGGCTGTGGCACCTAGGGTAGGTCTACACTGCAAAGAAAAATCCACAGCTGGCCCATGCCAGCTGACCTGAGCACATAGGGCTCAGGCTGCAGGGCTGTTGCATTGGTATGTAGACTTCAGACTTGGGCAGGAACCCAGGCTCTCAGACCCTGTAGGGGGAGGGTCCCAGAAGTCTATACAGCAATGAAAGAGCCCCACAGCCTGAATAGGCTGGCATGGGCCAGCCAGGGGGGTTTCTTTGCTGTGTAGACATACCCCAAGAGAATCAAGGGCTTCTAACTGAAACTGAGCCATTAACTCATTTTTTTTCTTAGTTTCTTAAACTTCTGTGCCTCACTTAGGACCTTTATTGCAAACCAAAAGCTAAGTCTGAACTGTTCTATCCCAAGTGCACAGTATATTGAAAGATACACAGTAGAACTTTTTTACAGTGAAATGATTATTTTCACAGATTATCCTCGCTGCAGACTTGCCCTTGCAAAGTGCTGAGGCTTTCCAAGAGGAGCTGAGTACTCATAGCTTCCATAAACTTCAGCAGCAATCAAGAGTACTCAGCGCCTTGTAGGATCAATCCCTACAAGACAAGGTTCCTCCTAAACTGAACTACACTTTGCACATTGCAATGCACTGAGTAAAAAGGGAGGCCGCACTGCCTTAAGACTTAGCTTTTATTGCTGCCACTGACACGTGTCTATATTGCCAAAAAAAGCTCAGTGGTTTGTGCATTGGCCTGCTAAACCCAGGGTTGTGAATTTAATCCTTGAGGGATCCACATAGGGATCTAGGGCAAAAATCAGTACTTGGTCCTGCCTAGTGAAGGCAGGGGGCTGGACTCGATGGCCTTTCAGGGTCCCTTCCAACTCTATGAATTTTTTTTCATTTTATTAAAATAAAGAATTTAAAAACAATAAAAAAAACCCTGCAATTGCAAGTCTCAGAGCCCGATCAACTGACTCAGACTCACTCTACAGGGCTAAAGATAGAAGAGCATACTTTCCCATTTGGGCTGGGGTTCGGGCTCTCTCCCCTTGCCAGTTTTTAGAGCCTGGGGTCTAGCCCAAGTGAAAATAACTACACTGTATGGCCCTATAGCATAAGCCTGAGTAAATTGACACAGAAGCTAAGAGTCATTGCTGCAGGGGAGTTTTATTATTATTTTGCTGTGTGAACATGTGCCTCCTGGATAAGTCACTTAACCTTTCTATGTTTCATTTCCCCTTTATGTAAAAGGATGATAATAATAGTTCCCAATCTTACTGAAGTGCTTTAAGATCTTTGGCTGAAAAATTCTATAAAAGTGCAAAAGATTCATTAATTATTGTTATTAATTTGTAAGTTTTGTTCTAGTTAACACAAGTGGAGTATCACTATATTTGTGTTCCACTGTATCATCTTTCTCTGACACAGAGTGTAATATCCTAGAATAACTAATAGCCTTGGGAAATGCTTAGTTGCCACAGCTGTGGGGTCTGCAGAGGTGCTTAAGTTGGAGCCTGAACTGGAACTCATGCCTCCACTACTGTGGTCCAAAATAGCCCAGACACTTTGATCTTTAGGGCCTGCTGCAATGCACATCTCTTTTCTGAGTTTTCAGGACAGATTGCTGTTTGTAGCTGGGGAGAGTTACATATTTTTCCTTGCTGGTTTTGGAGAAGCTTCTGCGTTTGCTTTTGTTAATACTAGCACAATTACATTTTTAACATATGGCAAGGCATATAAAGCCCTAGATAGGGGGTTTGCCTCTAGTGTAGACATCTAAATTAATAAATAACTCCTCTTTGCTTTTCCTATCACTGCAGAAATCGTAGCCAGTCATACCTTGTTTGGCATGTGTCACTGAAATGTTTCTGAACTGTAACTTTTACGCTTGAATTTCTTTCCTGTTTGCAACTGCTGTTAACAGATTCCATACGGGCCTCAGAATGGACCTTAAAAGCCTGGAGGTAGCAGAATCAACAGCAGAAGGTAATGAGTAGGGCTGCATCCTGGGCGTTGCTCTATGAGTGCAATGTGCAACAGATGCTCTTGTAACAGCTGGGAGGACACAATTAGCATACCAAAGAGACATGTTGTAGTGTCACATTGCATAATCTTGAGCAACCCAGACCTTAGGCTTGAAATATCCGAACAATGAAATATATTTAAAGGGACTCTGGCAACTTGAAATCTAGTCAATTACATAAGAAAAAAGAAAAAAAAAAAGTAAAAGTAGTTTCAGAGACTGTACCTGCAACCAAGTCCCCAGACAATTTTGCATTTCATGTAACTTGACAGCTCACATACTTTTTGGGCCATAAAAGGACACAACTGGTAGAAGAAAGAGAATGAAACACAGATCATTGAATAGACACAATTCCCTATTTGCCTTATTTAACTGATGATATTGTGCGCTCTGTGGATCAGAGTTACAGGGAACATGAAATGAAACAGCAGTAGGTAAGTGATCAGTTGCATGGCATTTAGCAAATAAACTTAGACTTTCCATTGGCTTCAATCAGCTTTGGATGAGGCCTCCACTTTTGTTTTGTTTTTTTTAGGGACTTTCCTTTTAGTCATTCATCACCTAAACCTCCTGCAATACTACCGTTAGGCAGAAAAAAATGGAGGACTATTTCATTTTCATAAACTTGCATTTCTTGTAGTTGGTAACTTCACTTAACCAATACTATACTTGGTTGTCTACTATTCTCAGCAACAAGGGCTATGCTTGGAGGCTCAGCAGATGTTTTTCCAGTAGTCCAATGAGACAAATATCCTTTTTTAAATTAATGATCATTTTATTTTTCTTGTTGTCCCGCTCCAATAAATAACCAATAAATGAATAAATAGAACTAGAACAACCAAAAGAGGTCTTTGTTTACAAATTACACTCAGTCATTTTATTCTTTGATTCCAGATCTAGCTGTAACTACTACCGACCAGTAAGCTACCTGAACCCTGCCACACAGAATGCTGCAGAATGTGAAGCTGTAGAAACCGCATGCAGAATGGCTACAGTTTTTAAAACTCCTTACTCCACAATTACCAGCTGTCAACACGAGGTATGGAAAAAAACACGAAGATTTAGAATTAAGTAAGTGATGCACTTTAGGATGTCAATTGCAGATAAACCAAGTTATGCCTTTACATTTTCAAAAGCTGAAAGCAGCAGAGGCCAGTGAAGGGTCCCTTTTCCCCCCAGGCAAATAGGTTACTTCATAGGATCAAAGAATGGGGAAAGAGCTGCTTTTTCTTATTGTGAAGTCAAAACATTGATGGAGTGGGTGGAGTGACCTTGCCCAACGATGGAAGGTAAAGACACCTGAAGAAGGATCTGCCACTGCAGGTAAGTGGCAGATCATGGAATGGAGTGAAGGCCCCACGATTATGCAAACTTTAAAGAATCATAACAATTTTTTGCTTCAGGTTCTGTCTGAAGAACAATAAAAAGTTTTTTGGGAAATCTTATCTTAAGTGAATCACTTTGCTCATCTCTCCAGTTGTTAACTACACTTTTCTCAGTGAAATTCCCCATACTTTTGCTCTGGAATTAACAATGATCCAAAAGAGAGATCACATATATTATTAATGGAACATCGTGTACCTTACTGACCATGATTTAAAGGCTAGCGTGGAGGAAATCCCTAAAGCCATCTGAAGCTGCAAGTAGAAAAGGCAATTGGGATAGCATACAAATCAAAATACATGCATATATATTCATTTATATTAAGCTTTAGCTACGCATTGTCTAAATTTCCATATTTGGTTTTGTTTTCATACCAAAAATATTACTCTATTGGAGAGTGCAGAAGGCAAAACAGATGGGAGAGTTCAGGCTTTCCGAATATTTGTTATTAGGAAAAAACGTTTACATTTATTCTCTTTGGAAAAGAGAAGACTGAGAGGGGACATGATAGCATGTCCTTCTCTTTGGAAAAGAGAAGACTTTGAGGTGACCTATTTAGCTTCAGTGGTCTTTGTTACTTGACAATATATGAAATAAGATGGCAAACAGAATAAATGTGCTCAAGACTTTTTTTTTAATGGACAAAGGGGTTTAAATGATACAAAGCAGGGAAGTAAGGTTAAAATAAATCTAAAGGACAATCTTACTGAAATGTGCCCTTTTCATGACCAGCAATCCTTTATGTCGTTATGATAGTTTTATTAATTGAAATAAAAGAGAACATTTTACATGTTGTAGCTCCTGCAGAAGTGTGTAGCATGCAAATGAAGCAGTAGGGCTGGAAGGGAGAAAAATTAAACCTATGCGAACAATTTGCTCAGATTTTTTGCAAATTTTGCCTGCAGATGTACCCAGATGGTTTCCATGGATTTCTGAGGCTGCTCTGAATAATTGAGGACTGAAGTGTCCTCAACTATTTGATTCCCCCCACCCTATCCAATTCTTCATGCATGCAAACATTTCTAGCATTTTTCCAGAAGTTTCATTGTTGGGAAGAGCCATTTTCAGAATTAAAAAAGTCAAAGAAATCTGAGTGGAAGATTTTCAAAGGCACAAGAGGCAGCTAAGTGCCCAATCTTCACTGACTACCAATGGTATCTAGGCACTAACATTAGCTACCATTTGTACATTTCAGAATCTTCCCCTAAATCTTAAAAAAATGCATCAAAGAGAACTAGTCCTTTCCTCCCTTGGGAAAAACTATAGTAGGTCAAAGCCATTAAAAGGAAAAGTGTTGCAAGGTAGTAAATAGAGGACATTGACTGCCTTCTGGTCATCTTATTGTAAGTCCTTGCCTCTTTATCTCGGCGTCTCACAGTATTCTTCTCTTTCAGTGGCCAGTCTGACAAAACTCCACTAGATGTGGTGAGAGACTGACTTCAATCTCTGGGTATATTATGTAAGAAATTCTTTCAAAATCCTTCATGTAGGAGTGCTGAAATGGGAGGAAGAGTGGAGGGAATTCTGGAAGTACAAAACTTCTCTTTAATGTTAGTGGACACTGCAGTGAAATGCTGTCCCTCTGCAGTCTATGAGCTAAAATGACACTAACCTCACACGAAGGCCAGGAAGGACTTTTGGGTGCTGCAACTAGAAATTCACGGCAGAGGATGATGTCTAAGAACAGATGGTGCACCCAGCAAATCCTGTCGCATGCCCATGATTTAGGGACATAATCTGGATACAAGCCAATAAGTTTTCTTCCTCCATAGACTCACTGAAAACTGTTACATAGAATCCTAGGGTGACCAGATAGCAAGTGTGAAAAATCGGGCCACTTTTTTTTTTCAGGGTGGGGGTGAGGCTTGAGCCCTGGCATTTCTTTAATTACAAATTAAGCACTGTGTCTGGTCACCCTATAATACCCCCACTACAAATCCTAAGGGAAGATAAGAACATAAGAAGGGCCAAACTGGGTCAGTCCAAAGGTTCATCTAGCCCAATATTCTGTCTCCTGACAGTGGCCAATGCTAGGTGCTCCAGAGGGAATGAACAGAACAGGTCATCATCAAGTGCCCAGAGAATCATAGAATATTAGGGTTGGAAGAGACCTCAGGAGGTCCTCTAATCCAACCCCCTGCTCAAAGCAGGATCAACACCAACTAAATCAGGGGTCAGCAACCTCTGGCAGGCAGCTCGCCAGGGTAAGCACGCTGGCGGGCCAGGCCAGTTTGTTTACATGCCGTGTCAGCAGGTTCAGCTGATCATGGCTTCCACTGGCTGTGGTTCGCTGTCCCAGGCCAATGGGGGTGGTGGGAAGCGGCGCGGCCCGAGGGATGTGCTGGCCACAGCTTTCTACCACCCCCATTGGCCTGGAGCGGCGAACTGCCGCCAGTGGGAGTTGCAATTGGCTGAACCTACCAACGCGGCAGGTAAACAAACTGGCCTGGCCCGCCAGGGCGCTTACCCTCGTGAGCCACATGCCAAAGGTTGCCAACTCCTGCACTAAATCATCCCAGCCAGGGCTTTGTCAAGCCGGTCCTTAAAAAACTCTAAGGACAGAGATTCCACCCCTCCCCCCGACAGGTAAACCATTTCAGTGCTTCCCGACTCTGCTTGTGAAATAATATTTGCAAATACCCAACCTAGACCTCCCCCACTACAACTTGAGATCATTGCTCCTTGTTCTGTGATCTGCCACCACTGAGAACAGCTGAGCACCCTCCCTCAGATAATTTGGAACCCTCCCTCAGATAACTGAAGACTGCTTTCAAATCCCCCCCTCACTCTTCTCTTCTGCAGACTAAACAGGCCCAGTTACCTCAGCCTCTCCTCATAAGTAATTTTCCTCAGCCCCGATCATTTTTGTTGCCCTTTGCTGGACTCCAATTTGTCCACATCCTACCTGCATTGGGGGGCCCAAAACTGGATGCAATACTCCAGATGTGGCTTCACCAGGGCCAATCCATCCCGTCATCCATTCCCAGCTTCTTGCAAACAGAAGTGCCACCATCCCTGCCCATCCTGGCTAATAGTCATTGATGGACCTATCCTCCATGAAGTTATCTAAAAAGGGTCCCAGTGAGCAGGACGGTCAATGTTCAGATAGAGGAGGATACATTCCTGGTGGTGTTTGGAGGTGGCTAAATCTCAGAAGAGCATACGTCCTGGGACTCAATAGAATTTCAACCAATCCCAAATTTCCATAGAAAATGGAATTGAAACAGCAAAATATTTTACCTCAGAAACAACTTGAGAACTTTTCACTTGCCATGAAAACATCTCACCAATCTACTCCAGATTACAGGTGGTGAATAGTTTGTAACAAAACTCAGCTCTTACAAGTAATTATTAGAGTGTGTAGCAGGGAGAAGGGCTATTTCAAAGCCTAGTTTTTCAGTTTTGCAAGAACAAAATTGAAAATAGGTCAAACACTGAGGATTTTAAGTGAAAATCCATCTAATGAGAATGAATTTTTTGGATACTGAAAAATATTTTTAGGAGAAATTTTACATTTTTATTTTGATCTAAATCTTAAAAGTTTCATGTCGCTATAATAAGGGATAATTATCCTGAAAAGTGATGCTGTAGATTTAGACTACAAGGATTTCAACAAGACAACCCATGGAGATGCTACATTACTGAAATATAATGTGCCTATAGAAAAATTAAATCATAAAGTTGATTTTTTATTGCTGCTTGCATCTGATCCATACCAGATCAGCCTGTGATTTTTTGACCGTTTGAAGCAAATTACCAGTAAGGAGAACTTAATGAATAGAAAGAAATACTCTGTTGTCTTGTCACCAGGGAACAGAGAACTGGCAAATCATGATTCCTGTTTTATTGATCAACAATTCAAATGACAGGAAGCCTAAAGCAGTGTAATGGTCTTAACAAAGGAGAAAAATACATTTTAAGAGGTATAGGTAAATGTTGATTACACAAATCTTTATGATCCAACTTTCAGATTATTCAGAATTTGGATACATCACCTCTTTCCCCAGTCTGAAACTCAGATAGAAACAAATTTTGTTTTATCTGAATTCCAATTATGTGAAACATGTGGATAATTGGGATCTATCTGTATGTAGCTATGAGCTTATGAGAGTGTAAGGTATAAAACCAGTAACTTCCATTGAGAGAAGTATAATGCCATTTATCAATCAACATCGATGCTTATCTCCTAGACGCCCTGGCTTTTGGACCATGAGGGTCCATCTTCAAATCTCAGCTGTGTTAATATGATAGACACATAGGGATAGATTTCTAGCTAATATAAATCAATATAATTCCATTGATTTAACAAAGGTACACCAATTTAGACCAGCTACATCAGTTTACACCAGTGGAAAATCTGGCCCATACACATTAAGTACAGCCAGTAGTCTGGGAGAAGTCTCCAGTATCTGGTCAAGTCCACTCTAATGACTGATCAGCATTTGGCAGATAAAATCTGCTGGTTTTTGGACATTTTTGAAATTGCCAATTTGTAATCTATCTACTATTATGTCAGTTAAAATCTGAACTGTTTCATTTAATTGGAATTCAAGTTAGGTATTTCTAGCATACCATTTGTGATACATATCTTCCCTTTTAGTGTATCCACACGAGTCCCCAAGCATGATGGGATTTATGATAAAAATGTTGAGACAGATCTTAAGACCCCTGAAGGGCAAATTTCTAGTTCAGTAACAGAAAGCTATGGCAAGAATTGGTACTGCTATGCTAAAAAACGTGACAGATATGACTCATGCTTGTCTATCTACTAAAGTATCTAAACTGAAACGTCAAAAACATTTTATAATATGCACTGATTAAATGTTTTGAACTTACACTTAGAGGTATATTTTCTAGCTTACAGTATTTATGATAAAACGTTAACATTCATTGTTATCCCCAAAACCTTCGTTTACTGAGTATTAGGACTAAGATACATCTTTGTTTGCACTGTAATGTGCATGTGAATATAAATTATGTTAATCTGTTCATATACAAACACACACACACACACACACACACACATACACAGAACAAACGTATTATGGGGTATAAAGATTTCACTACCCTGCGTCTGTGACAAAGTGTTTTATTTGTGTTACTGAATTGGTTGTTCTTATTGTCCTTCACTCCAGACCTTGTTTTAGGGTACCAGTCTGGCTCCTACTGACTTCAGTGGTGCAAGATCAACCATGAAATCAACACTATCAAAAAACTTGGTGTATTGTATCAGCAAAACCAGCGCTCTCATGGGAATTTACTATACTCTAGCCTCATATTAATAGCAAACAGAAAGACAGTTGTCTTCATATGCTATTTTAAATTGCAAGATCATCAGAGGAATTCTTTCTGCATGTGTGGGTGCATACACATGTACATGCATCAATTATGGTCAATAAACTGATGATTTATGCTTTTGTGCTGTATGAATTTACAATTTAAGAAAAAATATGTGCAGAATGATCTATCACTAATTGTGAACATAAATATGTAGAGAATTAATGGGCTATTCTGTGGTATAAATATATTTATAACATGTGTGGAAGGAGAACTAATAATCCCAGTGATTTACCCATGGTACAAGGCCTGAAGCATCACTTTTCACTGCCTTCTTTAAAAAAAAAAAAACAGGAACACAATGTTATTCAATAGAATTTAGCTTGCAGAGCAAAATATCTCCTCTAGTACAGGAAAATGTAATGCTCAAGGACTGTGGTAGCTGCTAATACTAACAACTCCAAAAATCACATGCAGTACTTGATAGACTAGATTGATAAACAGAATTTGATGATTTTTAATAGAAAATGAAAAGTGAATTGTCACCTGAAAGGGAATAATTTAAATCTTTCATCTCTACGTTTAGCCATGTGGAAAATACCACACAAACGGTTTCTTTAAAAAGTGATGAGAAACCATGGCAATATTTTCTCCAAAATGTTTTTATTTTAGCTGCATGGTACCATTATCTTCTAATGGAAGATATTTTAGCAGTATTTTTATGGTTCTGTTATCTTTTAATCCTAAATGTATTCCCTTCTTTAATTCTTTTGGTGTAGAGGAAAGGGACATACAAAGTCTTATTTTTTTAAGCCAAGTTTTAGAGGTGGTGGTGTTTTAGCTACATTTCCAGCACTTGCCATCACAGTGAGAATAAATAAATCCCAGATGACCAGAGAGCCCTGCAGGCCCATCCTACAGAAAGGATTGTGAGTTGCATCCATTAATCATATGAGTCCAATTCTGCTGCAGGTAGTCTGGCAGGTGCATGTCAGCATACTAAAAAACATTTGGCTGACAAGCTGCAGTTTAAATTAAATGCTTTTTAAAAGCTTTTCCCTACAGTTTCATAATTTTCTGTTAAAAAAATAATCAGAATTTAATACCAGTAGCCAAAAGATATATGTTATCCTGAACACAAGTTAGTTTCATGGGCCCTATCTACTCCATAGTGCAGAGGAGACCAGAACTCAGGGCCAAAAAGGACAGAGGCCAAGAGTTTTTCAAATATCATCCCATAGCCCTGTGCAGTTGTCAGCCACATTGTGTCCCTCTACACTGACTGTGCATTAGAAAAGTTGTAGAGAGCTAAACTCCCATGCAAAGAAATGTTACTACTAAGTATTATTATAATGCAGTAGTGCAAACAGGCCTTAGCTAAGATCTGGGACCCACTCTGCTTCACACTATGCAAATACATAGTGAAAGAAAATCCCTGCCCCAAACTGATTAAGGTCCAACACCTTAGAGGAGGCAGTATAGTCCAGAGTGAAGTACTTTGGACTAAAAACCTGGAGAGCTAGGTTGTAATCCCATCTCTGCCACTCAGCTGCTTTGTGACCTTGGGCAAGTCATTTCACCCCTCTGTGACTCATTTTCTGTGAAATGGGGATACTGATACTGACTGATATTTTGTGAAACGCTTTGAAAGCTATGACTGAAAAAAGTTACGTATGAGCAAATGTTTACGATGTAAAAGAAAAAAAGTAATTAGTCATGGAATAACGAAAATGTAGAGCTGGAAGGCACCTCAAGATGCCATCTAGTCCTGCCTCCTGTGCTCAGGAAGGACCAAGTAAACTTGGACCATTCCTGACAAGTATTTGTCCAACCTGTACTTAAAAATTTCCAACAATGGGATTCCACAACATCCTTTGACAGCCTATTCCAGAGTTTAACTACCCTTATAGTTAGAATTGTTTTCCTAATATCTCCTTTGCTGCACATTAAGCCCATTATTTCTTAGCCTACCTTCAGTGGTCATGGAAAATAATTGATTACCATCCTCTTTATAACAGACCTTAACATATTTGAAGTCTTACCATCCCCTCCCTTCTCTGTCTTCTTTTCTCAAGACAAAACATACCCATTGTTAAACTTTTCCTCATAGGTCAGGTTTTCTAAACCTTTTTATCACTTCTGTTGCTCTCCTCTAGACTCTTTCCACAGGGACCACATATTTCCTAAAGTGTGGTACCCAGAACTGGATATATTACTGCAGGTGAAGCCTCATCAGTGCCAAGTAGAGCGAGATAATTACCTTCCATATCTTATATACAATGCCTCTTTTAATAAGCTGGAGAATGGTATTTGTCTATTTTACAACTGCATCATGTTGTTGACTCAATCAATCTGTGATTCACTATAACCCCCAGTTCTTTTTCAGCACTACTACCACCAGTTTCTCCCCATTCTGTAGGTGTGCATTTGAATTTTCCTTCCTAACTGAATTACTTTGCAATTGTCTTTACAGAATTTAATCTTGCTGATTTCAAACCAATTCTCCAATTTGTAAAGGTTTTTTTGAGTTCTAATCCTACTATCCAAGTGCTAACAACCCCACCCAGCTTGTTGTTATCTGCAAATTTTATAAGCAATCTCACCATTCCATTAGCCAAGTAATTAATGAAAATACTGAATAGCATTGTACCCTGTGGGACACCAGTAGATATGCCCTCCCAGATAGATAGTGAATCATTGATAACTATTCTTTGAATAAGGTCTTTCAACCAATTATGCACCCATCTTGTAATAATTTTATGTAGATCACATTTCCCTACTATGTTTATGAGATTGTCATGTGGGACTGTTGTGGAAAACCACACGATTGATTTTGGATCAGACAGCCTGAGGCTCCTTTATTTTATATGAGCATATATGCAAGGAGAGTCAGCATGGTCCCATGCAAGGTGGTGAGCTGTTTTGGCCTCCTTAAATTTTAGCTAGCTTATAAAGATTAAAACCACAGACAAATTACACATACTTCCATATTAATTACCTTATTTGGAATACATTGCAAAATTAATATAGGACAAAAGCAAAAACAAGTGTCTCGCCCCCCCGTCACTCACTGTCTGTTCTTTTGCGGTCAGCGACCTTTCTAACACAACTGTTGTGGTTATGTATTTCATAAGCCTGGCTATTGCAAATTATGCTACTTGAGGACTTTATCGCTCTGCCCCCTCATGACCTTTATACACACAAAGCCATTGTTCCGTTTTGAGAACTTTCCTCTGTGAATCCTTTTACCCCTTGACACACACAAGCAACTTTCCATCACTCTTTCATCACTCTGTCCCCCTTCTCTCTGCTCCTTATACACAGAGACAAGCTGAACCAAAGTTCAGCACAGCCTAGAAACAAGCTTATCCAAAATTTAGGCCTAAAAGGCTGGCCAAATTTGTAAGCCCAGCCCACCATATTTTCCCTCACAGGATTATGTCAAAAGCCTTGCTAAAAATCAAGAAATATCACATCTACTGTCCCCTCACCCCCAACCATTTACTAGGTCAGTAATCTTG
The DNA here is from genome assembly GCF_003597395.2 of Chelonoidis abingdonii. Lineage (NCBI taxonomy): Eukaryota > Metazoa > Chordata > Testudines > Testudinidae > Chelonoidis > Chelonoidis abingdonii. Next base: position 171,667,117 of record NC_133770.1, on the reverse strand, counting down.
TCAAAGAAGGAAATTAGGATGGTTTAGCATGATTGGTTCTTGACAAGTCCATGCTGGATATTCTGTAGGCACTTACAAACTCATAGTTTAATAAATTGTTCCAGTATCTTTCCAGGTATTGAAATTAGGTTGACTGGTCTATTGTGACCCCAGGCACCACTGTATTCTCACCCAACACACTGCGGCAATAGTATCTGTACAAAATTTGCCTTTTGAAGTATAATAAGAAAGCTAATAACACACTGGTTATTAATAGTATTGTAAAATGCATGTGTTAAAATTATATATGAAGTTTCAAATTTCCTCCCTATGATATTCATAGATTCATAGACTCTAGGACTAGAAGGGACCTCGAGAGGTCATCGAGTCCAGTCCCCTGCCCTCCACTCCATCCCCATATAGCCAAGCATCCCAACGCATCAACACGCCAACACACCAACCAAGAGTGCCCCGAAACCACCTACCACACCCCCACGTCCATTTCAGTGGGCACCAACCCTCCTTCAACCTTAAGGGTACGAAGGCTTCCTCTTCCCTACGAGGGGAAGTCTACGCCTCACCTCGTATCAAGAAGAGCAAAAACGGCTTACCAGTACTCTAACAGAGAAACAGCTGGAAGGGTCGCCAGCAGGGGGGGGAGCACTGCCCGCTGCCAGAAGAACCAGCTCCAGTGTCCACCCTAGCCGCATCTCCATCCTCACCAGTGGGGTCAGCAGTACGTGAACGACATGCTGCTCAGCGTCTCCACATGACACTGTCCATAATGTCGGATAGATGCCCAACCAATGATTTATGTGGATTCATATAGACCTTAGCGTCCGACGTTGGCATCATATGATCATGTTTCTGCCTCCTGCCGCAATTCAGGCCACCCACACCCCCCCAATTCACCCACCCACCCTGTACACACCCCCTATCCTTAATAGTCTGGGGGGTTTTATAGAGTCTGATCCTCAATATAGGTTTTAAGACCTAGTCAGGGTCCTCAGAAGTGACCATGCCCCATTCGTGCGAGGCAGGAAAAACAAACCTCCAGGGCCTTCTGCCAATCTGCCCCAGGGAATTCCTCTCCGATCCCAATATGTTATATCACGTTACCCCTGAGATGTGGGAAGACTCCCAGGCCGCACTCAGGAAGCTTCTTTCTGTAGTAAAACTCAGATCTCACCCCATCTACATCCCATCACGCCATTGAGCTTTACCTTTTCATCAAGTCATCCATTCATCACCAAAATTCGACTTATCCATTATCCACCCATCCATACTTCCAGTGTAGTTTTGAGCAGCTAGGTCTTTTGCCCCACTACTCCCTTGGATAGGCTGTTCCGACTTCCTTCCTGTACCATGGTGTAGACTTCGTCTATTTCAGTCTAACTTCCTAGTATCCAGTTTTTCTGGTTCGTTTGTGTCTACATTGGTGCTAAGCTTCCTATTCCTCTCCCTCCCCTGTATTATTCCCTGTGATATATTTTTTTGACGCTCATATCTCCCCTCAGCTTCTTTTCGCTTAGGTGAACAGCAAGCTCTTTGGAGTCTTCTTTATAGACCGTTTTCCTTCCTCGTTCTAGTGCCTTCTCTGTACCATGTCCAAGTTATTTGATGCATCTTTCTTAACTGGAGACCGATGCACACGTAATAGTATTCCGCGGAGGTTCTACCCGTGCTTGTATACCGGTCTACAACGTTTTCTTTACAAATACCTGCTTATGCTCCACCATTCGCTTTTTGAAGGGCCCCTTATCAATTTTGAGCTCTAGTTCTTGTTCTGTTATCCACAGTACTCAAGGTCCTTCTCCTCTATGTTACTTGCATGTATGTGTCCCCTTTTTTAAAACAATTCTTTTATTTACTGTCCTAACTGCTGACTCTGCCTTTTCACTAATTAAATTTCACTCCTATTACTTATACTCCAGTTTTACAGGTCATCCCAGATCTTCCTGTAGGCTTGCCGGTCCTTCTCTGTGTTAGATAATCTCCAGCTTTGTTTCATCCTCACATTTATTAGCAGCATTTCCTTCTTTTTTTGTGCAAGCGGCAGTTAAACAAGATTTAAATAATACATAGTGGTCTCAACCTCCTGAGGACTTTCCATACGTACTCCTTCAGCTGTCAGTTAACCTTTTTCACTTCGAGTTCGCCCGTCTTGTAGCTCCCCTTTTAAAACCCAGTCCTTGATCCCTTTCTTTTCATTTGATTCGCCCATCTTTTTCATTTAACTATTCTTCCCCTGTGGCACGATCAAATTCCTTCTCAATATTTCGAGGGGTCAATAGATCCATGCTCGATTTTCCTTTGTTCTCATTTGTTCCTCCTCAAAAGAGGATTCAGGTTGGTTTGGACTAATCTCCTTCTTTGTTAACATGCTTGTTTTTGCCTCATTACCTGACCTCAACTATCCTTAACTACTTTTCCTTCAAAATGTTTTTCCTGACTGCATCTACAGATGTTAACATCAGGCCTCTCGTTAATCGGATCAATTTTGTTCTTTTTTAAAATGGCTGTGTTAGCAATCTCCGTCGAGCGGTACAGCCCTGGGTTAATGATTCTTAAAATTGCTTGCTAATGGTATGATTTTCATATGTGAGTTCCTTTCATATTCTTGGATGCAGTATATCTGGGCCTCTGATTTCCTCGATTAGTGTTCGAGGTTTGGCTTCTTACTTGGATGTTGTAATATTTACCCTATCTTCATTCCCATTTTATCCTCCCTCTCCCTAGCCTCCTCTTAACTCAATTACGACCTGGGCAACAGATTTTAGGTTGGCCTGCCTAGATTATCTTCACTTCACTCTCTCGAGGTTTAGCGGTCCCCTTCTTCTTTCTTTGTTTTCTTTTTTATATGGCTATGAACCTTTTCTATTGTTTATTCCTTTGCAGGTCACCTTACATGCTTTTGGCCTTTCTCACTTTATCCCTTACATGTTTCTGCCTCAGTAAGTAAGGTACCTTTCTTGTATCCTCCCATCTTCCGTCTCCTTGTAGGTAGAGCTAAGTAGGACGTTTTTTCTGTTTCCGTAGATGTGTTTATCAGAGAATGGCAACATGAGAGTTTCAGGGAGTCTTAATCTGTCAATTGATTATTTGGGTTCAACAAACTATTTCATGTTATGGGACATCCCACTCACTCCCAAAGTAATTTAATCGCTGTTTGTCTTGAGAAAATTATAGTTATCTGGCCGAAGGGTGATTAGAATCCTTCTAAAGTGACTCACAGTGCTTCATGGTTGGGTCAGCTCCAGACACCTGACTGGATCTCTGGATTGAACGCATGAGGGGATTGCTTGAGCTCAGGATCAGCTATTCTAGATTTTTACGTTTATCAATGTTTTATCATCTAAACAGTCGTGTATTTAGATTAGCCTATAGGTGTCATCCCGGGTCGTCCTCTAAGACCAAATTCCTCTGGGAACTCGCTACAATGTGGTCCCATTTACCAGGACTTTCTTACCATATTGAATTTGTTTTTTATCCTGCACTTTTCTCTCCTCTTTGGTCTGCACGTTGCGTAACTGGCACTCTGCATAATAGTCATTTAGCTTCTGATCTATGTTTGTGTGGGTCAGGGATTGGGGCAAACAGTTCACTACACTTGTTTATTTCTGAGAAATTACTAACAGCTGTTCAGGTGAACGCTTCCCTTTGCTTGCTTTTTTGTGCATTGCATCACAGTTATAAGTTGCTATGTGACAACAGCCGCAAGACAACTCTTAAACCTGTACAGAGATTGTTCCAGGATTTGACATCATCGGTATATTTAAGCTCCACGTACATCTTAAGATGAGTTATTTATAACCTTGAAACAGGGTTCATTTAATTGCCAACGGCTAACTATGACCTGCCTTGAATGAAATGAAAATGCTGCCGTGGAAACATGCACATAAGATGGAGGAATGAAGATCCATCTAGTGCCTGCATAACATGATTAGCCTGGATACAGGCCCTGAGACTAATGATTACCTGCGCTCATATCATATGAATGCTGTAATTATTTCTCATCCATCAGTTCCATATGCCTGGGGATTTATTTTGCTATGCCACAATCACCATATTATGCCTAATTCTTACTTATGTTTTTCTTGCTTCTTCATTGCTTCCAACCCTTTGGTGGCCCTTGGATTTAGTTAACAATGACTAAGCCGCAGGTTACAAACGCTGATTAACCGCTCTTAGCTTGCAAATTACTTTGTAGTATTATTTTTTGATCTCGTATGCCTTCTGTTATCTGGTTCATTGTTATTTCCCACTATTTTTAACCTAAATCAGCGGAATTACTCTTGATTTAGCGTTGTAACAGGCGTCTGGCCCATTGATAATCTTTAAACTGAGCTGTCCGATTTCAATGGGACAACGTCTTCACACTTGTCACTGTGAGTGGAATGACGATATGCTCTTAGCATTTCATTTCTTTTGTATTTTTTTTATCAATGCTTTCTTCCACGTTTGGATTTGGAGTGGTGTTAAAAAAAAAGCAACGCCTAATTGATTAGGATCTGGGATTCTCGACAATTTCAGAGAAGACATGCATTAGATTGGACATGTAACTCATGAGGGAATGACATGTCAGTACATAAGACCATAGGAGTTCTATCTACGAGCTATCCCAAACTGTTGATGTAAATGACAGTTTACTTTCTAATGACTTGCTCCAGATTCAAACATCCAATTTCGGGACTTCGTTCGATTTTGGTTTCAGCATCTCTAACTGATTTGAAACAATCTTCTCCTTGATACTTCGCTGATTTGGAACCATAAGGTAGTATGAGGTCTAACTTAACCAATATATGCTACTTATATAATGGGGGGTTACGTCGTCCCTTCAAAACGCTAACCTGGCTTATATACAGTTAAAATAAGTTTCATTAACAAAGTGAAGATCGTGACCGTTACGACTGATATAAGTAAAAGGGCTAAATTTCACTGGTTCAAGCAATTAAGTAATACATGATCTCCAATCTAAACTTATCTGCACACCTTACAGTCTTTATTCAGAGGGTTTTCTCACCACAATCCTTCCAAGTTTTTTTACTGATAGCTGGGCAGGACACATCGAGACATCACATTGGCTTAGTTTATTGTCCTCTTTAGGTGGACTAAGATGGGTCTCTCTCTGTTCTTATGTCCAACAGAAATTGCCTTTGTCTTTGCGTCAGGAGGCCTGCTGGGGCATCACTCTCTTATGTCTCTCTTGGGGTCCGGGCCATGTTCATTCTGTATGGTTAATGTAGCTTTGCTTTCCGTATATAACACTTTAGTAAGGCACATTCTTTAGGTCTACGGACAGACTGTTTTTTCTTTCCTGCTAGGGCTGTTTTGTTCCTTAGCTTGTTTGTATATTAACATTCCTCGGCAGGACTTTCATAAAGCGCGCACAGCGGAACGGGGAGCTTTGCGCCAGGGGCTACAGGGGTTTCGCGAAGGGAGTTTGGGGGGAGTGGAAAGGAATGGGCGGGGGCTGCCCTTGTTTGGTCCTATCTGGCCCATTAGTCCTTGAACCCATAAACCACACTACTCCAAACCTTTCTCTTTAAGCAGAGCAGATGCGCTACAGGGAGCTGCGCAGGGGCGGTTGGAGGCGTTTGACAGAGGGGGCTTCGTTGGTTAGGGAGGGAGCCCACCACATGTGAGCATGCTTTGTCTCCTCTGCGGCCTGTAGCCATAGGACCAGGCCTGCGGTGCTGTTCTCCAGATTCTGGTGTGTTTTGCAAGGACTGTACTTGTAATTCATTATGATATCCAGGTGAGGGGGACGATCATGTGAAGTGCCTACTGGTGGCATCTCTAGGCGAGGTGGCGAGGCTACAGGAGGGGTGGCT